>NC_066582.1:449510560-449818685 GCF_024323335.1 Lathyrus oleraceus | reverse complement strand
AGTGGGATCTCAGCCTATTGGTGACGTAGAACTCGGTAGGTTCTAGACATAGAGAAGTCGGAGAGCCCCAGTGTGATCTCGACCTATTGGCGTCGAAGAACTTGGTAGTTCTAGACATAGAGAAGTAGGAAAGCCCCAGTGGGATCTCGACCTGTTGGTGTCGCATCACTTAGTATGTTCTAGGCATAGAGAATATGGAGAGCCCTAGTGGGATACCGGCCTATTTGTGTCGTAGAACTCGTAGGTTCTAGACTTAGAGAACTTAGAGAGACCTAATGAGATTTCGACCTATTGACATTGTAGAACCCGGTAGGTTCTAGACATAGAGAAGTCAGAGATCCCTAGTGAAATTTCGACTTATTGACATTGTGGAACTCAGTAGGTTCTAGACATAGAGAAGTCGGAGAGCCCCAGTGGGATCTCAACCTATTGGCGTCGTAGAACTTAATAGGTTCTAGACATAAAGAAGTCGGAGAGCCCCAATGGGATCTTGACATGTTGGTGTTGTAGAACTCAGAAGGTTGTAGACATAGAGAAGTCAAAGATCCGCAGTGGGATCTCGACCTGTTGGTGTCGTAGAACTTATAGGTTCTAGACATAGAGAAGTAAGAGAGCCTCAGTGGGATCTCGACCTATTGACATCATAAAACTCAGTAGCTTCTAGATATAAAGAAGTCGGAGAGCCCCAATGGTATCTCGACCTATTGACGTCGTAGAACTCGGTAGGTACTAGACATAGAGAAGTCGGAGAGCCCCATTGGGATATCGACTTGTTGCAGTTCCTTCTAACTACGCCAATGCATATCTTTGTTGTTATGATCTTAATAGTCTGTGTGGGTTTTCGACTATCAATAATAATCAAGTCCTTATATATATATAGTTTGGTAAATCCCGATTAAATCTTGTTTTTAATTCTTTGGAGAACCCCAATGTGCCAGGGTCTGATCCCGGGAGAATTTTTGGTATGAATAAAGTCATAGTTCATTCTTACTTTACTCGCAATCATTTTGTCATTAGTCATCCTTTGAGGATGCATTTTGTAATGTTTTGACGCCTTTCAGATCATTTAGAAACAATATTTGAACCCTCGTGAGATTGTTTTAGTTGTGACCATGTTAATCCTTTTAGAATTGTTATGTATCCTTAATGGGATTTATCTCTTTGGTAACAATTGATTTGTTTGACTGGGAATTCAATAGAATGGTTGACCCCAAATAGATCTCAGCTTAACTTTAGCTGAGATTTTTACTATTTAGATTCAAAGCCCCAGTGAGTCGGGCCTTACTAATTAATAGGTATGGCATCATAAAGCACAAACTAGTTAATCCCCGGTGGATCATATCGATGGTTGGCCAGGGATAAGTTAATCAAACCGCTTAAGGTCATAAGTATGTTAACTTGACCAGGATGTCAGACGTATATTAACTTAGGATTTTGTTTAAAGTCAGAGGTTTCAATTAACATAACCTAGTCAAAGGTTTCTATTTACTTGACCGTTTTGCCAGAGGTTCTTATTTACTAAGACTTTTGATTTGGTTAGAGGTTTTATTTAACATAACCCAACCAGAGGTTTATCATTTATGTGGTTGATTACTTAGCTCAGAGGTTTTATTAACTTAACTCGGCCAAAGGTTTATCATTTATGTGGTTGATTACTTAGGTCATAGGTTATATTAACTTAATCATACTAGAGGTTTATCATTTACATGGTTGATTACTTAGGTCATAGGTTTTATTGAACTTAACTCGGCCAAAGGTTTATCATTTATGTGGCCGATTACTTAGGTCATAGGTTTTATTAACTTAACTCGGCTAGAGGTTTATCATTTACATGGCTGATTACTTAGGTTAGAGGTTTTATTGAACTTAACCCGGTCAGAGGTTTATCAATTACATGGACGATTACTTAGGTCAGAGGTTTTATTGAACTTAACTTGGCTAGAGGTTTATCATTTACATGGCTGATTTTCCAGAGGTTTTTATTTACTTGGACTTTCGATTCGGTTAGAGATTATAATTAACATGACCCGATTATAGGTTCTTTATTTACTTGACAGATGTGCCCCTTGTGGAGGTCTTGGGTTAAACGCCCTCAGTGGAGGGTTTCTCCATTCTCAACCCCTACTCTTATCTGAACTGTAAGTTTTTGTCTAGATTTTGTACCTCAGATTGTTGTTCGAACGAGATCAATTGACTTCTCTTCAACTTCCAGTTTGTTTAATTCGTGTGACATCTTGGTTTCTTTTGATCATAGTATCCTATTTCTTCTCACTAAAAATTCAAGTTCTTTGATAGGATATAGTTTCTTCCGACAACCACCTTGCATAATTTTAAGAGTTAGAAAAGAGGATGTTCTTCCCTCCCTCACAGGGGAAAAGAGCGACACTCATTGCCTAATGTAAGTTCTAAATTTGTCATTAGTTATAAACTACAGAGAAATTAGCTCACCTTATCCAACAATAGAAATATTTAATTAAAACATAAACTTTAGTTTATTCTGCTTTTGGGTCTTGCCGGTGCTCTCGGTTGAGAAAGTACGTGCTTTCAAGTCTTGTTAGTTTGCATGTTGTTATTCCTTATGTATTTTGTCACATCTCGCCTATTCACAGGCGACTTGTTATCCTGCGGATTTTTGCCTAATAGATAAGTTATTTTTTAGTTTGTATCAATAGTTCGACATCTCAATCTAAAAAAAGCTTTACTATTTTTCTATCGGATTTGAATTCTCCATGCGGTAACATCACATTGTATCAATGCCAAATAAAAAACAACTATAAACAATACTTAACCAACTATTCAAACTTGCTGAAATATATATGGTATTACTTAATAAATGAAGCAAAAAGTGCAACCGGTCCGCATACTTAGTAATTAAATAAAGAAATAAGCTTTTATAATTTCCTAGTACATAATGTATGTCACTCTTTAATTATCTGAAGTAGCCAGTATGTCTTGATATTATAAAGGATAAGTAATCCTAGAACAGATATGCAATCCTATATACATTATTCATAAAGGATAGTTATCCTTATATGAAAAATATTATTAATCAAGATAATCATAATCCAAAAAGCGAACTAAAAATCATGAGCATGCAAACAAGATAAACCACACACAATGAGCAGGTTTAACACAGGTTTGAGAAATATTCTAGGTAAACCAAGTGTAGATCAGGTTAATTGATATTTCAATCATCTTCTATAATACAAGTTGATTGTAGCAGGGTGGATATTCTTTATTTTACCTTATACATAATGGAAACCAAACAACTCTAAACTTCACCCACGTATCATCTCATTATGTTTATCTCATAACAACATCACAACTCAAAAGTACATTGTTTTCATTTTCCTAAAAGCACATCAAAGAACAAACGCTGCATCAACAAACTATGGTTCGAAGAATCCAACCACCTATTTTTTTCTCAAAACCGCAATAGAACTAAAAACCATGGGCATGCAAACAAGATAGACCACACACAATGACTCCAACACCACGCTTGAAGTGCAAGTTGCAATCCAAATCATTGTACTTTTTTCTTCTTATGAGATTGAATATTTGTATTATTGGCAGAAAGGTAAATTCTTGGTATTTACCCATGGATTCTGAGATTTAGTGGCGAATTGACCGTGGGAAAAATCTCAGTTATGGGTGACGTCCGTCAACCTTCATGACTTTTGGTATGCATAATGAAAAATATCATAATTTGAGATTCGTGATTTCGTTTGGGATACGGTTCAAAGTGTTGGAAAGCTAACACATACTACTATTTCATTGTGATGCCTTAATAGCCTGAATATGCAATTAATTACGTGAACATATGTAAGACACTAATTTTGACCCTAAGATCCCTCATGACATCATATCATTGCTCAGTGCATTGCCTCAAGGATCATAGCATGTTTGACTCCTTAACTCTAGGGTTGGGACTTGTGTGAGTGGTTTGAGACCACCAAGCATGCTTGTATTGTATATTATTGCTTTTATTATTTTGATTACTAACCAAAAGCACAAAAATATGTCACTAACTCTTTTTGTTTTGAAGCTCAAGTGATCATGTGCTCCCATGCTCCTAGGAGGCTTCTAAGCTCAATGAAATGGCTAGTTGAAGATGAGAAAAAGCATGACAATGGTCCACAAAGTTCCTAATCATCATATATGTCTCCCAAATATCTCAATTTTCCAATTTGATCAAGATAACCCAAAGGGCTTGAGGATTGTTTCCCAAGGAAACCCTAATTCAACTGTGCTTAAATTGTGCCTTACTCATGAAGCAACCTCAACCTATGATCAAATTTAATCAATGGAAGTTCTTTCATTCATTATTTTATGCATATATGAGCTTATTTGAGGATCCTCAATCATTCATTCATCAAGATTTGAAGTTTGGCCTTGAGAAGTTGACCAGTCAAGTCATTTGACTAAACCGAGGATCACTGAGACACAACTTTTGATGTCTTTGTCAAATAAAGATGACCCCAAGATAAAAAATGTTATTAATAACCATATGAACAACTTTCATTTTCACTAAAAATCCATTTGAAACTTGGAAGGTCATCATTCATTTCAAAACATTATAGGTCATTTTGACTGAAACCCTAATTTTGGGTCAACTTCCCAAGGACCTAACTTCCTTAATTTTTATGATTTTGAGGTGAGACAAAATTAATTGGAAAATTTAAAATGTCTAATTCAAATGTTATGTTGGACAAAATTTCATAATACTAAAATAAATACATGTGATAATACAAAACATTGTAGGTCACTTTGGACCTAAGCCATTGAATTTGAAAAATACCTAACTTCAAGTGCACATAACTTTCTCATAAAAGATCCAAATAATGCCAAATTTAAGTCTAAATTGATCATCTTGAAAATATATACAACTTTTATGTTGTAAGTTTTTTCATTTAAATCTTGCATCATTGAAACAGGAGGGCTTGAAGAGGCTTGGTTTTGGTGAAAATTTCAAAGGGTGACCTAGACATGTTTTGTACCCAAACCTTCACAGCCAATTTTCATAAATTTCCAATTGCCAAATGAATTTTTGTCCAACATGACTTTTGTTACTTATTTCAAGAGCTTTCCAACCATTACCCATATTAATTTTTTTGACTTTCCATGTGGGAGTTTCAAAGAGCTTTATGTTTATGTTCATTTTTGCATTTCACATTATAACTTGGTGTGCAAGCTTGTGCAGTCCCTTGTGCACGTCCAATTCACTTCCATTTGATCTCAGCATGGATTTTCATTCATTCTTGGGCCTTACATGCGCCTATACAGGCCCATGCAAGGAGGATTCAAACTTCATGCACATGAGGGAAGCATTGCCTTGCATCACATTTCAGCTATAAATAAGAGTGCATTCTCATTCAAATGGCAACCAAGTGGAGATCTGAATTGCTGCTGAATTGAAATCCAAACCCTCACTAAAGGAATTTTCAGTTTTCTATTTCTCTTTCAAGCTTGAATTTCAACATCATTAGTTGATCTTCAAAGCCCAATTCCTTAACCTAGCATCATCATCACATTTCCAGGGCAAAAGTAGATTAAGAGCTTGGAAAATTCGTGTTGTTTGAATCTTCATTTCAGAGGTAGAACACCAAACTTTCTTGATCTAGATCTTCCAATATAATGTGAATTTCTTTGGTTTGTACTATTTTCTGAAGTCCTCATGCATGAGGCAGGCCAGTGGTGGTCTTAATTTTGCAAATCGTGCCATTTCAGTTCATGCACCATGATCTTCAAGCTCATGTTTCTCTCTAAATAGGAAATGTGAGGATGATTCATGGTTACAGGGGTGATGTACATCACCTCAGCTTCATTTTGATGCCTTCATTTTTCATTTTCATTGCCATTTAATTTCCTGCGCGTGGTGGCCGGATCTGGTTAGATCGCCGGAGAAGATGGTGGTTTCCACCACCATCCCCACGTGGTAGCCTTAGAGCCCTTGGATCATGCTGAAACGTTTTAATCTTGGCCTTTCTTTATGTTGACTCATTTTAATGCAAGGTGTAGCGCGCTTGACTCAAGTGTTTCGTGCATCCGCGCCTTAGAGCCATGTGATCATTGCCACGTCAATTAATGAAATCATCCTGTGGCTTGCGCTTTTTCCTATTTTTCTATTTTTGCTTTTAATTTCAGCTAATTCCTTTTATTTTCAAAAATTCATAAATATTTTATTTGAAGTCACAAAAATATGAGACCAATGCCAAAAAAAATCTTGAAAAATCTAGTTTCATATTTTGATTTTTAATTATTTTTGTGACTTTATTTAATATTTTTTATGAATTATTTGGTTTTTAATAGTTTTAATTCATTTTAAAATACTTTCTGATATTTGAAAAATCCAAAAATATTTTCTTAACACATATGGATCATGATAAGTCAATGAAAAATAGTCTCATCAATTTCTTAATTGATTTGAGATTTATTTGAGATTTTAATTCATATTGTGTTATTTTTCATTGTTTTTAATTGTTTTTAAATAGTTCCTGATTTCAAAAATTGTTGAGAAAATTTATCAAAGCTTGTTTGACAATATTAGACCTATTAGAATTTAATTGGACTTGTTGAAGTTGATTTGAATTAAATTTGAGGTGTGACCATATTTTGTATATTTTATTTTGCATTTATTTTTAATTCAAAAATTACCAAAAAAAAAATATGTTTGACTTGTTAACTTGTAATCTTCATTTCTCTTCTGTTTAGCATTGGTTGATTATGACTTGGTTCATATTTGATCAATTAAGTTTGATACTTTATTTCTCTTTCCATTCATTTCATCTTCATCCCTTTCTTTTTATTTTGGCCAATGAGTTAATGTCTTATGGTTGGTCTTGACAAATGAGAGGTTTAACCTTCTTTAATCCAAACCAAACTCAACTTGATCCAAGATCAAGTGAGTTGTTTTGTGTCCAAGATAGGTTACTTCTTGGTCAAGCAAAAAACCTAAAGTCCATACAAGGCCTTTCCCCTTTTCTTTTGGCATGGAAAGTTTTTGGAGCTTGACTTACTAGTCATGATCTCTAACTTGTGTTTATTTGCCTATAGTTTTATTGACCGGTCTCAAATAGGTGTGACTACTACATTAGTCCACTTACGACTGCTTAACATAGCGCTACATTGTCTTATGACAAACTAACATAACTCCACTAATTACTAACTTTAATTTGAGCATTTATTTTCTTGCAATTTACTTTAATGTCATTTATTTCTTGCTCATTTATTCATATTGCTTTTCACTTTGCTCACTTGAGCATATACTTTATGTTTGTGTCATTTTTCCTTTGCTCATTTGAGCTCATTATTATATATGTATATAGTGTTGCCTTGTGGTTGTTTTGCTTTTGTTTTTGTGTGAACCCAATGCAAAAAGGAGAAAGGACTTAGAATTAGGACATACCTATGCTTAAAGGAGTTCAAGAGCAACTAGGCCTCATGCCTTTAGAATGCTAAATGTGTTGAAGAGCAACTAGGCTTCATGCCTTTAGAATGCTAAATTTCAAAGTTGACTTTAAAGGACTTCCTTTCCAAAACTTATTCTTTGTCCAATCCTCTTATTGTGTTGTGAACTTTTTGATGTTTGTTCTTGTGTGATAGGGATTCCATCATGAGATAGTAAAAAGGACCGTTGTCATGAATAGCCAAGTTAAGAGAGACAAGCCAAATGGAGATCCTAGGAGCTTGAATCTGAATTGTTTGATTACTTGTGTGTTTGCCAAGTCCAAAGGAATGGAGCATCTTGAATCATCTCTATGATTTCAAGAAAAGGAACTCCAAGGGTTTTATCTTTTCTCCTCTTATCTTTGTATGCTTTGGGACTAGCCCTTCTCTTCTTCTCCTCACTCTAACCCAAGCCAAAAATCATTTTCAAAACTTTGACATTGTTTTCAAACTAGAAACTTAGGCCTTATGTCTTTGACTTTTTCAAAATCTTTTCATTAATACTCATTGTTAATGAATCTTAATCCAACTTTGACTTCATTTTGTAAATACATCTAACATGTAAATATAACTCACTTCAAGTTGTTTTATGGTTCCAATGGCCACCTTTATTAAAACCTTTTCATAAACATTAGTCATAGGTTTGAGTTATCATAGTGATTGATGTGAATCTCACCTTATCCTTAGTGATTGGATTATAAGTCTTCCATGTTTATTATAGGGTTAACCCCTCACTAGCATGTTGAAGCTCTCCTCACATGGTGGATTGTTGGTTTAGGTTGAGTTTTCTCCCTTTGATAACAAAAGACCTTAAGGCTTTTGGTCAAATAAATTCACCAATCTTTGAGATTTTTACCCTGAACTACGAGGTTTTGATCCTACCTTTGTGATGGTACGTAGGTAATGGGTTCATTCATTCAAACAACAAAATTGTAAATATAATCTATTCTCTTCTCATCCCTCCAATCTTTTGCACATATTTTCACAAATACCAACCTACAACACGTGTTTGCAAAAAGAGGTTCCCTTAGAGTACTAAGGATGTTTTGGATGCGTAAAACCTTCCCATTTCATAATCAACCCCCTTACCTAGATCTCTGACATTTTTATTAGTTTTTGATTTGATAAAACTTTTTACTTGGCTTTTGTTCGCTTTTTAACCTTTCCTTTGGACAAATAAAAGTGCGGTGGCGACTCGAATTGTATGTTTACTTTTGGTTTAGTCAATAAACCTAAAGGTAACGAAAATCCCGCTACAGAAAAGTGCTGACTCTGCTGGGGAAGCATTATTCTCTAGTGGGTTTAGCCTACTTTTTGCTTATGTGTGTTGTTTATTTATGTTTGTTGGTGACATATTTTTGTGCAAATTTGGGATGACTGTATTATTTGTAATGTATGAATTGCTTGATATATTAATTGCTTGTATGCTTGGTGGTTTCTTGTGAGATGAGTTCTATACCCGAACTCGAGTGCACTTATGATAGGAGAATGGCATAGTCTTGTTGATTTGTGTGGAGTTATTCCTTAGCAAGTTGACTTGCAAGCCCGTTCACTTGGTGGAGGTCTTGTTGGGATCAATAATGTCACACGAATAGTCGTGGTTAGGCATTACTCTTTCCAATATAAACCTTAGAAGCCAAGGACCTTAGATACCTAGCCCATCTTGGCCTATTTTAGGACGTAGTGCGAAGGTCGTTCAAGTGTAAGATTTGATACGATTGTTACGCGATACTACACTCATAAGAGTCCCTCTTGAGAATATTTTTGGAATGCGAGTAGTCGTTTTATCCGATAATATCTGAAAGATGAGATGATGACTATGGGGACCTTTTTAGAACATGATTGTCAGGTTTAACCATAGTACACTCCCTTTGGGTGATTCTTAACCGAGACTCCATGCTCGTGACTTACAACAAACCCTTGATTCGCAGTTGATCCGTTCTCGTACGTTCTCAATATCAATGGAACTTGGGTGTTGATAAGGTGTAAACCATAATCCACTAAAATGGATGGTTGATATTGATAATGACGTGAACCATCCTGTGACCTTTGTCTGGTGTGACTTGCTTGATCCTTGAGTGTGATTGTTGCATCCATGCATTCATGCATTCATTCGCATCCATTTCATCAACAATGAAAAAAATTCAAGGAACTTAAGAGGTCTATTTGCAAATTTTCAGACATGGATAAGCAAAGAAGGAATACGAAGAAGTACAGTTTCAGACAACCCGACTTGAAAGAGTTAAGGAGTTTGACATCTTATGTATTAGAGCCCTTGGAGTTTAAAGCTCGCCATGGGAAGCTTTTGTCTATTCTTTCTACCAAAGTAGATGAAGGTCCGATGAGTGTGTTGGCGCAATTCTACGATCCTTTGTATCGATGCTTCATTTTTCCGGATTTCCAGCTTTTGCCTACACTTGAGGAGTATGCCTATCATGTGGGTATACCTATTTTTAATCAGTTACCGTTCAGTGGTTTGGAGAAGGTTTCGTCTTCTCAAGAGATTGCTGACATGCTTCATATGGATGTATCTGACATTGTTGCGCATATGACTACCAAAGGTGGAATTCAAGGTCTACCATCTGATTTTCTTATTGTCCAAGCTACTTTGTTTGGGAAGGCCATGAGTGAGGATGCTTTTGAAGCTATATTTGTACTCCTCATCTATGGGCTAGTGTTATTTCCCAACATCGATAATTTCGTGGATGTGAACGCTATGAGTATTTTCTCTTCTCTTAATCTCGTTCCTACTCTGTTGGGTGACACTTATTTCTCTTTGCGTATGAGGAATGCAAAGGGTGGTGGTTCCATTGTGTGTTGTTTGCCTCTGTTGTGCAACTGGTTTATTTCGCACTTGCCTCAGACGCTCGCCTTCAAGGAGAACAAGGGATGTCTACGGTGGTCTGCGACACTCATGTCTCTCACTAATGATGATATCTCTTGGTATAAACGTGTTTATGATGGTGTTCAGATTATTGATTCTTGTGGTGAGTTCTCTAATGTGCCTCTTCTTGGTACATATGGTGGAATTAACTACAACCCTA
Source organism: Lathyrus oleraceus (assembly GCF_024323335.1). Classification (NCBI taxonomy): domain Eukaryota; kingdom Viridiplantae; phylum Streptophyta; class Magnoliopsida; order Fabales; family Fabaceae; genus Lathyrus; species Lathyrus oleraceus. The sequence continues at coordinate 449,808,195 of NC_066582.1, read as the reverse complement.
TTTTGGCTCGCCGTCGGCTTGGGTTCCCCTTAAAGGATAAACCCAACAATGTTTTGTTGGAAGGCTTATTCTTTCAAGAGGGTAAAGATACCCAGAACTTCAAGGTTAGGATGGCCCACGCCTGGCGCAAAGTTCATAGGAAAGGGAGAAAGGAGCTTGGTCCGAAGAATTGCATTGCTTTGGAACCCTACACCTCTTGGGTGAGGAAGAGAGCTCTTGAGTACCGCATGTCATACGAGTATCCAAGACCTACCCCTATGGTTATGGTTGGGCCTTCAACCCTCCCTAACCAAGGAGTAGAGGAGTTGAAAGATGAAGATCGGTCGCATGCATGGGTTCGTGAGCATGAAGAACTTCTTCAGCAGCTCAAAGATAAGGATGCAGTGATAGAATTTCTAGAGCATCAGGTTATTGATGAGCCTGATGATGTGGTTACTTTTCTTCTTCCGCACTCATCTAGGTTTCGGAAGAGGAAGTATGATCAGCTCGCCAAGGAGAAGGCCGATATGGAAGCAGCTTATGAGAGAGAGGTGAAGAGGCTTCGTGCAGCTTATCTTCCGATCTCGAAGGCTTTGGACGATTGTTTCTAGAGCTCCATAGGATGTTCATTCTCCTTTTCTCTTGTATTGTATTTGGTTACCAAAACTGTATTACTTCTTTGGTGTAAAATTTTCCAAATGTTATTACTATGAGTATTCCGTATATGTCTTAAAAGTTCAATATTTTTCAAAATATTTGCAAATAGATCTCTATAAAGTTCTTCTGATTAAAAAATAAAGCATATGCACAAACATTGCATGCATCATATGCATAAGCAGGTTTTGTTCTGAGCTCTTGATCAATGGTCTAACTCTTTGCTCTTCATTTATTTTGAAGACAAGATGACGCAACGGTATAATACCAGGGCCAATCATCCAAGGATAATGGAGCATTTAGAGCAAGAGAACCGGGACTTGAAAGAAGAGATTGTTAGGCTAACTGCCATGATGGAGTCAGTCCTGGCCCCCCAAAGCCAAGCTTCGCCAACTCCTGCAACTCCTCCAGCGAGGACGGTTATTTCTGAGATAACAACATCAACTGTGCCTGCTGCAACAACCCACTTTGCTCCGACTATGCCAGCCGGGTTCCCGTGGGGAATGCCTACCAATTTCATACTAGAGGGTTTTGCTCCTACTCTCGCTTCTTTACCGACATCTAGCCTGGTCCTGTCTGTGCCACCTTCCGTTGTGCACACTCTCCCACGTGTCGAAGACATCATCTATCATTCCGAGCCATCTGAGGGTCCGGACGTATATGAAAAGATGGACGAGATGAAAGACCAATTCCTTGAGCTACGCAAGGAACTGAAAACTTTGAGAGGTAAGGACCTCTTTGGGAAAAGTGCTGCTGAGTTATGTCTAGTGCCCAAACGTGAAGATCCCTATTAAATTCAAAGTACCTGACTTTGAGAAGTATAAGGGAAATACATGCCTGCTCAGCCATCTTGTGATGTATGCTCGCAAGATGTCAACCTAGACTGATAATGACCAACTGTTGATCCACTACTTTCAGGATAGTCTGACAGGCGCTGCGCTCTGGTGGTATATGGGGCTGGAGAGTGCAAGCATCCGTACTTTCAACGATATAGGTGAGGCCTTCGTTAAGCAATATAAATATAATATGGATATGGCTCCAGACAGGGACCAATTGAGGGCAATGTCGCAGAAGGACAAGGAGACCTTCAAGGAGTAAGCCCAGAGATGGCGAGAACTGGCAGCTCAGATAGTGCCACCCCTGGAAGAGAAGGAGATGACAAAGATCTTCTTGAAGACTTTGAGCTCTTTCTACTATGAAAGAATGATTGCCAGTGCTTCCTCGGACTTCACCGAAATGGTGAATATGGGGATGAGATTAGAGGAAGGGGTCCGTGAAGGACGTTTACCTAGAGATGACAGTTCCTCAGTAAAGAAATATGGGGGCTTTACAAGGAAGAAAGAGGGGGAGACTCATGTTGTGTCTTCCCATGTTAAAAGAAGACCCTCTGTAAGGAGGAAGGATGTGCGTTCTGCCGTCAATCAACACCAGGTGGCTCATATAACACCTGTTTTTAGAGAAGTTTATCAACAACAATAACAACATCGTCAACAACAATAGGCCTACCAGCCTCGTAAAAATAACAACACCAGCACCAGCAATTACGAGAGGAAGAGGGTAACTTTTGACCCGATTTTGATGACCTATGCTGAGCTTTATCCTTCCTTAATCGATAGGAAGCTGGTAACTCCTCGTGGTCCTCCTGATGTACCAGCCAATCCTCAGTGGTTGTATAAGCCCGAACTTCACTGTGTATATCATTTCGGTGCTCCCGGGCATGATGTGGAGAATTGCTACCCATTGAAGATCAAGGTGCAAGACCTTGTGAGAAGTGGGATTTTGTTTTTTGAGGACGTAGGTCCGAACGTGAAGAAGAACCCATTGCCCGAGCATGGGAAGGCTGCTGTTAACATGGTCAAGGGATGCCCTGGCAAATATAAAGTCCTTTATGTGAATGACATAAGGCAATCTTTGGTCGAGATGCATAAGCTGTTGTGCGAACACAGTCATTACGAGCATGACCATGATAGGTGCCAGGTGTTCACTATCAACGAGAGAGGATGCCGCCAACTAGGAAAGGACATCCAAGAGATGATTGATCAGGGAATGATTGAGATACTTCAGAATCGTAATGAGGATGAAGTTGATGTAATTACTCTGGTGTTTAAGATTCCTGAGCCTTTTGTTGTCAAGTATGATGGCAGCAAGAAGAAGGTATCTCCAACTCTTGTGATAAAGCCAGCGGGTCCTGTCCCGTATGTATCAGACAAGGCAGTTCCTTATCGATATAACGCAATGATGCTAGAAGATGGAAAAGAGGTGTCGTTGCCCTCAACTTTTGTTGTAAGCATTTTAGATGTCAGTGGTATGACCCGTAATGGTCGTGTTTTCTTGGCTCGATCGAAATCCCATGAAGACATTGTGAAGAAGGCTGTCGTTAATCCTGCTGGTCCCGTGGGGACTTCTTCTCAAAATAATTTTGTTCCTGTCGTTGACCCTGTTATTGTCAAAAATAATAACACTCCTATCCTAGTTGGCCAGTCTGGCATTTTGAAAGAGGATGGTGATGAGATATTGAGGCTCATCAAAAGAAGTGAATACAATATTGTTAATCAATTGCTACAAACTCCCTCAAAGATATTTGTCTTATCTTTGTTGATGAATTCCGAGCCACACCGCGAAGCTTTTCAGAGGGTGTTGGACGTGGCATACGTGGACCACGATGTCACAATAGAGCAGTTTGATAGCATTGTTACAAATATAACCGCTTGCAACAATTTGAGCTTCTGTGATGCTGATCTTCCCGAGGAGAGAAAAGACCATAATTTGGCTTTACACATATCAATGAACTGTAAGGATGATGCGTTATCCAATGTGTTGGTGGACACAGGGTCATCCCTTAATGTGTTGCCAAAATTCACTCTTGCTAAACTTTCTTACCAGGGGCCTCCCATGAGGCAGACTGGAGTGGTGATGAAGGCGTTTGATGGATCGTGCAAAACTGTGATCGGTGAATTAGAACTCCCGATCAAGATTGGACCTAGTGATTTCCAGATCACTTTCCAGGTCATGGATATACATCCGTCATATAGCTATTTGCTTGGCCGACCATGGATTCACGAGGCAGGCGCCGTGACATCCACCCTACACCAAAAGTTGAAGTTTGTGAAGAATAAAAAGTTGGTGGTGATAGGGGGAGAGAAGGCTCTCTTGGTCAGTCATCTATCTTCCTTCTCCCATATTGACGCTGAGGATGAGGTTGGAACTCCGTTCCAAGCCTTATCTATTTTTGAGCCTTCAAGGAAATGACTTTCTTCATTTGTCTCTTATAATGATGCAAAGTTGGCCATTGAGCATGGTGCAACTACCAGTCTGGGGGAAAATGATAAAGTTGGAAGATAACAAGTCCCGACCTGGCATAGGGTATTCTTCCGGTGTTTCCAATGAGCGTGGGTTGTTCCAGAGTGGAGGTTTCATCCACACTGTTGAAGATCAGGAAGTTGCTGCCATTGTTGAAGATGATGAAGAGGAAGACCTTGGCAACTTTATCATACCCGTAGGAATCTGCAATAATTGGGTCGTTGTTGATGTTCCAACAGTTATCCATAAGTCAACGTAATGTGTTCATTTTGCTTAAAAATCCTTCTCCCATGCCAAAAGGAGAAGTGAAGACATTGTTGGCACAATTTGATTAATATAATGATATTCATTCAATAATCTCATGTTAAATGTTTGTTTTTCCAAAATTATTTTTGCTTTTTGCATGAAATTGGTGATCACCATAAAACCCTAAAAAGAGAATAAAATCAATCTTTTCATCTGCACAATGATTTGCGTTGTTTGAATTCTGAAATCTCTTTTATACTCAAAATCATTATGCAGGTTAATCATACCCATTGAACATAATGATCCAACACTATCTCCCAACTTTGAGTTCCCTGTATTTGAGGCAGAATAGGATGATGTTGAAGAGATTCCTGATGAGATTACCCGTCTACTTAAGCACGAGGAGAAGATCATTCAGCCACATCTCGAGAATCTAGAAACAGTTAACTTGGGGTCTGAAGATTGCATTTGTGAAATGTAGATTGGGGAATTCCTTGAAGAGTCTGTTAAGAAAGGGTTGATCGAGTTGCTATGAGAATATGTCGATGTCTTTTCCTGGTCATATGAAGACATGTCTGGTCTAGATATTGATATCGTGCAACATTTCTTGTCGTTGAAGCCTGAGTGTGTGCCTGTGAAGCAGAAACTCAGAAGAACTCATCCTGATATGGCAGTGAAGATTAAAGAAGAAGTTCATAAGCAAATTGATGTGGGGTTTCTGGTGACTTCTACATATCCTCAATGGGTGGCCAATATCGTGCATGTGCCTAAGAAAGACGGAAAAGTCCGAATGTGTGTGGATTATCGTGACTTGAATAAAGCTAGTCCAAAAGATGATTTTTCCTCTACCACACATTGATATGTTGGTAGATAATACAACTAAATTCAATGTCTTCTCATTTATGGACGGATTTTCCGGTTACAATTAGATTAAGATGGCACCCGAGGATATGGAGAAGACAACATTCATCACACCTTAGGGAACATTCTGTTATCGAGTGATGCCCTTCAGTTTGAAGAACGTCAGAGCCACGTATCAACGAGCTATGACTACCTTGTTTCATGATATGACGCACAAGGAGATTGAGGTATATGTTGATGATATGATTGCAAAGTCGAAAACAGAAGTTGAACATGTAGAGCACTTGTTGAAGCTTTTTCAGCATTTGAGGAAGTATAAACTCCGCCTAAACCCGAACAAGTGTACATTTAGAGTCCGTTCCGGCAAGTTATTGGGCTTTATTGTCAGTGAAATAGGTATTGAAGTTGATCCTGCCAAGGTCAAAGCAATAAAAGAGATGCCTGCGCCCAAAACTGAGAAGCAAGTCCGAGGTTTTCTTCGCTGCTTGAATTACATTTCGAGATTTATATCCCACATGACTACCACATGTGTGCCTATACTCAAGCTCCTGCGAAAAGATCAACGTCATGATTGGACCAAGGATTGCCATAAAGATTTCGACAGTATCAAAGAGTATTTGTCTAAGTCGCCGTATCTGTCTCCACCTATTGAAGGGAGACCATTGATTATGTACTTGACAATGCTTGATGATTCCATGGGTTGTGTATTGGGTCAGCAAGATGAATCAGGAAAGAAGGACTATGCAATATATTACTTGAGTAAGAAGTTTACTGATTGTGAGTCTCGATACTCAATGCTTGAGAAGACATGTTGTGTTTTGGCTTGGGTTGCTAAGCGCTTACGCCAGTGTATGTTAAATCATACGACTTGGTTGATATCCAAAATGGACCTAATCAAGTACATTTTTGAGAAGCCTTCTTTAACTGGGAGGATTTCCCGTTGGCAGATGTTGTTATCTGAGTATGATAAATTGAGTATCGAGCTCAAAAAGCTATTAAAGGTGGTATCTTGGCTGACCATTTGGCACATCAACCAATTGAAGATTATCAGTCTGTGTAGTACGACTTCCCTGAGGAGGAGATTCTGTATTTGAAGATGAAAGATTGTGATGAGCCTACACTCTATGAAAGGCCAGAGCATGGTTCCCAATGGAGTATGGTGTTTAATGGTGTTGTCAATCAGTATGGAAATGGTATTGGGGCAGTGATTATTACTTCTCAAGGCACACATTTTCCTTTTACAGCAAGGCTAACTTTCAAATGCACGAATAATATGGCGGAGTATGAGGCCTGTATTATGGGTTTGGAAGAGTGTATTGATCTAAGGATCAAACATCTTGATGTTTATGGTGATTCGGCCCTTGTTGTTAATCAGATTAAGGGTGAATGGGAGACGAATCAGCCTGGCCTCATCCCATACAAAGATTATGCTAGGAGGATTTCAACTTTCTTTACTAAGGTTGACTTCCATCATATTCCTCAAGATGAGAATCTGATGGCAGATGCTCTTGCTACGCTTGCTTCAATGATTGTGGTGAAGTACTGGAATAAAGTCCCCAATACTACTATGATGCGCTTGGATAAACTAGCTCATGTGTTTGCAGTTGAAGAAGTAAAAGATGATAAGTCGTGGTACTATGATATCAAGTGTTTCCTTCAAAGTCAGATTTACCCGCCCGGGGCATCTGTCAAAGATAAGAAGACTTTGAGGAGATTATCTGGCAGTTTCTACCTTAATGGTGATGTGCTTTACAAGAGGAACTTTGACATGGTTCTGCTCAGATGCGTGGATAGACACGAAGCAGACCTATTAATGACTGAAGTCCATGAGGGTTCACTTGGTACTCATTCCAATGGACATGTCATGGCGAAGAAGATGTTGAGAGCAGGCTACTATTGGTTGACAATGGAGTCTGACTGCTGCAAATATGTGAAGAAATGCCACAAGTGTCAAATTTATGCGGTTAAGATTCATATTCCCCTGACACTTCTGAATGTTATTTCCTTACCATGGCCTTTCTCCATGTGGGGAATTGACATGATTGGCATGATTGAACCAAAGACGTCGAATGATCACCGTTTTATTCTCGTAGCTATTGATTACTTCACCAAGTGGGTTGAAGCGGCATCGTATACAAATGTGACCAGGCAGGTGGTTGTGAGGTTTATCAAGAACCAACTCATATGCCGATATGGTGTGCCAGACAAGATCATTACTGATAATGGATCTAACTTGAACAACAAGATGATGAAAGAGCTGTGTAGTGAGTTCAAGATTGCACATCATAATTCTTCTCCCTATAGACCCAAGATGAATGGGGTTGTTGAAGCTGCTAACAAGAACATCAAGAAGATTATCCAGAAGATGGTTGTTACGTATAAAGATTGCATGAGATGCTGCCATTTGCTTTGCATGGCTATCGTACATCTGTCCGCACTTCAACAGGGACAACCCCTTTCTCTCTTGCATATGGCATGGAGGTTGTGCTCCCAGTGGAGGTTGAGATCCCATCAATGGGAGTCTTGATGGAAGCCAAGTTGACTGAGGCTGAATTGGTTAAGAGTCGCTATGACCAATTGAATTTGATTGAAGAGCAGAGATTAACTGCCATGTGCCATGGTCAGTTGTATCAGCAAAGGATGAAGAAAGCCTTTGATAAGAAGGTTAAGCCTCGTGTGTTCCGAGAAGGTGACGTCGTGCTCAAGAAAGTCTTGTCTTTCGCGCTCGATTCCAGGGGCAAGTGAACTCCAAACTATGAAGGCACATACGTTGTTAAGAAAGCCTTTTCAAGCGGTGTTTTGCTGCTTACAACTATGGATGGGGAGGATTTCACTCGACCTGTGAATTCAGATGCAGTCAAGAAATACTTCGCCTAAAAATAAAAACAGAATAGCTCGCTAAGTATAAAACCCGAAACGGCGACTTAGGCAAAAATAAGCGTCTCGGTGGATTGAAAACCTGAAAGGGCGGTCCAGACAAAAGTTAGAGACATGAAAAAAATGAATATATATATCCCGCTAGATTGAGTAACTCACTCTGGGGCAATCTAGGCAAAAATTAGGGACTTGGCAAGTAACTGCATCCTGACAAGACTTTGTTCTACAGCTGTCATCTGTCAAAGATTCTATTTCAGTCATCATCAACTAAAGTTTCAAATACATTGGATTCAGAGTTGGTGGGGAAATGGTCATTATGTTCAATGTAGTCATTTTTCCAATATATATCACCAATTTCAAATTTGTAAAGATCCGTGGAGTCTCGCCATTTGTGGACTACCATTCTATTAAATAAATTTGAGCCTTTATCCAATTCTTGGCACTCGTACTTATTTTTGTTTAACAAATGTTTGCATGTTTTAATTGATAAATATCATTGTTTTAAACAATTAAAGTTTTATAAAACTGTTTTTAAACAAGATGAACATTCACAATGACTGAAAGGATAGTCGAAACGTCTTCAGTGCTCTCCCAAGGATAGTACGATTTCCAAAAGGGAAAGACATTTGTTCATATTCTGGCTTGTTTATGTCCTCTTCATCAGCTTTTAGGTTGTCTCCTCAGTAGAAAGTTATCTAGAGCAGTTGGTGAAGGGGCGTGCTTCCGTTTTCGTCCCCAGCATGTCATGACTCCCTCAGCCAAGACATGTTTCCTTTGAGGTTTGCCTACAGTTTATCCCCAGCAAGTTACCTGATCCGAAGATAATGATTTGTATCCCCACTGAGTTTGAAGGTTTCTTCTTAGAATTGAGAGATGTTGAGGAAGATGTGGTGTTTCCTTCCCCAACGGAGCAAATTGTTCTTTCTCCCTTTAGTAGAGATATCTCTCCAGCAATTAGAAGAAATTGTTTGAGGGGTACCTGTCTGGCGTTAGTTCCCCAATAGAGTTTCTTCTACAACAGATCTTATTGATATTCAAATACCTGAACTGATGAGAAGTCTCTGACCGTTGGCAGTTGTGACTTCGCCTATCCCCAATGGTGATTGATGTCTCCCGATACTTGATGCATCCTTACAAAAGCTGATTCTCCTGTAGGCTTTGCCTTTCTTGCTGAGATGTTGTGTCGGATGTCCGTCCATTGATTCTCGGACCTGTTTGTGTCAGATATGTCTGCATGCCAGCATTAATCATACACAAATCATGCATATACATGCATAATTATAGCATTCAGATATTCATGTTTGCATTCTTTGCCATATATCTTTGCTTGCTATCGCCTGCTATTGGTGAAATGTTCTTCCCCAAGCAGATGTTAGTGTCTGATCTCTCCACATAGAGTCAGCCTCATAAGCAGAAAGTGTCTATCTTTCCTTCTTTATTCCCCACTGAGTTATGTCCTCGTGGATGATTATTATTTCAGTTTCCTCCCCAAGTTGTGTATCGGGGTGGAATTACTCCCCCCGAGTTATATCCTCATTGGGTTGAGTCTTGTTCAAATGTGTCTTTCTAGTTTGTTCCTAGATTGACTCTTTTCTTGTTATTCCCTGCAGTTCCCTATGGTTTAGTTGTTCAATTGCTAAGTAATCAGTAATTGTTCATCCTTTTCTCCAGTGGATCTCGTGGCCTTCTACCTAGTAACCGGTAGTTGTAAGTCCTATTTCTGTGGTTTTCTACCTAGTAACCGGTAGATGTAATCCCCTCTTTGTTGGTTATCTTTACCCAGTAACCGGTATTGATATTCCTTCGTTTTTTAGTATACCACCCAGTATCCGGTGATATATCTCTTGGATAATTGCTTTTATCAAGCAATTCTTCCCCGCCGAGTCATCTTTCATTTACCATTGTTTGGTAATGATTGTTTCTTTTTCTGATCGGTCATCATTTTATACCCAGTAACCGGTATCCCGATGTCCTTTCTTTTCGGTTGATTTATCCTTCATTAACCCAGTAACTGGTTGTGGATAATCTTCCATGTGAGTATGTTATCTATGTTATGATGGTAATAGATAATATATCTCATGCGCTCTTCAGTCGAAGTCTTTTTCTTCCCTAGTTGAGTAAGGCTCATATTTCCTTGTGGAATCGAATGTCCATCCTGTAAGTCGAGTTTGCTTTTCCAGCCCTCCTTTTGGATGATGAGTGTTTTGGATTTATTCCCAATTCACACCTGGTTGGTCACATATTATATGCCTAGTAACCGGTATCCCTGGTGTTCCTTCCTTCTGCTCCCTATTATGACTTTTTGTCCCCTGTGGATTCAGATTTTCCTGAGTTGAGATGTGCCTTTTAGGTCCTCCTCTGATGTTTTGGATGATTGATATCTCTCACCCTTATACCGGTCTTAGATATTATCTCTCCTTGAGCATGTTGTTCTCTCACCCAGTAACCGGTGTTTTTATGACATGTCTCTCTTCGAGTTTATTACCCAGTAAACGGTAATATCTCGGCGTGGCTTCCTTAGCTGAGTCCTTTGTGGACATTCCCGTCTGAGTCCGGATTTTTATCTGATGTATCCTTTGTGGATAGCGTTGTTGTATTAGCATATTCCCCAATACACGCATCTTTGCGTCAGCTCGAGTCTTTCCACCGATTTATTTTCGTGGAATCCCTTCGTGTCTCCCAACAAGTTTTCAAGTCGTGACCTGCTCACGCATTTTTACCTTATTCCCCCCCCCCCCCCCCCCCCCCAGAGTCTCTATCTCCCTAGTGAGTATGTTACTCATATGGAATTTTTCAGTCTCTCCTGATTTCTTTTCCTTTGTGGCAATTATTCACCATGAAAATTTTGTTTTTTGCATGCATACATTTGCATCATGAGGTCTCTTAGGGACCAAAATTCGTCTCTTTGTTATTATTTAAGCCCATTCTATCCCGTCGAGATGAAGATTTTAACCTTCATATCTCCGGCTAGAATGACCTTAAATAGGGGCATCAATAAGACCCTAATTTTGACCCTGAGATCCCTTATGGCATCATATCATTGCTCAATGCATTGCCTCAAGGATCATAGCAGGTTTGGCTCCTTAACCCTAGGGTTGGGACTTGTGTGAGTGGTTTGAGACCACCAAGCATGATTGTATTGTATATTATTGCTTTTATTATTTTGATTACTAATCAAAAGCACAAAAATATGTCACTAACTCTTTTTGTTTTGAAGCTCAAGTGATCATGTGCTCCCATGCTCCTAGGAGGCTCCTAAGCTCAATGAAATGGCTAGTTGAAGATGAGAAAAAGCATGACAGTGGTCCACAAAGTTCCTAATCATCATATATGACTCCCAAGCATCTCAATTTTCCAATTTGATTAAGATAACCCAGAGGGCTTGAGGATTGTTTCCCAAGGAAACCCTAATTCAAATGTGTTTCAACTATGCCTTGCTCATGAAGCAACCTCAACCTATGATCAAATTTAATCAAGGGAAGTTATTTCATTCATTATTTTATGTATATATGAGCTTATTTGAGGATCCTAAATCATTCATTCATCAAGATTTGAAGTTTGGCCTTGAGAAGTTGACCAGTCAAGTCATCTGACTAAACCGAGGATCACTGAGACACAACTTTTGATGTCTTTATCAAATAAAGATGACCCCAAGATAAAAAGTGTTCTTAAGAACCATATGAACAACTTTCATGTTCACGAAAAATCCATTTTAAACTTGGAAGGTCATCATTCATTTCAAAACATTATAGGTCATTTTGACTGAAACCTTATTTTTAGGTCAACTTCCCAAGGACCTAACTTCCTTAATTTTTAATATTTTGAGGTGAGACTAAATGAATTGGAAAGTTTACGATGTCTACTTAAAATTTTATGTTGGATAAAATTTCATAATCCTAAAACAAATACATGTGATAATACAAAACATTATAGGTCAATTTGGACCTAAGCCATTGAATTTAAAAAATTCCCAACTTCAAGTGCCCATAACTTTCTCATGAAAGATCCAAATGATGCAAAATTTAAGTCTAAATTGATCATCTTGAAAATATATACAACTTTATTGTTGTAAGTTTTTCCATTTAAAGCTCACATCAATGAAGCAGAAGGGCTTAAAGAGGCTTGGTTTTGGTGAAAATTTCAAAGGGTGACCTAGACATGTTCTGTACCCAAACCTTCACAGCCAGTTTTCATAAATTTCCAGTTGCCAAAAGAATTTTTGCCAAACATGACTTTTGTTCCTTATTTCAAGAGCTTTCCAACCATTACCCACATTAATTTTTTTGACTTTCCATGTGCGAGTTTCGAAGAGCTTTATGTTTATGTTCATTTTTGCATTTCACATTATAACTTGGTGTGCAAGCTTGCGCAGTCCCTTGTGCACGTCCAATTCACTTCCATTTGATCTCAGCATGGATTTTTATTCATTCTTGGGCCTTACACGCACCTGTACATGCCCATGCAAGGAGGACTCAAACTTCATGCACACGAGGGAAGCATTGCCTTGCATCACATTTCAGCTATAAATAAGAGTGCATTCTCATTCAAATGGCAACCAAGTGGAGATCTGAATTGCTGCTGAATTGAAATCCAAACCCTCACTAAAGGAATTTTCAGTTTTCTATTTCTCTTTCAAGCTTGAATTTCAGCATCATTAGTTGATCTTCAAAGCTCAATTCCTTAACCTAGCATCATCATCACACTTCCAGGGCAAAAGTAGATCAAGAGCTTGGAGAATTCGTGATGTTTGAATCTTCATTTCAGAGGTAGAACACCAAACTTTCTTGATCTAGATCTTCCAATATAATGTGAATTTCTTTGGTTTGTACTGTTTTCTGAAGTCCTCATGCATGAGGCAGGCCAGTGGTGGTCTTAATTTTGCAAATCGTGCCATTTCAGTTCATGCACCATGATCTTCAAGCTCATGTTTCTCTTTAAATAGGGAATGTGAGAATTATCCATGGTTACAGGGGTGATGTATATCACCTCAGCTTCATTTTGATTCCTTTATTTTTCTTTTTCATTGCCATTTAATTTTCTGCGCGTGGTGGCCGGATCTGGTTAGATCGTCGGAGAAGATTGTGGTTTCCACCACCATCCCCACGTGGTAGCCTCAGAGCCCTTGGATCATGCTGAAACGTTTTAATCTTAACCTTTCTTTATGTTGACTCATTTTAATGCAAGGTGTAGCGCGTTTGACTCAAGTGTTTCGTGCATCCGCGCCTTAGAGTCATGTGATCATTGCCACGTCAATTAATGAAATGATCCTGTGGCTGCGCTTTTTCCTATTTTTCTATTTTTGCTTTTAATTTTAGTTAATTCCTTTTATTTTCAAAAATTCATAAATATTTTATTTGAAGTCACAAAAATATGAGACAAATGCCAAAAAAATTCTTGAAAAATCTAGTTTCATATTTTGATTTTTAATTATTTTTGTGACTTCATTTAATATTTTTTTGTGAATTATTTGGTTTTTAATAGTTTTAATTCATTTTAAAATACTTTCTGATATTTGAAAAATCCCAAAATACTTTCTTAACACATATGGATCAATGAAAAATATTTTGAACAAGACTCTTATCATTATCCTCTATAATTTCTATTTATATAACAAGAGCCAACTATTCTTGGAGGATCATCAAAAGTTTGGAGACATTATAGGTCATTTGTGGACTTAGTGAAATTTGACTTATTTTCAAGTGACTTTTTTCAACTTTCAAGAATTACAACTTCTTCAATTTTTAACATTTGAGGCTGATTATTTTTGCATAATATAATGTGTGATGCCCTCTACAAGTTTTCTTCAAGGATCAAGATCAAATTATGTTTGCAAGGCCATGGAATTCATTGAGACATTATAGGTCATTTTCAACCATTTGAGACTTAGAATTTTCTAAGTTACATGACCAGATTTTTATGACAACTTCAACATGACATAACTTTGTGCTTAATCATCCAAATGCAACCTTTCTTGGCACATTGAAATCTTTGTTATGATGTCAACACATTGCAAAAAGAATGGGATAAAAAATCCTCATGAGCAAGATGCCCCATTAAGTTGAACATGGTGACTTAGAACTGAAGAAATCACCATGGTCAAAATTTGAACTTCACTAATTCTCAATTACAAGCAAACTTACCACACGTTTTGGACCTAAACATGTTTAACCAGGCCTCTATAAGTTAATTGACCCTTGAAACGCATCATTTGGCTGAGTTTTGATGGATTGGAAGTCACGTTTTTCTCACCTCATAATCAAATTCGTTTTGCATGAACTAAGCTTGATTCCACACGTATTTGAATCCAAACACATTCCCTATAAATAGAGGAAGCTACTGCATTAATTTCCAAGTTTTAGAGAGCTAATAAATCACTGTTTTAATATGAAATTTTCCAGAAAAATTCGACTATTGTGTTTTGAATTCCAACTTATTTCAATCCAATTTCTTGATTCCATTAGCATCTTCGGTCTTCTCTGAAGATTTTGCAACAATTCCCAAGCTCCAAGACCTCCTAAAGTGCTCTGACCAGATTGAGCTTCATCAACTTTTGATCACCATCTGGACAAGGTAGTTCTGAGCATCATTTGAACTCAAATAAGTTACGATAATGTAGTCCTTCACTCTATGATGATTTCCCCTAACTTATCTGATGTTGATTGATCGTGTTCATCATTTAATTTAATTTTTTGTGGTTTGCTTGCTTCTGAAACTTCTATGAAATTCCTCATGCCCAGTTTAGATAAATGAATTTGAAGCATGAGGTTGAATTCGTGTTGAGGAGGTGATCACATTGGTGGTGGTCTCGTGTTTTGAATTTACCAAACGATAAAACTCTAGTGAGGGACCATCGGAGAAGACGACCAAAGTTTATCTCAGGTCATATGAGTTTGGAGATATGCTGGACATTTGAAATGTTTTGATTGGTCTAATTTGAATTAGATTTCGTATTTTATGAGTTGAAAGTTATGATCAAAACCGTGCATAAAGGCGATACCAAAAAGTTGTTGTTTTTATGAAATTTCCAGCATGATTTTCATCTTCTGCAACCCAAAATTATCACAAAAAATATGTTACCCTTGAAACAAAGTTATTTCCCTCTGTTTCAGATACCTAACGCTTCAAACCCCATCTCAAAATGATTTACGAGTTGGAGGTTATGATCAAAACCGTGCACAAAGGCGTTACCAAAAAGTTGTTGCTTTTCTAAAATTTCGAGCACAATTTCCATTTTCTCTTACCTAAAAAACATTTATGAAATCATCACCAAAAATATTTTATGGTTTTAAATTCAGTCATAAATATACTTATATTAATCACTACTTATATTCATATTCATATAATCATGGATCTATATACTATATCAATCCCTAAAAACTTCAAACATCATTAATGGTGAACACACATGAACATTTTAGAACATAAATTTCATTCAACAAATATCAAAATTCATCATCGATCAAAAAAGAATTAAACCTTCCTCTACCCTTCCATTCATATCCCGATTATTGAACCAAATTCTCACCCTTACCTTGTAATTCCAGAAAAATTCAAGCTTTTGACTATGACTTTTCTTCCCGAGAACTCTCCATAGGTTTTCCTTGATTTTCTCTTCTCTTGCCTCTTTTTATCCAATTCCAAAAGTTTCACCTCACTTCTCTCCTCATAAATGAAAAACTTAACTTATCTTTCTAATATTCCACTAAGGCCCAACTTATTACTAACTTATATTATTTATTTTAATTTTCCACCATTCACATTTCCACCTCAAATTCATTATTTCCTTTTATTTTATTATTTCATTTAAATAATAACACAAGAACATTATTTAACCAATTAAATAGTTTGAAATAAATTTATCAACCTATAATTACTCTCCACACCATCTATCTAAGAGTCACCCATTCTTGTTGTCCTAACACATCTCAATTATCACACAAATAATAATTAGGCTCGCACATAAAATTGTAATTAATTAATATAAATAATTTATAGAAAAACAAGGTGTTACAATGTACACAATCAGTATCTGAATTGCCTCTGTTTTCGCAATCAACACAAATATATTTAAGTACTCAAATTCTAAAATAACATTTGCTCTTATTTTCTCATAATTTATATACGGATAACTCAATTAGGATTCGCCATGATATAAGTCTCACGATCCCTTTTCCCTAATGGACTAATCACTCATGATGATATTGATTACAAATAAACAAAAGATAGATATATCATGCATAATATGACAAATAAAATGAAAACAATAATAATGTAAATAAGAAACCTTAATGAAGACAATAACTTCAACAAGATAAAGAAAGAAATCCATAATTACAACTTAGAGTTGCAAGAATTAAATGGAGAGCTTATAACCAAATACTAAAACTAAAAAAGTAACAATATGGTAAAGTGGCCCCCTATTTCTCAAGCTAATGATGCACTTCTTATACATAATTTTGACATTTAATCTTCCTAATTTCGTACAATTGTAATAATGGTCCACTAAGTGTTGAATTGGAGCAATTTTGAGCTTCTTAAGGTCACATAACACTTTAAAACATAAAGAGTTCGTAATTGACGCTGAGCTTAACACATGCGTGTTAGGTGATACATGGGGGTCGTGTCAGACAACACGATTTGTGTCAGGGAACACGACATGCCTGTATTGTCCTTAATTTCTTTGTATAAGAGGGGGTATTGATGTCAACACGGTCAATGTCAGGAGACACGAGCCAACCGTGTTGGCCACGAGTTTTGTGTAATATGAGACTTCTCTTCTTGCGTTTTTTGATCCTTTTTCATCCCATTTTAACTCTTGAGACTCCTTATTAGTTAAAAACATAAAATCATATAAAAAACAGTAAAAGGGATACAATACAAAGAAATAAACATAAAAAAATAATGATAAAAATACACAATAAATAGTATAAATACCACTTATCGGATATTCGTGTGGTCCTGCTAAAAGTGTTCATTCAGCTGTTATTCTTATTGATGATCATAAAAGGAAAACTCAAGCTTTGAGTATTGTATACTAATTAACTCCCTTTAGTAAACTTACCTCTGCACATTATGTAGCAAATAGTAAACTCAGCCTTAGTCTCAACTATATTGCCATCTCGACATCAAAAACATCATGTCATGTCGCAAACCTTTTAAAACTAATTCTTTATTTATGAGGAAATACCATAAAATAATATGGAGTTCACACGGATTATTTTAGGATATTTTTTTAAATAATCACTTTTTTAAAAAAAAATTCTAAAATAACCAATATTTCAAAAAAAAAAACCGAAATAACCACGTTTCAAAACAGATGCGCCAGATGAACTGGTGCATCCATTTTAAACTTAGAGGAGGCGTCAACACCACTGGTGCATGATTTAAAAGCAATGCATGGAGGCGCCAAGGGTCCTAGCGCATGCATGTGCTTGCGCCCATGCTTCTGGCGCCTAGATGTGTTGACATGTGTGGCGCCTAGCTCTTTGGCGCATGCATTTTCATACTTATTCTATAAATACATCGCCCTTCAGCCATATTTTTCACACAACTTTTATCCTACAACCACGTTTTCTTTCATTCAACTTCAATCCCCTTCAAGTTTTTGAGTTTTAACCATGTCTTTTCCATCGTTGCGTCTCTGATAAAGATTAGAATTTGGAATATATATTTGTTTGAACGACTTAATCGGATGTTGAACAATTGGTTAGATGGAGAAATTGGAGATGGCGAAAGGATTAGAAGAATCCAATTGCTTGTGTCCACGTTCAACCAAAATGGAGAAGTGCGTGAATGAGTGGATATTAAGACTGGCAGAGACGTTCACAGGATGACGCATTATATGTTCAAATTTGTTTTGATGGTTGTAATCACTTAGTTATTGTAATTGTATTTTAATTATTTTAGTTGTTTGCATTGTTGTTTATGAATGGTATTTCCTCACAAACTTATAATATGAAATGAATTTAGTTTTTTATATATTGCAACAGAGGTACATGTGAATTTATCTTGTTGTGCTCGTTCCAACAATAGGACAATTAGTACGATTGTGACCTGGCTGACGACATGAACTACATAATCTAACGATTTTGTTCACCATATCCATTTCGGTTTGAATACGGGTGCTAATTAGGCGACCCTTTTTTTTCCTTCGCATAACTTCGTTGTGCCAGACAATATCCCCTTGATATTCTGGCCAGTGATCCTCTTTTGCCACTACGAAAAAACTATTTTTGTAAACATTTGATAGGCTGGTGACTTTGTAAACGTCAGATAATAAGTAGGATGAATCCCTTTGAACCTTTGAACATGCCGCAATGACATGGGAGCAGGGCGTACGAAAGGCTTGGAACTTTCTGTAGTCGCACCAATCTCTATCTACCACTATATATTGTCCCATCGGCATGCCCTCATTGTGATCCATGGACTCAACAATATTATACCAACCTTTAGTATGGTCAAACACCGTGACCACATGTGTGTTTGCTTTGGTAGCTTCATGTCTAATGAATTTCATTGAAGCATCACTGAACAACTGCCCAGATTGCAACACTGAACTCTATTTGGAACGTCTGGTCTCAAACAGCACCCCTAGCCTGAAATATATTGTCTACACCAAAGCGGTTATAGGTAGGTTTCAAATGCCTTTAAAGACAGAGTTCATTGATTCCATAAGATTTATTGTCATGTGGCCCTAACATTGACCGTTATCGTATGCCCTAATCCACTTCTCCAATGGAATATTGTCGATCCACCATACTGCATATGCGTTTGACAATCTTATTTCTTCGCGGTAGTGTTTGAAAGAAGGTTTTGATAATGCGTAACTTGCATTGACAACCTTCTTTCGCAACATTTTGTCTTTGATCTCCCGCATAAAATTATGAGCAATATGTCTAATACATAAGACATGCATTGAAGGAGGATCCTGCCAGCCATTATCAATGTTATTATATTCACTGATGATTGAATGGTGTATGTCGGAGATCAAACATAAGTTAGGTTGAGGTGCAACGTGCAATCGAAGATTTCTTAAGAAAAACTCCATCCCTCAGCAGTCTCCCCTTCAACAAGCGCAAAGGCGATTGGAAAAATATTGTTGTTGTAATCTTGTGCCACTACCATCAGTAACGTTCCTTTGTATTTCCCGTACAACCATGTATCATCAATTTGTATAATAGGTTTATAGAAAGAAAAACCTTTGATGCATGGTTGATACGCACAAAAGAGACAGTGGAATATTCCATTTCCAATAGAATACATCATGTCTGGTGTATACGCGGGCAACGTTTCCAACTTGACAATAGTTTGTGGAGCATACTGTTTAAGAGCCAACATGTATTTTAGAATTTGTTTGTAAGACTCCCCCCAATTGACAACAACCTTTGTCCTAGCTATCCAAGCCTTCCTATATGATGGAGTGTAGTGGTATTGTGCTACAACATGCAAGATTATTGTACTCACCTTTAACGATGGATTATCGCCAATGACAGACAACATTTTATCGCATATTAACTAAGAGATAAGTTTTCGATGGTCTTGCATTGGGTTTGTGAGCATGCATGTGTGAACTGGACCCATGGATCCAATCTCCCAAGAATCATTCCTCTTCCGATACGAAGTTGACAACCTGAAAAGGCAGTGCTCATTTGGACAATAAATTTTGTACCTCAATGCATTAGTTCTATCAACTCTGAAATCAGCTGATAGTTCCATGTGAAACTTT
The DNA here is from genome assembly GCF_024323335.1 of Lathyrus oleraceus. Lineage (NCBI taxonomy): Eukaryota > Viridiplantae > Streptophyta > Magnoliopsida > Fabales > Fabaceae > Lathyrus > Lathyrus oleraceus. Next base: position 449,788,553 of record NC_066582.1, on the reverse strand, counting down.
TTAATGGATTTTACACAATCTTCTTTTGTGGGAAATGTGTCTCCTTGTTTCAAAGATCCTTGCATTTGCATATAAGGATTGTACCATATATCTGATGAAGGTTCATCGGAACCCAAATTCAAGCTTGTCATGTGTTAAGGTGGATAATATACATGACTAGCTGGTAATGGCTCCTTTTCTTCATCATCGTTCACCATTGAATCAACCAAAATCCCGACTTCTTCTTCTTCGTCATCTACAACATTCACCTCAGCTTGTTCGTCGTCATCAGTTTCACAAAACACTTGTGATTGATCAATAAACTGAGACACTTGTTGTTGTTGTGGTAATATATACAACTCTATATTGTTGTACCCAAATTGTCTGTGACTGACAAACATATCATGAACATCGCCATCATCTCGAATCTTCTTCTGATAAAACTTTACCTGGTTTTCCGCAAACCAAACCAAATTTTTATAGATGATTTGTCCCACAGGACTGCACTGCAATTTCTTTTATATTCTTTGTTTTAGATGTGAAAATTTTGATCGTCGATTTATTGTAAACCGAGTTACCTCTGTGTTGTAAAAACAAAAACCGAATAATTGATGCTCAAATATTTCACCTTCGGTATGGGCACTGATCATGTAATGTGGTGAGGAAGATATTTTTTTAAATCTAACTTTAGTATTTCTATTGATCTGTATGGGTACTGATGGTGAATGCATTGATATATTATTCACATGCAATTAAATAGGGTAAATGTTGAATGCATTGATCAAGTTATTCATCTGCAGAGACAAGACAATACAATGAAAAGAATCCATGCACATACAAGATAATACAATGCATGCGCCTGGTAGAATCTTCGCACACACAAAACATGCGCCTACACACAAGGAATCTCACAAGAATCTCTACCTTAATAGTCCAAAGTAGGTGCCCATTCCAATGGCACATAAAGCAACCTAGGCACCCATGTTATTGACACCTCTTCATTGCATGGTAAAAATCACATGCATGCGCCACTAGCCTTGGCGCATGTGACCTTGCATGTGATAAAAGCAAGCATGCACCTAAGACTATGGCACCTAAGGCTATGACGCATACTCTATTATGCCATGAATGCATCCAATCACATGCTGCATAGCTATTCAACCTAGTAAAAACTTCCTCATCTATAAATAGGGCATTAACTCACAACATTTCATCATCTGCAACACTAACATTCAATCTCTGCAACACTCCATCTTTACCATACTCAACCTCTGCAACAATCAACATCTGCAACATTATGTCTCTGTTGACTATGGGTGATAAACACAAATGAGCAATCGATAATATCTCAACATTTGTATGTTATTACTCTCTTTTTACTTATTTCATATTTATTTCATATATCTTTCTTATCTATGTTTTTATTATATATTACTTCTTCTTATTTTATTGCTTACTTATGTTTTATTAAGACCCGAAGCGATTTTGATGTCGTGTACATGAATATGTACCTCACGATCCTTTGGTAGAACCATATATTAGAGGATGTGGTTTTGGAAATCTCCTCAACATAGTCTCGTACTCGGTTGACTATAAATTTATTCTTGCTTTGCTGGAGAGATGGAGACCCGAGACCCACACATTTCACCTTCCTTTCGATGAGTGTACCGTCACACTTGAGGACGTCTACATGTTGTTGGGTCTACGTATAGATGATAAGACCGTGAATGGTAGAGTTAACCAAGATAACTCTATCTGTAATGAATTATTGGGTGCCCCTTTGTGTGACGACCAAGCTGAAGGAGAGTCATCCGGTCAAGCTAGGGGGCAAGGTATAAATTTTAAAATATCTTAAACAATATTATGCGAGTGTAATATTGTCCGAAGAATCAAACGAGTACGAAAAAATAATTAATGCTCGGTGTTATATTATGATTTTATTTGGTAATTTTTTATTTTCAGAAAGTACTCGTAATATAATAAATATTATCTATTTACCGTTGTCACACAACATTAATAAGGTAAGCACATATAGTTAGGGTTCAACTGTATTGGCCCATCTATATAATACAATGTGTAAAAATGCCAAAAAAATACTTGTACTTTTTATTCATGTGCGTATTTGCTACAAGCATGAGGTTGGTCAAGAATGATGTTACTCGCCCCGGTAAACGAGAAGCCATTCATATTCCCGTTTGTAACAAAGTAAGTTTAAAACTTTACCATATAATTAATTAGATTTTATATTACTATTAACTGTACATAATATTTATCAATTATTTGTGATCTAGGTGGTCAGTTAGAGGGATGAACTACAATAGGTGTCTGAAACACGCTATAGTAGTTTATCGCAATCTATTGGATCACATTGGACCAGACAATGTAATACTCATACATAACTCTATTTTAATTTAAACATACTTATCAAATTATTTATCATCTAATCGTGTCATATTGTTGTACAGTTTATCTGGAGGCCATATCTGGGTCTTGATCATCAGGTTAACCATGATGATGATGCAGTTTGGACAACAAAAACACCAATTATCCGGTTCACTACTGTGGAGATGCACCAAAGTGATCGGGTAAAACTGCAGTTTGACATGCAGTAACAGATTCCAGAACCTCCGACGTGTTTGGGAGATTGACATAAAAAAAGAGTCAATGCCCAATGGGATTATTCCGATTGGAGAGACTTCACAAAAGAGATGTGTCGTCATTGGAGGAATCGACGATAACACATCTTAAATGAACCAGTCATACATGATGCTAGACCAACTCAACAATATATGACATGGTTTAGGTCGGTAACAATACAACAATTTGTGTCTAAGCCACAATATTTGATTGATTCACGCCAACTAGCTTCGTCATCATACGCCCAACAACAAGCCCCCGTCCAACACCAATGTCAAACCACCCAAACCCAAAAACCAACCTCACACCATCACCATACCACATAAACCCAACAACCAAACACCCAACTTCGCAATCCATTAATGTCACCCACCCAACAACCAAACACCCAACCTCGCAATCCATTCATGCCACCCATCCAACCACAAAATCAAGAATCAATCCCTACCCACCAACAACCATACATATCAACCACAACCGTTTATAGCCTAGATGATTCATATGGGTCACTTCATCGTAGCTCCCCACCAATGACCACCCAAACATCCCATCACCAAAACACCTAACCATTGTTTAACTATAATACACCCCATGAACCATTGCTTCGTTTCCAAAACGATTCAATGTCCCAATTCGGACAACTATACCGTCCATAATACACCCAACCACATCGACTCAACTACGACAACATGGGCACTGAACTACATTACGGAAGCACCGTTGGCCAGAGCCCTCTGACTATTGGGAACAAATGATGACACATCTATCAAATATCGCTGGAACTTTCGTCAGACCTTCACACCAGCCATCATTGGATCAGGTCAGAACACAATGACCCAAAATACCTCAGGAAAATCGTGGGAGACCTCGAAGACAAACTAACGCACTTGGATGTGGAACAGAGTGACGTTTCGATCAGGCCGGTCATTAATTTTTTGTCAATCCCATGTAACTATTATTATATTATGAATAATTTTTTTTATAATATTATATTTCATTATTTATTAAATAAACAATAAAAATTAAGAAATAAAAAATACCAAGGTGTATGCGCCAGATGAATTGACGCATACACCAATGCCCATGCATAGACGTCATAGTTGCTGACGCCTCCATGCATTTCTTTTAAAGCATGCGCCAGCACCAGTGTCATCTCCTCTTGGTTTAAAATGGATGTGTCAGTTCATCTGACGCATCTGTTTTGAAAGATGGTTATTTTGATATATTTTTTAAATTATTGATTATTTTAGAATTTTTTTTAAAAAGTGATTATTTAAAAAAATATATCTTATTTTAGAGCTAATGCCGACCTTCATGCAAATTTTTCTGTTTCAGACTTTCATAAAATATATATTTTTACTTCCATAAAATACAATTTTGTTGGTTTAGTGGTAAGATTAACGTCCCAATATGCATGAGGACATTTGATACTTGTGGGTTGTAAAAAAATTCTTCTTCCAATTTAAAAAATATATATATATTTTTTAAATTATTTTAAAAAATAATTATAATTAAAAATTAATAAATATAATATAAGTATTCGTGACAGTCGCACATTATCAATTAAAATGTCATATTATAAAAATATGACTTTAAATTAGAAAAAACTAAAATCTCGAAGAAAAAAAATTAAGAATAAAAAAGATTTTTTTACAAAAATAACCCACTTTTTGATTGAAATTCCTAAAATACCATCGGTTTTAAAAAAATTCTCAAACTACCCCACTTTTAGGAGAGGTGCCAATTCAATTGGCGACTCCTCTTAAAGATTGAATGGAGGCGCCAATTGGATTGGTTAGGGCACATGCCCTAGCCAATCCGATTGGCGCCCATGTGTATTACTTGAGAGGAGGCGCCAATTGGATTGACACCTTAGTGTAAAATGCATTTTTTTTGTAAATGGTCTATGTGGTACATAAATTTGAAATAGGACCAATTGATATTAATAAAGTTTTCCATTTACACAAAAAAACCTAATGGTGATGATCGGGATCACCTAACCGACCTCCGGTCCCACATCCCCTAACTACCCTAACCCGTGACCCTAACCCACGTTGATGATTCACCACTAGTGTTTGAGCATCTAAGGGGCCAGGAGGGTCACTACCAACTACATGAGATGGTCTGTTGAGGTAGTCAGACAAGTCGGCATAATCTTCAGTATGATTTGATCCGATGTCACGCGCGGATCAAAATGAGTAGTTTTTCAAAAATGTAGTTTAGCGACAAATTGACTCGGATTATCGTTCTCACAAGGATTCTTGAATGAATTAACCAATGATAGTAACGATTAATGGGGTTTTGGTTGGTTTAGGATTCAATTAAAAAAATAGATTAAAATAAGTGATTATTGAAATAAGTTGTAGCAACAATTTACTTATTCGGTCTTTGCCTATCATCGACTATCGTAATTCCAACCGCAGATTAACTATTCCTATTCGATTATAATATCAACTGACAAGCGCAATTGATAGTATAAGTTGTATGTTCCTATTATCTGAATTAAGCAAACGGGATTAAGTTTCATGAATTAAGCAAACATGAATTAAACGGACTCGATAACGAATTAAGCAAACGAAATCGTGACTATAGTTAGGATCACACAATCAATCGAATTAAATTAATATAGCATATGTAAATCGGATTAAGCAAACAAAATACATATGTTAATATTGAAAGGAATAAAAAACCTGAATAAAAATTACTAAAATCTCAAGGTATCGGAACCCGAATACAACAAATTGTTTGGATCGATTAGTTCTTCATGAGAATTCTTCCAAAGCTTTCAAATATTTCGTGAATCGTGATAATCCTCATGTTATGCGGCTGCTAGGTATATGGAAAACAAGGAATTTGGTTTACAACCCAACTGGATCGAAAACATAACCCAAACCCAAAACTAATGACCCAAAACTTAAATAAAACTAATGCTGCAACTTCAACGACTTTTCTGGCCCTGCTACAATCTTATTCAGCTCTCGACTTCTGAACAAAAGTTGTAGATCTTTTTCTTAGCTTTCCATCGACTGGTAGCACGTCTCAATCCTATGCTCCTAGCTCAAGATATAATTTTTCTCGCGAAAGCTGCTAATGCTGAAAATTAAATACGAAAATTAAATAAGTGCAAAAATAACATAAATTATGAAAACACATTAAAACATAAAAATAATCAAAGCAAACCGAAGAAATGCTTAAGTACAAACATGGAAGAACGTGCATCAAAATGCACTGATCAAATTCCCCCACACTTGAACTTTTGCACTCCGAGCAAAATGAATAACAAAACAAAACACAGACACATCAACGGTTACTCATTCTAGGCTACAAGTCTTCTTCGGTTAAGTTTGCATCGATAGGTACTAATCTTGCACACTAAGGATATCGTATGAACACTAATCCACAATTGTGCATTCATAAACCTCCTGAATACACAAATCAACTCGAATCATGTTATTATGTTAAAGTCTAACTTACTCATCCTTCTTTGGCTCTTTTTCATTCAGGCGCAATCACATTAAGCCCGTTATCTCCACACTTTATAGCAAGGAGACCGGTTAGTGACTCTGATCCTTTTCTGCACGGGGTTCTGGTACTTAAGTGGCATAACCCTTTGCTTACTCAATTGTAGTTGCGGGGGATCGGACCATAATCTGCCCTACCAAGTTCAGCACCAGAAACTGCTGAACCAACTACAAAAGAGTCTTATTTCCAACTTTTTTTGAAGGTTCTACATCCGTTGGGTTAAGTGACCGGGTGAGGGTCACCAAACTTAGAAGGTGCATTCCCTTTTTTTTTTTTCTTTTTCGGAACACTCACTTATATTCATCGGCTTCCCTGCGTAGAGTGTGTGTGAGATGGTGCTGACTGCTGAAATAAACTACTCAAGAGCTGTCAGAGAATGAGAATTTAAGGCTAAAACATAATAAGAATTTGAATCAATTTCCATATGCAGGAGACTTACGGTGTTAAGACGATACCGATCTTGTGAATTTTTCCCAAGTCTCCGCAAACTAATCTCAAATTATTCTATAGCCTAAAACTTTCAACAAAAATGCAATTTTTTTTTTAGAAAGAAAACAAAAACAAAACAAAACAAAGAACAAAAACAAAGAAAATAAAGTATTCCCTCCCGCATACTTAAAATATGCATTATCCTCAATGAAAAAAACAAACATAAAATAAGAGGGAGAAGAGAGAGGAAAGAACACACCCGAGTAGTCAAGGAGGATAGGTGATCACGTAAGCAGCCTTTCCCAAAGAGATATATTCTACATTTTCTTCTTCCAAAGTGGGGTTGTCATGGAATAGCTTTGGGTAATGTCCATTGAACTTGAAATTTTTATTAGTATCTTCGCCTCTTATTCCAGGATCAAAGAATCTTCTAAAAGTAAAAGTGTCAAATAGACACGTGAAGGTGATCTGATCTGGAATGTCAGCCAATGTCCACCCAAATGCCTTTTTATGCTTCCTTAAAACCTGCAAAAGCTTATTTTCTTGATCGAAATCAAGGTTAGAAGAAATTATAGCCGGTAGTTTTTCATTCATCTCTAAATAAGCATATTTCATATTTTCAGGAAGTTGCTTCAGCTCGAGGGAAGGTGGCTGCTCAATAGAAGGAGTGTTTGGGGCAGCCGAGATGTCAAGAGCTTTATCTACATGAACAACTTTATTTGCAACCTCATTTGCAGTAAGAATATCAACTTGCAAGGCAGCCTCAATTTCAGCACAAACAGAGCAAATTTTACTTTCAGTACAAATATCACAAGAATAAACATCATCAAAACTAGACAATGATGGAAAATCAGATGCAAACAAATCACTACAAGTATCATCAACAATTTCAGAAATCAAATCTATTTGAAAAACAGAATGTTCTTTCAAGGGTTGTTGGTTTGATCCTTGAGCTTGCTGCACGACATTCACCAAAGTGGCAAGCTGCCCAATCTGTATTTGCAAAGTCTTTAAAGTAGAATCTACTTGTTGTTGAAACTGGATATTATTTGCAGCCATTTGTTTGACAATATCTTCTAGTGAAGGTCTAGAAGGTGCAGAGCGCACAACCTCAAATTCCTTCAGATGCTCATGCGGATCCTCACCTGCAAGACCACTAAATCTTGGAAACAAGTGTATTAAACCAGATTTTAATTCAAAAGGAGTGTCAGCTTCAGGATATTCAATACACATGCCATTATAATTCACATCAGGGACACCTAATTGCCTTAAAGTTCTTTGGTCAACCATAGTAAAAAACATACACAATGAAGGAAAACGATTAAAATAAATTTAGAAAAATAAACTAACACCGAAATTAATCTAATGACGTCAATTAAGAATTTTGAGAATTTTTTCAGATTTTTTTAAAACTACCAAAACCGAAAATAAATCATAAAAAATAGAAAAATTAGTAATTTCGGTTTTTTAGGGTGGCATCCACTATTTATCTCATAAATAGAGGCTTTTGATTACTGATTTTTTCCTAATGAATCGACAAAAAATCAGAATAATTTGAGACAATTTGTTTAAAAACAGATTTTTTTCCCTAAACCTCAAAAAGATCCGAATGCAAGAAAGTTAAGGCAAAAAATGCTAAAAAAAAAAACAACACCTATGACTATAAAGACGATTAATATAATCAAGAATCCCCGGCAACGACGCCAATTTGATCCGCTGTCGTGCGCGGATCAAAACGAGTAGTTTTTCAAAAATGTAGTTTAGCGACAAATTGACTCGGATTATCGTTCTCACAAGGATTCTTGAATGAATTAACCAATGATAGTAATGATTAATGGGGTTTTGGTTGGTTTAGGATTCAATTAAAAAAATAGATTAAAATAAGTGATTATTGAAATAAGCTGTAGCAACAATTTACTTATTCGGTCTTTGCCTATCATCGACTATCGTAATTCCAACCGCAGATTAACTATTCCTATTCGATTATAATATCAACTGACAAGCGCAATTGATAGTATAAGTTGTATGTTCCTATTATCCGAATTAAGCAAACAGGATTAAGTTTCATGAATTAAGCAAACATAAATTAAACGGACTCGATAACGAATTAAGCAGACGAAATCGTGACTATAGTTAGGATCACACAATCAATCGAATTAAATCAATATAGCATATGTAAATCGGATTAAGCAAACAAAATACATATGTTAATATTGAAAGGAATAAAAAACCTGAATAAGAATTACTAAAATCTCAAGGTATCGGAACCCGAATACAGCAAATTGTTTGGATCGATTAGTTCTTCATGAGAATTCTTCCAAAGCTTTCAAATATTTCGTGAATCGTGATAATCCTCATGTTATGCGGCTGCTAGGTATATGGAAAACAAGGAATTTGGTTTACAACCCAACTGGATCGAAAACATAACCCAAACCCAAAACTAATGACCCAAAACTTAAATAAAACTAATGCTGCAACTTCAACGACTTTTCTGGCCCTGCTACAATCTTATTCAGCTCTCGACTTCTGAACAAAAGTTGTAGATCTTTTTCTTAGCTTTCCATCGACTGGTAGCACGTCTCAATCCTATGCTCCTAGCTCAAGATATGATTTTTCTCGCGAAAGCTGCTAATGCTGAAAATTAAATACGAAAATTAAATAAGTGCAAAAATAACATAAATTATGAAAACACATTAAAACATAAAAATAATCAAAGCAAACCGAAGAAATGCTTAAGTACAAACATGGAAGAACGTGCATCAAAATGCACTGATCATGCATCGAGGGTGTACCACCGTAGCTGAGTTCATGACCCATGCCAGAGTAGTTGGGTTGTGGTTGACTCATTGGTGGACGACCGAGATGGTTGAAGGGAGACATGGGTGTCAATGATGCGTCGAGGAAAGATTAGAAAGGTTGTTGGGGTGTTTGGTAGAGATAGGGTTGTTGGATGTTTTGGTTTTGTGAGGTTTGGGCTTCTTGACTATGGTAGGAGGAGAGATGGTTGGGGTTGAATGATCGTTGGGTGTTCTGGCTAAGGCGACTTTGGTAGGGTGATGGGGTGGGTGCGAAGCGATGTTGGGTCTCAGGTTGATGGTCAATTTGTTTGTGGTGGTATGAGGTATGCTCTTGGTATTGGTGTTGGGTGTATGGCATGTTTTGGTTGTATGTTTGTGTGTTGGTTGAACGGAACGTTTGACGGACAGGGGGTTGTGTGTATTCGGTCAGACACTGTTGTTAGGGGTTTGATGTTGAGGTGTCAGGTGTGTAAGTCATATGGCGTGGGTCGTAGAGGTACATATCCTCGGCGATGAACTGAAAACCAACCGATATGTACCAAGCCATATAAGTATGACTTAGTTTTTCTTCATTTGGCATGATTGCGTCAGTTAAGACATGGTCATGGCGGTGCTTCCGTTTGCGACACTCTGATCTTGCGAAGCTTTGCCATGGATTGAAGTTCCATTGGGTCGTTAACTTTGCGCATATGCCATTCTCCTAGGCTTGTTGGGGGATCTGGGATGTTTTGGGGCATACCAAACTACAACTTCACACAATCACTGTTGTGCATCTCCACAGTTGTGAACCGTATTATCGGTGTGCATGCAGTCCATACGGCCGCGTCTTCAGCGTTGACCTCATGATCATGATCCAAATTAAGGTATGGACGCCAAATGAACTGAAATATGAAAGAAGATAGGATTATAATCTAGGTAGAAGAAGTTACCAAATTATAACGAAATAAATTAAGTTATTATCCTTACGTCTATCGGTCGAAGGTGATCCAACAGATTGTGATACTGAGTAATACAGTGTCTATGACATCTGTTATAACTCATACCACGTGCAAACCATCTACACCAAAAAGGTAAGAATATTAGTTAGAGATAATAATCTTTAAAGAAGTAAGTAAAGATATAGAAATTTAAACAACTTACTTTCGTGCATACGGGAAAGTGAAAAGGGTTGTTGTTGACGGGTGCTAGGGACAGTAGTCTTGACCAACTCAATGCTTGTAGCAAAACAGCACATTCAGAAAATGTAGATGTGTCTTTGCGTGAGTTTTTGCATAAGGAGCTATAAAGATAGGCTAGACAAGCAGATCCCCAACTGTAACTTCCTATTCTATCTACATGTCTAAGTAAAGGTAAATACATAATATGCATGCTAGAACCACTACCTTCGGGAAATAAAAACAAACCAATTAACAGTATAATGTAACACCTAGTTTTTATTATTCGAGCATCTTCGGTAGAATTCTCATCTAAGTATAAACTATTTAAGTGTCTTACTATCAACATCCAAGACACATCACTCACATTCATCTGCAACAAGAAAATAGTTTTCATCTGCACAATGTCATCTTCATCAAAATACAGTGTCAACGTTCACTACAACGGTGAAACATACGAGTTTGAGTTATATGGTTTTTATTTTCGAAACACCGATACCATTAGACTTACGATCAAGAGAAATGCAACATTCTTGCATTTGAAAAAAAGAATACAATCCTGTATAGAATCGGGTATTGTGTCAAAGATCACATATCAAAATCCAATATTTTTTGAGAACAATAAATGCAAGTTTTTCCCGCTTAAGGTACAAGACGATGAAGATGTTGAATACATGTTTGTTAGTCATGAACATTCAGGCTGCAACTGTATTGAGTTGTACATTACTCTTCAACCATGTATACCATCTCAGCAGTCTCAAATAACTAGTTTGGATGACTCTAGTGAATTTGATCCACAATGGTCAGATGACGTCAACCCAGAAGCAAAAGCAGAAGTGGACGTTGTTGATGAAGAAAAAAAGGAGACTAAGATACAGGTTGATCACATGCTGAACAACGACATTGAAGATGATGATCAACCACCACCAATACCTCATAGTCATGTCTACAATCAGCCTCAACATATGACAAATATGGATCTGTACGACGATGATATATCCAACAGTGTTTTCTATAACCCGTATCCATGATCAGAAGGCGAATTAAAGGTGGGAGACATGTTTCGTACCAAAGAAGAATGTGTGCGAGCTATCAAAAAATTCCACATGAAAAACTCTGCCGATTTTACAGTGAAACGCACTAATTCAAGAAGGTATGTTATCGAATGTCGTAACATCCTTTGTAAGTTTCGGTTTGTTGCGTCTTACAAAAAGAAAAACGACTCTTGGGAGATCACTTCAATACACCCACCTCACAGTTGCATTGCAACTAACGTTGAACAAGATCACCGTAAACTAAGCGCTGCATTGATATGTCAAAACATTCTATCGTTGGTTAATAAAAACCAATAAGTGAAGGTGAGTATAATTATATCCCATATCATAATGACATATAATTATACTCCATCTTACAAGAAAGCCTGGATTGCGAGGACAAAGGCTGTTGAACAGGTATTCGGCAACTGGGAGGATTCATACAAAGAATTGTCACGGTTTTTATAGGCCCTAAAAACATATGTCCCAGGAACTGTGGCAATTATGGAGACATTTCCAGTAATGATGCCAGATGGAACCTGTGTTATAGGTAATAAAATCTTTCACCATCTCTTTTGGGCGTTTGACCCATGCATCAAAGGTTTCGCATTCTGCAAACCTATTATTCAAATTGATGGCACTTGGTTATACGGCAAATACAAGGGTACTTTGCTTATGGCGGTTGCACAAGACGACAACAACAATGTCTTTCCCATTGCCTTTTCTCTGGTTGAAGGTGAAACGATTGGTGGATGGGGGTTTATTTCTTCGACATCTCAGAATGCATGTGGCTCCACAAGCCAATCTCTGTTTGATTTCTGATAGACATGCTGCCATTGAGAGTGCCTACAACAACTATGACAACGGATGACATGATCCTCTTTCTACCCATGTCTATTGCATTAGACATATTGCATACAACTTCACGCGTGCAATAAAAGATAAGAATCTTCGCAAGAAGGTGGTGAATGTTGGGTATGCTCTAACTCAGCCGTCATTTCAATATTATCGTGATGAAATTAGACTGTCTAATGAAGATGCACGGAGATGGCTAAATAACATATCAGTAGAGCAGTGGACAAGGGCATTTGACAGAGGTTGTCGATGGGGCCACATGACAACAAACCTTGTGGAATGCATGAACGGGGTATTCAAAGGAATTAGAAATCTGCCAATAACCGCCTTTGTAAGATTGACCTATTATAGGTTGGCTTCTACGTTCGCAACCAGAGGTGAAAGATGGAGTGCGGTGTTAATGTCCGGGCAAGTATTCAGTGAATGTTGCATGAAAGTCATGAAAGAGGAGAGAATCAAAGCTAGCACACACGCTGTAACAGTTTTTGACCGTCATAAGCAAAATTTCAGCGTCCAGGAAACAATGGACCACAACGAGGGGAGACCAAATTTAGCCTATGCTGTTAGACTAAACAGAGTTGGTGCGACTGTGGAAAATTCCAGGTCTTCCGCATTGCTTGCTCCCATGTCATTGCAGCATGCGCTTATACTCGTCAAGACGCTTATAGCCATTTATCTGATGTGTACAAGAATGTCACCGTCATGAATGTATATAATAAAAGCTTCTCGGTACTACCAATGGAGGAATACTGACCTCCATATGAAGGTGATATAGTTTAGCACAACGACGATATGCGTAGATAGAAAAAAGGAAGGCCAAACAACACACGTATCAGGAAAGAAATGGACTCCACAGATAAAATGATAAGATTATGTAGTATCTGTCGTCAACCAGGACACAACAAGAACAACTGTCCCAATCGAGGAGCATCATCTGGGTCTTAAGCTTTTTGTAACATTGTATTTCTGTAACCTTCGATCATTATATATCATTAAGTTTTTGTTACAACGAGGTTCACAACAAACATCAGTACAAAATAAGCTAACTGAAAACATAAATATCTCTAACTGATTACAACAATCAAATTGATGTCATCTCGACCAAACATCATTTCTCTAGCATCCTTATCAGTCTTCATTCACACCTAACCAAATATACCATCGAGTCTCTCAATACTTCTAATTTTTCCCCTTATGGTATTTTTCCATCTAACCAACGAACCAACTCCCTCTTCAGTTGCTCGAACGTAATGATGTTCCAGATGAGCATCATCATCTGAGGTTTGTCTCTCGCATAAATCACTTTTCCGTATCAGCGACGAACACCAAACATGATTGCCAAATGATTAAATGAGATGTGGACCAATGACTCACACAACACATCTATTTATAACAAAAAAATTGTATTTTACACTGAGGTGCCAATCCAATTGGCGCCTCCATTCAATTTTTAAGAGGAGGCGCCAATTGAATTGACGTCTCCTCTTAAAAATGAGATACTTTGAGAATTTTTTTAAAACCAGAGATATTTTAGGAATTTCCTTACAAAATTAGGTTATTTGTGTAAAAAATTCAATAAAAAACATGGATTTTAAATGGAAGAATTAAAATAAAAAAAATCTTTTTAACTAATTTAAATATAAAAAAAGATAAAAACCAAATACGTACAGTATCTCTTATTGCCTCGTGTTTACCAAACCCAAAACCTAAAACCCAAAACCCACGGCTCGATAAGCACTTACGCAGCAGAAAACTTCAGTCACTTCAGTCGCCGTCGCACGCCGACACGGAGGTTCCGACCTCTTGCCGTTCCAATGGCAGCCTTCGACCACTTCGGAGACATGTACGATGTTGCACTCAAACCACGCTTGCTCAACACTCTCATCACCGACCACCTCCCTACCGTCGATCATCCCTTTTCCAACCCTTCCGAACTCTCCAAAGTTGTCTCTTTGATCAAAACACATTCTCTCCTATCCGAGGATGTAACAGATTCCTTCGAGAGTAAACAGATTAAAGCTTGGAAGTCTTCTGTTACTTCATGGGTCGATCGTGTTTTGCTCCTCCTTTCTAGCCATTCGGTAAATTTCATTACTTTTCACCACTATGCTTTTTAGAAGAGAGTACATGCTTAAGTTGTTGGGTCTGTTTATTTAACTACTTGTGAAACTATCTGGGAGAATTATGTAAATAGCTTATGACATGTAGAAAAACAGTTTTGAGCTTATTTCCATAAGCTCTTCCGGATAGCTTATGAAAATAGCTTATCCGTTATAGAAATAACATATAAGAACTTAAAGATAAGTGCTATAGTAGCTTAATTAAGTTGTTTATCCAAACATATCCTTAAGTTTTTTGGACATTTGGGTGAAAGCAATTTTGTTATAGTTTATTTGTCACAAATGGAGTTTGAAGTATTTTTATGGTTATTCACTTTGAGTTGACTAAGTTAAGTAATTGAAATGACTGGGTTTTCCTTTTTTTTTCCAGCCTGATAAACGTTGGGCAGGAATATCTTTGCTAGGGGTTACTTGTGAAGAGTGCAATTCTGATCGTTTCCAAGAATCTTACACTGTGTGGTTCCAGAAGTTGCTGACTTCTCTACAGGTAATTAGCTGTTCTTTTGCCATGGCTGCACTTAATTCTCTTGCTAGCTTTCTTCTATTCTTCCTTTTTGAGAATACATCAGTTATTGTTCAGTGCACATTTATAACATCCTTTGTGTTGGAAGTCAATGTGGCCTTAAAATAAATGGGAGGCATCCTTCATCTTAAAGTGTGGTTTTGTATGGCTGAGTTAGTTCCAACCCAAATTTTAAGA
The DNA here is from genome assembly GCF_024323335.1 of Lathyrus oleraceus. Lineage (NCBI taxonomy): Eukaryota > Viridiplantae > Streptophyta > Magnoliopsida > Fabales > Fabaceae > Lathyrus > Lathyrus oleraceus. Next base: position 449,773,325 of record NC_066582.1, on the reverse strand, counting down.
TGTCACTGATATCTAAGTCTATCCTAGATTCATTGGGCCACTTGGGTCACACTCCAATCCTTGTCGCAAGGAGTGCGTGTTAAGAGTCCCACATTTGATGAGATACGGTCTGAAAATGTGCTAATAAGTGGGAGGCATCCCTCATCTTATAATCTATTTTGTTGGAAGGGTTCGAGTCAAATTTTAAGACTTTGTGCCGTAGAAAAACATAAAGACGAATAGTATTACCTTGTTGCTCTAAATTTGACGCGGAAACCGAATTTGATACTGTAAAATTGACATTGTCTTTATCCAATGGATATCATACGCGTCATATCTGCCTAGTTGAATCATTTAGACTTCATGTTCACTCAAACACGGATGCCCCTTATTTATATCTATGTTCAAATTTCTGAAATCAAAATCTTAACTTGTACACAATCATGATTTGTTCCATGATCTTTATATAAAACAGTCGCCGGAAGATTCTCATTTAGTGAGGGTGGCTGCTTGTGCTTCCATATCCGATCTGCTTGCAAGGTTAGATATTTATTTTCTTACTAGAAAAAGTCCTATTGTTTGATACAATTATTGGAATACAATGTATTATTGCTCATGTTTGGTGCTGCTTGATTGAATCCTTTCCTTGATCGCTCCCTCTCCCTGTCTGCTTGTCTGCAATTGCGTATGCACTGTGCATAATAAGATTAAGTCACCTGCCAAAGAATATTGGAGTAATTCCAAAGAATATTGGAGTAATTTCAAAACAACATTTACCGTAGTGATGAGACTAGAGTAATTCCAAAACATTTGTTGTCGAGTATTTTCTTGAGTTGTTTGTGATATGAATCATATTAGTATAGTCTCTTGGCCTTTTTCTAGTCCCGTTGCTGGTAAGCCATGCCTTCATTGAATTAGCTAGAATCTACCTGTATTAACTTTATTTTGTAAATATTAGGTTAAGTGGATTTCCCAAGTTCAAGAAAGATGGGTCTGCCTCTGCTGTAAAAGTTGTTCAGCCTGTTCTTAAGATGTTACATGACGACAACTCAGAGGTAGTATGGGTAAGTTATTCAATCGAATATTATTGAATTTTTAGCTTCTATTCGACATAAACAATGAAAAAGTTTTCATCATACAACGGATGTAAGTATATTGATATTTTTAGTGCTTACATACTACTTTTGCATCAAAAGTAAAAGTTATATACTCTACATTCTTGTAAAGTAGTTGAAGGAGTAGTTATTGTTTTGAAGTATATGTATTGTGCTTACAGTTGCATTTAAACATTGATATAAATGCAGGAAGCTGCGATTCATGTGATATGTACCTTGATAACTTCATTTCCATTTTCTATTCAGCGTCATTATGATAGTGTAAGCCTCTCTTCCCTTGTTGCAAGATTTGTTACATGCTTAATTCATTATATATAATTTGAAATTTGTTTCTTGTATGAAGTCCACAATTTCCTTTAATACTTAACAAGAACAAGAACTTCAAATGTAATTTTGATAGCAAGATCTCATTATAAATATCTGTATAATCTATCCAATGACTTGGTATCCTCTAAATGCCACCAACCATTCACCTTGATGCAACACATCCCAGATAGAATATCAATTAACACAAGGTACAACTGTTATGAGTGCCTGTTTGACATTAAGATGGTTTTATTTTTGATAGAAAATAAGTTTTATTTAAGTAAAGATGTATATTGCAATAGTGGAGGATTAGATATCTTTTAAAAATGGTAACTCCCTTGAAACAGTAAGAGATGGAACACCATAGCAAAAGTATAAACATAATCCTTTCACATAGCAATTTAGGGACGAAGACATTAGACACACCCTTAAACTGTGTTTTGTGGAAGGCCAGATTTTTTGGCATTCCCTTTTTCTATCAAAACTTGGTAGTAAAACCATAACAAACTGCTTACAGTAGGATTCACTATTGTCCACCAAGACTCCAAAGTGACTGTTCTGAAGGAAAGTTATTTCCATATAATGCAAAAATAAGTGCACTAATGTTTCTGAAATTAAACTGCTCATAAAACACATTTCTGTTGAAAGAGCATAAACAGCTAAGTGGCTAACAAAACCAGTGACTATATATTTGTATCTATCTTTGTTTGAACAAAAAAAACTTGAACTTTGGAATTCTAAATGATTTTATCAAGGTAGAACTTCTTTTAACACATCTGTTAAGAAGTGTGGTTGGGCCTAACTCAACCCTACAAAACCGGTTGGTAGAGTGAGGACTGCCTCCATTTATAAACACATGTTCAGACCATATATTGTCCGATGTGGGACTCTTAACACACCCCCTCACGCCCAGGACTGGACATCTGGAGCGTGAAAATAAATGGTGGGTGGCCCGATAGCGGAAACCATAGTAGGTGGCCCACCGGATCTTAAACCAGACTCTGATACCATGTTAAGAAGTGTGGTTGGGCCTAACTCAACCCTACAAAACCGGTTGGTAGAGTGAGGACTGCCTCCATTTATAAACACATGTTCAGACCATATATTGTCCGATGTGGGACTCTTAACAACATCAAAAGAATCTGAAATCCAAAATCTCCTATCAAGACTCTTTGGTGCATCTCTGTGATCTGCATGATTAAAAAAGAAGGGGCATGGTGTGGTTGCATGTAATCTGTACCAGTTTTTCTTGCTTCTTTAATGAGGAAAATATGCATTAGAATTTTGTTGCTGCTGTATTCATGATTTGACGAGTGTTTGGTATTTATGCAGGTTGAATCTGCTATTGCAGTTAAACTTGTGTCTGGAGGATGCAGTCATGATATGATGAAGGTAATGTGATTATCAAATTTATAAGGGCCTCTTCTAGGGTATGTTTGGGTTGTTGCCAAGTTGATATGAGAGTAGATGAGGGGGACAAAACGGGTCTTTGGCAGGAATCAAAGGGAAATATATTAGAACAAAGTTGAAAATCATGTGTTTATTTGATCTGTAACTTGTTATTACTAGATTCTTGCTTCCAATTCTATTTGTTCTGTGATGTTTTTCTCACAAAACCAGAGAATTTGAAGTAAATGAAAAATATGTGGGGAGTATAATGCTCTGACTGTGAGCACTCATTAATTAGTTTCTTTTCCTCTTGTTTAGAAGGATGCTTCATCCTTAACATTAGATTCTCGTTTTTAGGTGGAAACTTTCTCTGATATATGCTCATAGCCACATTTTGTCATGTTCCGTCATCTGATTTGATATTGTACATCCAGAAACTTGCACATTGCCTAGCACTGCTTCCAAAATCAAAAGGAGATGAAGAAAGCTGGTCTGTGATGTTGCAGAAAATTTTGATTTTAATAAATGATCAATTAAATTTGAAGTTTGAAGGTCTAGAAGAAGGTAGATGTTGGTGCTATGTTTCACCAAAAAAAGATGTTGGTGCTACGTGCTTCATTAAATCCACTCTTAAAAAATAGGTTGTGACCATCCTTTTCCATGCATTGCAGAATACATTCGTAAAGAGTTCAACGGATTGTTGATTCTGCCCGGGAAACAACCTCCACCACCTTTAGGAGGCTATGCATCCACAAAAGAAGCTAGTGACAACACAACAAAGAGGTCTAAACAATCACGAACGTCTAGCGTCTCTACACTTATGTCTAGCTGTTGCATGCTGCTCACAAATGCTTATCAAGTTAAGGTACTATTTAATTTATCCAAGTATGTTCCTACATTCAGTTCTTATGAATTCATCTTAGACTTTGTTTGGGAGAAGAATGTGGAAAATGATGTGATTTAATTGTTAGGTTAATGTACCTGTTCGCCTATTATTGGTCCTTGTTGAGAGAATTTTGATGGTAAATGGCGCTTTGCCAGAAATGTCATTGCCATTCATGACCGCCAGACAGCAGGAGAACATTTGTTCAGAACTTCCAGTTTTGCATACGTGTAGCCTGGAATTGCTTACAGCTATTATAAAGGCCACAGGCAGGTATGGCTGTACAATATTCATCCCTTCCCTTAATTGTTTTTTTGCCTAAATGGAAAAAATAAAGATATGACAAAGGGAGCTTTGTAAAATTAAAAGTTCTTGGATCCTTGACGTTGTAAGATAGTGTTTAATCTTTTACTTTAATGGCAAGCCAACCATTCCTGATTGATGTTATAAACATAATGAATCTTCTATGTCCTATGTAGTGTTGTCAAATTGCGGTTATAGTGCAGCGGAATTTGAACAAATAACTATTGTTCAATAATACGCTATAACACTATTTAGTCCAATGTGTTGCCAAATGAGGTGCTATAACACTCCAGCATAGCAAAGTTTGAACAAACTGCTATTTTTTGCGATCTGCAATTTGACAACACCGGTCCTATCATCTAATAGCTTACCTTGCATTCTAATGGTGTTTCAAACCTGCTCCCGTGCATGATTTCCATGTTTCCTCTGATATATGTTTTATATATTCATTTCTTGAAAGAATGCAGAGTTCTTCTACTCATTGCCCATATTTATATTGCAGTCAACTATTACCACATGCTGCCTCTATTGTACGTTTAATTACGAAGTACTTCAAGACATGTGAGCTGCCAGAAATAAGGATTAAGGTCTATTCAGTTGCAAAGATTCTACTCATATCCATGGGTGTTGGTATGTGAAATCTCTTAACTAAGTTCCTTTCTTTCTGCTCATAGTTTACCAATAAGCGGCGGTCGCCCATTATTCTCTAGCTATAGTAATGTGAATTAGTGGAGTGGTGGCCATAGCAGCCCCCCACTCACATCCAAATATGCTCTATTGACCGAATCAAGGGAGGGACCTCAAAAACCTAAAACATTTTTAAAAAGAGATGTTTTAATGAGGGTATTTTGGGGTTTAATTTATTTATAAGTGGAAATGTTTTTACCTACATAATGATATTTACTGATTAATTATATTGAACAGGAATGGCTTTATGCCTGTCAAAGGAAGTTGTTGATAATGCTATTGCTGATTTGAGTACCCTAGAGAAGAAGAACGTAAGCATGCCAAATGGTTCTAATACTGACGTCTCCCCCGCAGCGCTGCAACCAGCAAGTAATAGAAAAAGGAAGCATAGCAGTACAAATGGATCCCTTCAGGAAAATGAGGCAGGTGGTGTTTTAGGAGTACAAGTTCCTAAGAAATGTCGAGTGGCTCCAATTTCTCTGAGGATAGCTGCACTTGAGGCATTAGAGGCTCTTATTACTGTGGTATGCATCTCTAGTTTGAAATAAGTAATGTTGTTCCTTCATAAACCTGTCCCTACATTCAATTGTAATTCTTGTTCATAGTTTTTGCTGTAATTATATGGTTGGATGGAATAAAAAATGTCGGTACAAATGAGAGCAATAGACTGCTTCTTCTATTGTAATCCCCAACCTGCTCCCTCTAAGATATTCTAAGATACTTTCTTTAACATTGTGGTCAAATATTCTGGTGCCGTTAGAAGTAACTTTTTTAAACTCTGTAGTAAGTTTGATATCCCCTTCATAGCTATCTGAGAAGTTTGACGATGAAATTCTCGCATGAGATCCATTTATGGAGTTCCCCTTAATATTAAGTGTAAATCAAACAAATCCTTGGTAGTGGAGATCTTTATTTGCCTCTCAATTTTAAAGGGACTACTCAAAAGTTTTATTATTTTTTTACAGGCGGGTTCTTTAAAATCAGAACAGTGGAGATCTAAAGTTGATAGTCTTTTGATAGCCATAGCAATGGATTCTTTCAGAGAAGGTTCACCTAGTGAAGAAATAAATGTGTTTCAGAAAAAGGATCCTGCTGCAACTGCCACAGATTTGCAGCTTGCTGCACTGCGTGCTCTTTTGGCGTCTTTTCTTTCTGCATCGCGGCCCCCATATTTATCACAGGGCCTTGAACTTTTCCGAAGAGGTACTTCTATATCAATGATTCAATATGAACTCTTTTTCTTAGTGATATTTCTGTCCCTATTTTCTGTTTTATTATTGAAACAAAAAATAGCATTTAAACCTTCCTCATGCTCATTCCTACAACTTTATGAAATTGTATTTGATTTTGTCTCTATTTGCTTGAACATAATGAAATTTATGTCATTGCAGGAAAACAACAAACTGGAACAAAGCTTGCTGAGTTCTGTGCCCATGCTATGTTAACCTTGGAAGTGCTTATACATCCCAGGGCACTTCCTTTAGTTGATTATGTCCCTCCAAACAACGATACTTTTCGTGAAACTCAGTTCAGTTACCGAGATGAATATGTTAGCCGGAACAAAAACTCTCAATTTGGTTTTCCTCAAGCAGAACCTCCGGCCTCTCGTGAAAATCTACTTACCGACTATTTGGCAAATGGGGATGATGAGATGGGTCGGTTATGGACTGAAAATACAAAAGAAACCAAAGAGTCTTCTGAAGTGGCCACACCGCTGCCTTCCAGCGCCGACAACCAAGAGAGGAGTGAGATGGTACCTGAGACTGCCACATGTGCAGATGTTGAGATGAGATCCGTCGATAATGAAACCACATTCAAGTCAGATCATCCTGGAGAATCTGTTCCTTGCCAAACAAGCATTCCTACCGTCATTGACATTCACAGTGGTGCAGCTACAGATATAGAACCAGAGAGGATTGTTTCAGACAGCACCCTACCTCATAATGAAGCCAATAATTCGGATTTAGCTTCAGTGAGCAAAAGTCCAGTACAGACATCAGATACTAATTTGGTTCAGCAATTTGCATTTAAGAAGTTTGGTGATTCAGTGGATGATGAATATGAACCTTTTCCTGAAATTGTGGATGGAGACCCCGATTCTGATTCCGGATCCGAATAAAATTTTGCAACTTCTTTCCATTTAAAGAGAGACAGTTCAGGGCACTAACAATATCTATTCTATTTTCTTTTGTATGTTTTCATTAGGTAATGCTGTAAGCAACATTTTTGACTGACCAACCATATATTTAGTTTCTTTTTTAAAGGGCTGTGAATTACATATCTTTAGTTTCTGGTGCTCTGTCATAGAAAATGTGTTGTGCAGTTGTAAATTTGGCGCACCAGTTAAACTAAAATATTAAGAGGATCATTAAATTATGGACATTAATTTTTAGCATAACAGTTTTCATAATGATTATGTCTAATGACAATATGAGCAATCGTAGCACTTTAAAAGTTTTGTAACTTGGAGGTTAAGAAATAATAAGAAATAATAAGCACTTTAATAAGGGCTACTAGTACTTATTTAGGAACGAAAAGGCAAGAAAAAAACATTAGTTACGCCTCTCTATCTTTTTTAGAAAATACGAGCAATGCATGTTTTAGAGCAATGCATGTTTTATTGTAACATGAGAGATTCATAATAAAAATGAGTAATTCAGAATTATTTGTTGAATGAATGTAAAGTTAGACAATTTTCATAGTAAATTTGAGAAGTAGTTACAATCCAAATAACTAACTTATAGTTGATTAGTTAGAAGATTGCAAATTTCTAATTTAGATGTTAGATATTGGAAAGTGTTTCTTGGAAGAGCTTTAGTGTGCGGACATGCTAGCTGGTATTTGGATGAAATATAGATCAACTTGATGAAATTTGTGGAAACATGTCCTCGAATGAAGTAAGAATCGATGTTAACGTGCTTGGCTCTTTCATGACTCATAAGGTTGCTTGCCATTTGGATTGCTGATTTGCTATCACAAAATACTTTACATTATGGAACATCAATGTTAAATGCTCTTAAGAGTTGTTTCAACCACAACAATTTAGATGTTGCAGAGGCTAGAACTCTATATTCTGCTTGACCTGATGATCTCAACATAGTTGCTTGCTTCTTAGATCTCCAAACCACCAAGGATTCGTCGATGAATATCCAAAATCCAGTGGTAGATTTCCTTGTCGTGATGCAGCTCCCCCGATCTGCATCTGAATAAGCAGAGATATGAAGTGATGGATTAACAGAAAACATGACTCCTTATCCCGGTGTACCCTTCAAGTATTGTAACACTTGATGAACTCCATTCATATGAGGTTGTCGAGGTTTAATCATGTATTAACTGAGCTTGTTTATTGCAAAGGAAATATCGGGTCTGAAAACTGTCTGATACAATAATCTATCGGTTATCCATCTATATTGAGAAATATCTTCAAGCAATGGTCCATCTTCATTATTGAAACTGGCACTTGGGTCCATAGGGAGAGAAATAGGTTTAGCATCGATGAAACCTGTATCAATGAGTAGTTGTAAAGTATAGTTTCTTTAGCACAAATGAATGCCTTTACTTGACCTGACAAGTTACAAGCCAATGAAGTATTTGAGATCTCTTAAAAGCTTCAACTTAAACATACTTTGGAGAAGTGCCTGAGTTTCTTGGATCAAATTGGAATTTGGATTGGCAAGCCCTATGTCATCAGCATATACCAAGAGAGCCACAAGAGAGTTGCCTGATCCTTTTGTGAATAATGAATGATCTACTGATGATTGAATGAAGCCATGTTGCATAATTATTGTTGAAAACTTATGGTACCATTGTCTTGAAGCTTGCGTTAGGCTATATAATGAATTGTGTAGTTTACGTACCATGTTCTCCCCCTCACTTGGATAACCAAGTGGCAAATCCATGTAGATTTTTCAAAGAGATCACCATTTGAGAATGCATTGTTGATGTCCAACTGAGCTAATTTCCAGTTGTATGTAGCAGTTAGATTGTGAATTACTCTAACTGAAGTGAGTTTTGCAACTGGAGAGAATGTGTTGATGAGGTCAATGTCAGGTTTCTGAGTGTATCCCTTAGCAACCTGTCGAGCTTTGTGTTTGTCTAAATAGCCATCAACATTAAACTTTGTTTTATAGACCTATATGCAACCAAATTTTTTCTTGCTAGGTGGAAGAGCTTGAATTGTCCAAGTATGATTGGCCTTAAGGGATGCTATTTCTTCAGACATTGCCTTGCACCACTCAGGGATGTTAGCTGTTTGATGATAATATTGTGGATCATAAATTGAGGACACATTGAGTACGTAATCTTTGTATGGAGATGAGAGTTTGTCATATGTGAGAGAGTGAGTAAAAGGGTATGGAGTGTGGCACACATAATCTTGTAGGCTAGCTGGAGCTCTACGTGTTCTATTTGACATTCTAAGGACTGGTACATTAGCCACATTATGAGGTTAAATAGGTGTTGTCATACCCCAATTTTGACCCCATTCAATAAATTTCCATCTAGGTCACTCATGTCCCTTAGCATGCTTCGTGGAGTACCCATCAACTGTCTTTGTGGTCATCCTGTTACGGATAATGTTTGATCAGCAATAAGGCACTCGACTCTACATCTAGGGTCCATAGTGGTTTCAGGTCGAAGGGTGGTATACACCATTATCACCATGAGAATAACTTATGAAACTTTGCATAACATTTTATATAGTATTCTCATAGCGGGTCAATCCAGTATAAATATTACTCTTAATATTCATACCTATGTTTAAGACTTGATAACTCCTTATCCATGATCCATGAGATGTGATCATCAGTCTATACACATAATAGTCTTAATGCTTTAATGTTATCCCACTTCACAATAAAGCTCAACTATGGATACTTTAAGAATAGTGTCCTTATGTTTAATGTGATCTCATGATTAAGTCACACTTGATACATTAAACGGACTATCTATTCTAGGGACTTTATTAGACAAACATAATAAAGAAAAAGCCTTTTATTATTAATAAATAATTCGATACAAGTACCAAAAGTATTGGCCTCTAGGGCTTACACCAACAGAATCCCTAATTTTATAGGATTATTTTGTGAGTGGGAGTGAAACGAAATTCTGCTTGCTGAGAAAGTTTTTTGTGATTTGCTTGTACGTTCTTTTGGTGTGGTCCCCTTTTTCTATGCTATGTGTGATGTATGATGGTGTATTTTGCTGATTTTTATTAGTACCATTTGCTGCTACCTCTGAGATGATGGTATCATCTTTTTACGGAATTGTGCTTGAAAATATCCTATTTTGGTGACTTTTTTTTATGTCATGTGTATGTTGTATGCTGAATATTGTTCATGTTATGCTCATGGTATGCTGCTAAATTTTGCAAGGTGATGGAGTGAGGATGCGTGAGGCTTCATGGAGGGACCTTATAATGCATCACGATGGATGCCTATAAAGAACAAAATTGCTTCTGATTTTTTTTAAATACACTTGAATGTATCATAAACACAAAATGATGTAACCCACATATTAATATACTTATTATTATTTTCATTTTCAAGACCAAAATGCACTATTAAAAATGTATGCATATTTTTAATTTTTTAAAAATGACTTTACTATGTTGAGAATGATATAAAAAATAATGACTTAATATATCTTACTAATGCTAAAAAACTAAAGTTAATATGCAAAATACCTCTTAAAATATATGCTAAAAATAAGACTAAGATGATTAGATGATTATGATAACAATGCTCTCTTATTTTGTAAAAATACTTCCTTATGCTCTCTAAAAAAACTTAGAGTGTATTAGGATCATTAAAAGAGAAAAAGAGGGGAAATGATTATAAGGATCAAAATGCAATGAGTATTTAAAGGATTAAAGCTAAAATTCAACTTTATGATTTTGACTTTAAATGTAATAGGTGATTTGTAAAAGTTAAAAATAAAAGTTAAAACTTTCTAACTTTCATCTTTATGAATCATATGCAAATGATCTTGTAAATGAAAATGAACATCACCAAATGCAATGGTCATAATAAATGCAGTTGAAGATGAACCGTGTAATGCAGTGAATCGATAAGACAAAATAAGGGTATGACATAATGCTAGTTAGGAGATTGGACAATAGTAGCTAATGTTAGCTAAAATCTTACTAACTATTAGGATTGTTTGCAGTTAGTTTGCATTGTTAACTATGGTTTGAGTCCATGTATGATGGTGGTTATTTGGATGCACAAATTGATTTGAGGATGTGAACTTGGTATGTTGGTATTGTTTTGTTGATATCTTGGTATTTTCATGACTTTGGATGATTGACTTTGAATTGTTTATGTGCATGCATGCTGTCAAGTTGCTTGTGATGTACGTTGGTGTATTAAATGGTCATGCTGTGTGTTTGATTATGTATTGTGTATGATGTTTTCTTTCTATTGGTGCATGGCTAATGTACACTTGGCTTGACATATCATCTTGAAGAGGTTTAGCAAATCATGGCATATTAAGATGGAAGTTTTGGAAAATACCAAGAATCATAAAGAAGTTTTGAAGATATTGAGGCACAAGGATATAAGATCTATGACAATGAAGACAAGAGTAAACTTTAGGATCTAGTTTGACTTTGGTCACCTGTATGACAAAAAAGTCAACAGTTGACCAAAAAGTCAACTATAGGTCAAATATGTTTATTCTCATGTAATTTGTACTTTGCCTCTTTGTAATGCAATTTTGAATGTTTGTAATGAAGATTGACCCTTTTTAATGTAATGTGACTTGATTTCCAAGAAAAATGACTTTTCCCTCCAATTTCAAAATTTGAATTTGAACTTTGAATTTGCAATGCTATGTCTTGAATGTAAAAACAAATAGCCAAACAACTAACCATGTAATACCTCAAAATAGAATGGTCAGCAAAAAGTCACACTTTCATGGTTGACTTTTGTTGACCAAAGTCAAACTTGAAAAATGACCTCCAAATCCCAATGCCATGAGGTAGTGAACATGATCTAAAATGTCTAGACCAATATTAGGGTTTCTCAAAGAATTAATCCAAGAGAAGTGAACAACCAAGAGTTTGTTGTGCCCATAATAAAAATTTAAGATGAAGCATAATGCAATCCATAGGCTTGATTCCATTATTCAGTGCCTTGTATATTTAAGTAAGAAGAAACCCTTGAATCACTGATGTTATTTAAAAAATGCAATTGTAAATGTATGATCTAGATGACTAGGGCATGAGTATGCAGATGAACCATGGACCAAGGGCTAGATAAAAAATGAAAAAAAGGTAGGAAAATTTTTGAGACGTGACAAAGACAAATATATAAGGTTGTCACCTAGAAAGACACAGTAGCCAGATGTGGAATGTCTTGTGTCTGGACATACTCCCCAATCAACGGCAGTGTAGGAGATAAGTTGTGTGACATGGGATGGTGATAAATGTAATCTAAACTATATTGTACTCTGAATATATCGCATGATGTTCTTGAGAGCAAGCACGTGTTTCTTGCGAGGTGCATGCATGTGAAGACAAACTTGTTGAATTGAATATGATATGTCAGGTTGAGTAAATGTGAGATGATGTAAAGCCCTTGCAATAATCCGATATAGAGACGAGTCCTAATAAGGCGTGTTATAGGAGATGCTAGGTTTCTACTTAGTGTCAACAGGAGTGCCAAATGGTTTGCAGGGTGCCATACCAGCACGCTCGATGATCTCTGAGGCATAAGTGCTTTGACTTAGAAAGGTGCCACTAGGATGACGAGATACAACAATACCCAAAAAATAACTCAAGGGACCCAAATCCTTTATCGCAAACTAAGGTGTTAAGAGTGACATAGTTAATTTGCGAAGGGCGTAAGTGGATGTGATAAGTATGATGTCGTCTACATATATTAGAACTTTATCGGTATATGAAGAAAAAATGGTATGATGTACTATGGTGGAAACCAATGATGGAGACGTAATCAGCAAAGCATTGGTACCATGTTATGAGCGCTTGCTTGAGACCATAAAGTGACTTCTCCAGATGACAGACATAATCTGGATGATGAGGGTCGTCGAAACCCAATGGATGACACATGCAGACAATTTAATCATAATCCACACCTGCAACCCGTCACCTGCCATCATTTATAAGACGAGCCTTATAACGCTTAAAGGAGCCATTAGAATTTTTCTTATGCCTAAAAATCCTTATAGATTGAATCAAATTAACATCAGAAGGATGAGGTAATAAGTCCAAAGTATTATTTCTAATAAGAGCATCAAATTCATATTGCATTGCAAATTTCCAATTTGGGTCAGATAAGGCTATTTTGGGGTTTTTAGGTATGAGAGAGATGGTTTGGTCGGGTTGACAGACTTATAGGGTAAGTATATTGGATGGGGGGGGGGGGGGTGTAGCAACTCCTTTCATGCTACAAGTGGTGATGGTTCATGTAGGCCGAGGTGGATGTGGTTGGATTGGTAGTAGTGAGGGGGAAAAGGTTGTAGTGGACGAGTTAGCCTGAGACTTATGAGATAATGATTATTGGTTTCTAGGTGAGGGTGACTGGTCATTTATGGCTGCTGGTGTTGGTTGGGTATGTGCAATATATAGTGATATTTGATTTTTCCATTGATGTACCAGGTAAGAGTGTATGTCATCATTTAGGAAGTTATAAGAGTGATGTGAAGGATAATGCATCTTAGTGAAGGGAAATTGAGTTTCTTCAAGGATAACTTTCCTCAAAATTATTAGTTTTCTATTTGGAAAATTATTTGTGAGGATGTTTCGGGACAAGAGAAATAAAAAATAAGGCCATGATCAGTGCAATATTTTTGAAATAGCTCATTACTATATTCACCGTCATTGTCACATTAAAAAGATTTTACAGTTTGCAAAAGTTGTGTTTGAATAAATTTTTTAAGTGACTTGAATGTTTCACATACTTGAGATTCTATGCTAATAAGAAAGGTCCACAAGAAATTTGTAAAATCATCTAAAAACAATACATAATATTTATGACCAATAAAACTTAAAATTGGAGATGTCTATAAATCAATATGTAAAATATCAAATGACATCAAAGTTGTAGTTTGAGTATTAGAAAATGGAAATTTAACCTGTTTGCCTAAAACACAAGAGTAACAAATAGCAGAAGAATTAAAAGATTCACAACATATGAACTTATTTTTGTGAAAGAAATTTAAAACAGACACGCCAGGGTGACCAAGAGTACTGTGCCAACGACTGGACGTAAGAACAACCAAACTTGAGGGAATGGTGACATGATATAAATCTTCATAACTGTCACATCTCATGAGAGAGATGTCAGTCTAAAATCAGATATAGTAAAACCAAAAGTATCAAAGGAAATAGGTACGTTTTTGTCAGTGGTGAGCCGTCTCATAGAAATTAAATTTTAAATAATTTTCGGGGCATGCAAGACATGATTTAAGTGAATGGGTTGGTAATAGGTGTCTATTTGTGTGGTTCCGTGAATTGGAATTATGTGGCCAACTCCAACAATAACTTTCTGATTTGAATTACTTAAAGGATAATAAGACGAGAGATTACCTTGTGATGCCGCCCTATGAGATTTTGCACCAGTACCCATGCATCACTGATTGTTAGGAGTGTGGAGAGACATGGTGTGCATAATAACCTCAATGTATGTCGGTGTCTGAGATGATGTAGTAGATACACGTGCCTAAGGACGTTGTCCTAGAATGCCTTATTGCTTCGAAGGATCGATAGGGCGTGCCTGCTGAGAGTGGGATACATGCACTAAAGCATAGCTCATGGCGACAAAGTCTAACCCCAAGGTTTCCAGGATGAGTACTGCTATTGCTACTGCAAAGGAGGAGAGAAGCATGATGGATGGGCGTTGTGAGCTCTAGGATGAAGACCATGTAGGTTAACATGTCCCCCTCCTCGATCTTGGTTGCCACGAGAGTGAGCATGGTTGCCTGGGCGGTGATTTCCACGCTGAGAGGTGTCTTAAGAAGGTCGCTGCTGAGTGGTGTGCATGGCAGAATGAGAGCCAGTGCTAGTTATTTTAGCCATACTAGCTTCTTCCAAAGTGAGCATGAAATGGACTTGATATAGGGCATGAAAAGAATTACTCTAGCGACTCAAAGTAGCAACACCACGGTAAGCTTCTAGAAGACCAAATATGAGTTGAAGAAGCAGACAATGGTTATTGACAGGAGAGTCTGACGGAGAATAACGATCCAAAACGCAACGGAAATTAAAAATTTCTCCTTTAGTGATCCTTACAAATGGGCATGATCAGTGATAAAATCGTTACCTTTTGTGGCAATTGAAACCTTTGATGCAAATCTAAGGAGCGATCACTGACGTTGAATGGTGACAATGCCTCTACTCATTCCACACGAACAGATTCCTTCAGTCTCAGTGCTAGCTGCTACGAATGAAGGCTTTGAGTGAGAGAGAAAGAGAAACGAAATTTCATCTGAATAAATGCTTCTGCACAAGGGTTCTATTTATAGAACCACTTGTGTGGGCTGTAAGCTAAAAATCCCACTTAAGTGTATGTGGCCCATATCTTATGATATACCAAAATCACTTAAGCGCGTGATACCTTACCATATTTCTTATTCTACTTAAGTGCACCGTACCTTACGGTGTTCCTTATTTACTCTATCTCTCATCAATCTGTCCTTTTGTTTGTGACCCTGTAGGTTTTCGCGGCATTGACAATTATATTAAATCACGTATTTAACATAATAAACAGTGAGCGGTATCTAGCAACACATCACTGCTATCCAATACATGAAAATGTCATGTGATATGACAAATCCTTTTGTGATAATACTTGTGTGTACAATTGCCCTTTTTCCCTTATGTCTATATTGAACACAAGGCATAGACCGTGTCATCCTTGTCCAGTTCAATATTGGGCCCTTAAACATTTATCCCGTTACGCAGGATGGGAAATTTCCATCTAGGTCACTCATGTCCCTCAGCATGCTTCGTGGAGTACCCATCAACTATCTTTATGGTCATCTAGTTACGAGCAATGTTTGATCAGCAATAAAGCACCTGACTCTACATCTAGGGCCCATAATGGTTTCAGGTCGAAGGGTGGTATACACCACTATCACCATGAGAATAACTTATGACACTTTGCATAACATTCTATTTAGTATTCTCATAGCGGGTCAATCCAGTATAAATATTACTCATAATATTCGTACCTATGTTTAAGACTTGATAACTCCTTATCCATGATTCATGAGATGCGATCATCACTCTATATACATAGTAGTCTTAATGCTTTAATGTTATCCCACTTCACAATAAAGCTCGTCTATGGCTACTTTAAGAATAATGTTCTTATGTTTAATGTGATCTCATGATTAAGTCACACTTGATACATTAAACGGACTATCTATTCTAGGGACTTTATTAGACAAACATAATAAAGAAAAAACCTTTTATTATTAATAAATAATTCGATACAAGTACCAAAAGTATTGGCCTCTAGGGCTTACACCAATAGAGCTAACATTCCTCAACTAGTCAGAAAGCATCTTATGATGCTCATAGTAAGCGGACACGTTAGGAAAATCCTTCATGCGTGTATTAGAGAACTCTTGCTTGAGAGTGATAATGCAAACATTCTGGTTGTCCTGAAAAATATCAGCCAAACGATTCCAGGCTTCCATCGCAGTGGAGATTGTGGAATATATCCATTAAGGAATGCTATAGTCAAGAGTAGTCTACTGTTCATACTCGACAGGGGAGGTATCTGCCAATGGTTTTGTCCGTAGAGGGAACAATATGATGTAGAACCCAATGAGAGCAGACATGAATGCAGAAGAGCTCGACCTTTGTGCCATATTGATATTTCTCAATCTCAAGAACAATATGAATATGGTTCTTGATGTTTGAAACAACGAGAGCGGGATGCAACTCCGTCTTTGTGACTATCGATGAGGGAGAAAAGCTTGTCTCCTTGGCGGTATCACGATTGACATGAGAGGTGGTTCTGTTGTTGGTATCATTATCATTATGATCGAACTCAGACATTGCATGTGGAATTGTGTGTGAGAGAGATACATAGATTCAGAATGTAAGATTGGTAGAAGGCTGTCGACTCACAAGAGAGATTGCGTGGTGGCTGGTGCGTCGACTCTGGAAGGACGACACATTAGCGACTCAGACGGTCGTAGAGAAAGGCGGCGACAATGCAGAGAGAAACATTTATTTTAGAGAAAAGGATCGATTAAGCTCTAATAACGTGTAAGATAATGGATTATATCAATGTGTAACGTTTGCTCACCAATCTAATTATGGTACAACATAATTAACTGAAACTATTAATACTCCCTCTGTATCACAATGAATGACCTATTTGAAATAAAAAAATATCCCGAAATAAATGATCCATTTTAATTTCCAGCACGTCTTTTCCAATTCTACCATTTAATTAACACTCTCTCTAGTCCCATTTATAAGAAAAAAAATCATTTTTTAGATTTATTAAATAACTAATGTATGTAATCTATATATTGTCTTGATACATTAGTTATTCAATGTAACTAAAAAGTAATTTTTTTATAAAAAGAATCGAAGGTAATATTACTTTCATCATTCTCAATAATTAATAAGTGATACTTTAATAAAAAATATCATTCTCTCTTTCATTTTATTTATTTATTAATCTGTGTGAAATAGTCAACTGAATCACTCATTATATAACTATAACATTAATAAATTATTATAAAATATTCTATTCTATTCAAAAATAAATTTATAAATTATTTAAGTAATTTTAGTTTTTCACTAAGGTGGGAAAGAGCAATCCTCAAGGAAAAACACAAGGTCATGAGTGACATTTTTTTAGATTAGGCCCTTATTGAATGTTTGGACATATTTCCTCTATTATCTTTTATAAACAAATTTTAACAATTTTAAATTTATTAAAAAATTGATGAATCTATTCTATATAACGTCCTGATACATGCCATCCATTCATTGATATGCACATAGAAACCATATCCAAAATTCCCATTTTGTATTCCCACTACATTCAATACATTTTCCACAAAAATACCACACACGTCATATAACACCCACAAATTCCACTACCACAAATGTTGCAAACCACATGCAATCTACATGCAAATTCCAAACCAACACCCTATAATAACAAAATCACTATCACACTAACTCTTTCATCACACCGTTCTAATTTCCATAACCACACATTAAAACCCACGCCACCGCTAACCGCCACACTCCGCCGATCAATGCCGACCGGCGACATCCGCTACACATCCCCACCCACGGCAACCAACAATTACTCCCCCGTCCTCGGCTTCGAAGACGAAGGATGGCTATGGGCTCAAATTAAAGCTGAGGCTCGCCGTGACGCCGAGTCGGAACCGGCGTTGGCCAGTTATCTATACTCCACGATTCTCTCTCACTCGTCGCTTGAACGGTCGCTGTCGTTTCATCTCGGGAATAAGCTCTGTTCGTCCACGCTTCTTTCGACTCTTCTGTATGATTTGTTTCTCAATGCTTTTGCTACTGACCCGTCTCTGAGTTTGGCCGCCGTTGCTGATCTTCGTGCTTACCGGGAACGTGACCCTGCATGCATCTCTTACTCTCACTGTTTGCTCAATTACAAGGGATTCCTTGCTTGCCAGGTTCCTTTTTTTCTTCAATTTTAGGGTTTTTTCATTCTTAAATAAACCCTAATTCTACAATTTGGGGGTTTCGTTTTAATTGCTTTCAAAGTTACTTAGGGACTAATTTGATGGATTACAGGTTTTAAGTTTGATACTTAAATTTCAGGTTTTTCTGTTTTTTTTACTAACCCTAATTCTTCAATTTCAAACTGTGCATGTTTTATTTTTCTTCCAGGAATTGTATGTGACTGTGTGTTTGTCATTGTTTCAGGCGCACCGTGTGTCTCACCTGTTGTGGAGGCAGGCTCGGCGGCCGTTAGCGCTGGCGCTACATTCTCGAGTTGCCGATGTATTTGCGGTGGATATTCACCCGGCAGCGAGAATTGGGAAAGGAGTTCTGTTTGACCATGCCACAGGTGTGGTGGTGGGTGAGACTGCGGTGATTGGAAATAATGTGTCGATACTGCATCATGTGACATTAGGTGGGACTGGAAAGGCTGGTGGGGATAGGCATCCCAAAATTGGGGATGGCGTGCTCATTGGTGCTGGTGCTACTATTTTGGGCAATGTTAAGATTGGGGAAGGTGCTAAGATAGGTGCTGGGTCTGTTGTTTTGATTGATGTGCCGCCACGGACCACTGCTGTTGGGAACCCGGCGAGACTGGTTGGTGGTAAAGAGAAGCCATCTAAGCTTGAAGATGTGCCTGGGGAGTCCATGGACCATACTTCCTTTATCTCTGAGTGGTCTGATTATATCATTTGAATTTCCAAGGTGAAGTGCTTGAAATCAAACACTTAACACTTGATGTTGGATTTGCATGGCTTTAGAACTAAATTTGCTTTTCCTATCTCATGTGTTTTGATCTTGTAATTGAACTGTTGTATTGAGATTTTGTAGTGACCAGTAGTCTAATAGTCACGAAACTATAATAAAAAGTGACCCTGTGAAGTGTAATAACAAGGCTATAATAAAAATTTGTGTTACTGCTTACTGTGCGGCATTGTGAGTGGAAATTTTGGCATTGAGCAATGTAATAAGACGGGCTTCGGAACAGAGACATTGAAACCGTGGCGTTGTCTTGTAGAATTAGAATATTTAATATTATCATCAGAGCTATCTTGCAAGAGTTTGTAGAACTGTTGTCTGATTTGTAAAATATTGTGCTTGCTTTTAATGTTTGAAGATTAAGGACAGACGAATTTAAGGCACTGTCTATGAGGATAGATCAGTTTCATGTGCTTGACTAAGAAGCATAATGGGGTGTTATTGTGTATTGTCCCCATGAGATATTTTTCCAAATCACTACATCTTCTCTCATAATTTTGTGTGAATCTTTTGCTGATGTAACACCATTGATGATGCGGAAAAGGGTAATACAGTGGTTTGTTGTCAAAAGAGAATTGGGCACAGTGGTACACTAGTAGAGATAGTTGGTGGTGCCTGCCCTGCTATGTGGAGCTCGCAGTGTCAGGATCTGGTGTGAAAGGTGCATAAAATTATTGAAGAGAAGCAAAGAATCGAAGGGCTAACAATGGTCTCTCATGGCAAGAGGCGCGAGCCAGTCTTTCAAGAGTCTCAAGGTAATTAATTGTTTTTGAAGATTTGATAGTGGTGACTGGTGTTGGTGCAATGTGCCAGAAGTTATCTGTGCTTGTTCCTGTAGTTTCTCTTTTACTTTTGTTTGATAAAAGATGTCTTCAATATTAAACATGGGCCAGACATGTTCCGCAGTTCTAGAGCAAATCGAAAAACAGGTGTTTACCTTTTGAAACCTTACTTTTCCTTAAAAACAATACTAAAAAATCAAATCTTATCACTATAAATATAATTAAAAAAAATCATAATCCTAAAAGAATAACAGAAAAAACAGAAGCATGTATAAAAAATTAAACTAAATTTTTTATATTATGGATTTTTAAAAGACAGATGAAGATAATTAAGTATATAATTAATTATCTTTTAGTTAAAAATTTAACCAGTCTTATAATTTAATTAATTCTGAGTAAATAAAAACTCATAATTAATAAATAATTAATAAATTAACTAAAAATACATGCCACATAATATTAAAACCAAATAAAATATTCCAACAAGAGAATGAGTTAAAGTAATTAAAGAAGTGCTTCACTTTCATAAATGACAAGACAAAAGAAGAATATAACATGTTTTATTATTGGAATGGTGGAGATTAACTTAAATACCGTAACTGTAGTTAATCTAAATCCTCTTACATCTACCCCAAATTTAGCTGATTTTACAATATCCAAAATATAGCATCTTTGAAAAAAAAACCACAAATACAACATGAGGTTTACATGCATTATTCCTGATAACAATCCTTTGGGCAGCCATAACCATTCTACTAAATTTTCTCCATGATCTTCTCTCACGTAAAAGAAATCTAAACGAGATAAAAGAAAATAATCAATATCACAAACAACATTTGCACGACAGATGGTTTTTCAACCTCATGAAACATGGAAATTCAATTACAACAACATAAAAAGAAAGAATTTGAAGCAGAAGGAGAAGAAAATAGGTTGCTACAATCCGAAGAATGCGAGACAATACCATTATCCTCGCCACAGTCATCTATATCAATATCGTTGGACTTGGACGGTGTTGATAGAGAGGACTGCGTCTACGCGGCAAAGGACAAAATCCATATTTTTGACTTGGAGTCGAACGGAAATAATGTTGGATCAACTGTGGTGCCACCGTTCTCATGGAAGAAGCTCTGGCTCTTCACAGGGCCAGGACTTCTAATGAGCGTGGCGTTTTTGGATCCGGGAAACTTGGAAGGAGACCTGCAAGCCGGCGCGATTGCAGGGTACTCATTGCTATGGCTTTTAATGTGGTCCACCATCATGGGGCTCTTAATACAACTTCTATCGGCGCGGCTCGGTGTGGCCACGGGGCGACACTTGGCGGAGCTTTGTAGGGAGGAGTATTCCAATTGGGCTAGACTAGTTTTATGGTTCTTAGCTGAGTTGGCTTTGATTGCTGCTGATATTCAAGAGGTTATTGGTAGTGCTATTGCTCTTAAGATTCTTAGCCATGGGATTCTTCCCATTTGGGCTGGTGTTGTCATCACAGCCTTTGATTGGTAAGTTAGAACATGTTTGTTTTTTCAGGTGAGTTTGACTATGTTATTATGCTTTTGTTTAATACTAAGTTTCCAAAGATTGATCATGTTTCTTTTCTTCTTTTTGTTCAACAGTTTTTTCTTTTTATTTTTGGAGAATTATGGAGTGAGGAAGTTAGAAGGTGTTTTTGCTGTTTTCATTGGAACTATGGGCTTTGCTTTTGCATGGATGTTCTTTGATACAAAGCCAAATGAAGAAGAACTTCTTATGGGTACAAATTCATCTCACTCTTCGGATTAAACAATCAGACACGATACAACAGACACATAAACACTAATAATGCTGATGTTGTGTCTGTGTTTGATACTGACACGTATCAGATGCCAAACACGTCTTTCATATTGATACAATTGTTTATAATTTTTTTTAGGTCTTTTGATCCCGAGAGTTGGCTCAAAAACACTACGCCAAGCAGTGGAAATCGTAGGATGTGTGATAACACCGCACAATGTATTTCTCCATTCCGCGTTAGTACAGTCGAGAGACATCGACATACGAAACAAAGGCCAAGTTCAAGAGGCTCTAAATTACTACTCAATTGAATCCTCAATAGCCCTTTTAATCACATTAATAATCAACCTATTTGTGATAGCAGTTTTTGCCAGAGTGTTCTATGGTACAGAACAAGCCAAAGACATAGGACTAGTGAATGCAGGACAATATCTTGAAGAAAAATATGGTGGTGGATTTTTTCCAATACTTTATATTTGGGGCATTGGTTTATTAGCAGCAGGACAAAGTAGTACAATTACTGGTACTTATGCAGGACAGTTTATAACTGAGGGATTCTTAAAACTGAACATTAAAAAATGGTTGAGGGCATTGATTACTAGAAGTTGTGCTATTGTTCCAACTATGATTGTAGCAATTGTTTTTAATACTTCAGAAGGTTCTTTGGATACTTTGAATGAATGGCTTAATGTGCTTCAAGCTATTCAGATTCCTTTTGCACTTATTCCTCTTCTTACTTTGGTGTCTAAAGAAGAGGTCATGGGCACATTCAGAATTGGACCTCTTTTAGAGGTATGTTATTCATCTAATATATAACTACTTATAAATTATGAATCAAATACGATTCTCACACTGACACCAATACATTGACATGTGTTGGTCGACATGTGATGGGTCCTAATGTCTGACATTGACACATGTCAGACATCAGACACATTTTTGTTTAGAAACACCGATTCGATACGGACACTGAAAACACTTAAAACACTTGTGTTTAGAAATGTTGATATTACATTATTTTTCTGAGATAAAAATTATTTAACATTTTATAAATTTTGTGATGCAGAGAGTGGCATGGACAGTGGTGGTGCTTGTGATAATGCTTTATGGATATATGTTATTAGATTTCTTTCTCTCTGAAGTGAAGGGACTATTGTTTGGATTTTTAGTGTTTCTTGGTGCAGCAGCATGGATTTCATTTATTGCTTTTCTTCTAAGACATAGTGGTGCTATTTCTTCTATCTTTCTCAAATCTCCAAATTCTGAAGGCTTTTCTCTTGCAAATTGATATGTATAAATACTCAATTTACTTATTTTTGTATTTTTTTTCTTTCTTTAAAAAATATATGTAGGGTGTTTAAGAAATGAATTAGTCATAAACAATTGTTTAAAGAGTTAGGATGGGTTAGAGTTACTCATGATAAATTTATTTTTGTAGGAGTGTTCTTAAGTCAATTTCATCAGTTTTGAAATAAAAAATTATTATATATTAATAATATGTGATTTAGTTAAATTTGGATTGATATATATTTTTTAATGGTAAATAATAATATATAAAAAGGGGGTGAAAGATCACCAAAATACACTAAAATTTGATTTTTTTTCATTGTTATTATTAGCTAAATAAAAATAAATTTATAAAAATCAAGTGGTTTTGAAATCAATGTTAAATATTACACTGTAAAAAATTTAAACACACAATCAAATAAATTTTATACATTTTTATTCCTTTATCGTTTGCTTTATTATATTATATATATTTTTAACTTAATAGTAACAAAATTTAAAAATTTATATTTAATCCTCATTAAAAAGTTAATAAATCTATAATTGATGATCAAAGTTTTTTTTTTCTGTTTAAAGAAATTTTATTTTAAATTTTGACTAAATTTTGGTCTCTTAACTTAATTTATTATTTTGATTTAGTTTCTTAATTAAAAAATATTATACTTTAGTCCCTTGAAGCTCTTACGTTAGTCTAATAAGTCATTCTGTTAAATTTTCTAGAAAAAAACGTTAAATATCGCCTACGTGGTATTTTTAAAATTTGACATTGCTATTTGTTTAGTTATTCTAATTTTATTAATCCAATTATTTTAACATAAATTGTTAAAATTATTTTCAAATTTAAAAATATCATTTTTCAACTCTTCATCTACCAACACAAGCACACTTTTCATTATGAAACTCTTCACTTACGAACCCTAGCTCACTCTTCTACTCTTCTCATACTCTGAAACTTGTAGCGGCGAAGAAAACAATTACGTTTGATAATTAGAGCAACGAAGAAGACGGATATATAAACGTTTTCACCATTGTCCATTTTTAGTTTTCTTCTAAGGTACGATTATCAATTTTTTCAAATAACCATGTTTTATTTTTTTTTCAAAATAACCATATTTTCAAAAAATAAATAAATCAAAATAACCATGTTTAAAAAAAAAACATCCATAAGAGGAGGCGCCGCAGACATTGGCGCATACACTCATAATTTGAACCAAGGCGCCATATCCCATGACATATGCATTCATGTCCTGACATAGGCTATGACACATGCATGCATCCTTTAGGAGTGTGCGCCATAAACATTGACTACTATGTTGTTTTAGATTTTTTTATATGTAGTGCATCTCCTCCCTATCATTTTTCACCCATCTTCTAACTATCTCCTTCAAAATTTCTTCAAAATATCGTGCTATATTATCAAGAGAAATGTCAATTTGATTTATTCAGCAGTAAAACCTCCGATAAAGATCCAACTCTGAAACACAGAGACTTTCGAGCATCTTCAGAGGAGCTTGATCCGTTGTTTAGATGGATATATTGCAGACGGTGAAAAGATTAGAAGAATTCAAAGGCTTGTTACAGTGTATAATTACAAAGGAGAAATTCGTTTATGGAATTCAGTTAAAACTGACACTGATTGTCGTATTATGATACATAGTTATGAGGACATTGTCCCGATGGTTGTAATCGCACATATATGTTATTTAACTGTTGTATTTGTTTGTCTTGTTGTTTAGTTGGTGTTTAAATTGTTGTTTAGTTATTGTTTAAATTGTTGTAACCGAATGTTGTGATATTTATGATATGAACGTTGTTTTCAAGATCAAATAAAATGGTTACATAAATTGAAATACATATAAAATGTATGATTAAAAGGGCATTATTGATATGTGTTGGGGAGATTGCTCCAAAATTGGGACAATTTGTACTATTCTGTCCGGGTTGACGACATGAATTACATAATCTCACAATTTTGTTCGCCGTATCCATTTCGGTTTGAATACGCGTGCTGTTAGGGCGCCCCTTTTTCTTTCTTCGCATATTTTCATTGTTCCAAACTACCTCCCCTTGATATGCATGCCAATAATCCTCCTTTGCTACCAATGGAAAGTTATTGTTGTACACATTGCATATGTTTATGACTTTGTAAATGATAGATAGTAAGTTGGAAGGGTCCTGCCAAGCCTTTGAACATGCCGTTATGACATGGGAGCAAGGCATACAAAAGGCTTGGAATTTTCCGCAATCGCACCAACCTCCATCTAGTGCAACTCAATAGTATCCCATTACCTCCCCTCTTTGTGGTCCATTGCCTCATATACATTGAACCAACCTTGATGACGTGTAACTACATGTGTGTTAGCTTTGGCAGTTTCCCCCTTAATGAACTTCATTGAAGTTTCACTGAACAATTTCCCCGATTGTAACACTGAACTCCATTTTGAACTTTTGATCTCAAATAATGACCCTGACCTAAAATAGGTTGCTATCACCAAAGAGGTTATCAGTAAGTTTCAGATGCCTTT
Organism: Lathyrus oleraceus; assembly: GCF_024323335.1. NCBI lineage: Eukaryota > Viridiplantae > Streptophyta > Magnoliopsida > Fabales > Fabaceae > Lathyrus > Lathyrus oleraceus. Next base: position 449,747,844 of record NC_066582.1, on the reverse strand, counting down.
GAAGACATAATTCATTGGTTTCAGGAGATTTGTTGTCATGTGGCTCCATCGTTGATTTCCCGCATGAAATCTTGAGCAATGTGTCTAATGTAGTAGACATGCGTAGAAGAAGGATCTTTCCAACTGTTATCAAGTATTTTATAAGCACTCTCAATAGATGGATGTCTGTCTAAAATTAAGCATAAGTTAGGATGAGGAGCAATGTGTAATTAGAGATTTTTTAGAAGAAAACTCCATCCACCACTGTCATGAGTAGTGTTCCTTTATATTTCCCTTACAACCATGTTCCCTCAATTTCTATAATAGGTTTGCAGAATGAAAAACCTTTGATTCATGGTTTATACACCCAGAAGAGTCGATGCTATACTCAATTTCCACTAACAGAAGTCCTGTCTGAGGTATATGTTGACAGGGTCTAAAAACTTGCATAAGTACCCATAGCATAATGTTTAAGTGCCACAAAGTATTATGGAAGTTCTTTGTACGAATTCTCCCAATTTCTGAATACTCGTTCAACCGCCTTAGTCCTAGGTATCCATGCCTTCCTATACGAGGGAGTATGGTTATATCGTGTAACGATATGCGATATTATTGTACTCACCTTCAATGACGAATCCTTGCTAATGACAGACAAAATTTCATCTCATATTAACTGAGAGCCAAGTTTGCGATGATCCTGTATCGGATTGGTGATTATGCAAGTATGAGTTGGACCCATAACACCTATCTCCCAAAAAATCACTCCTCTTCCGGTAAGATGCTGTCAGCCGAAACATGCAGAGCACATTATGACACATGATCTTGTACCTCGTCACATTAGTGCGATCGACAATATAATTAGCTGAAATTTCCATGTGACACTTTTTTATAGCTATCACACAATCTTCTTTTGTGCAAAACTTGTCTCCCACTTTTAAAGATCCCTCTGTCTACATATACAGATTGTAAAATACTCCCTCCAGTCCTTTTTATAAGAGAGACTTCACCTTTTTAGATTCGTTGAATAATTAATGTATCTAGTCTGTATTATAGACCAGATACATTAATTATTTAATAAATCTAGAAAGGTGAAATGTCTCTTATAAAAAGGACCGGAGGGAATATATCTGAGGATGGTTCGTTTGCACCAAAGTTCAAGTTTGTCATATGTTGAGGCAGATAATACACATGACCCGAAGGTAACGGATCTTACTCGTGGTCAACAGTGTCATCATTTACCATATGATCAACCAATATCTAATTTTCTTCTTATTCCTCAACAACAACATCAACTTCAGCTTGTTCGTTGCCGTCAATTTCACAAAAATCTTATGACGGATCAACGATATGAGACAACTGATTTTGTTGTAGTAAAATATACAACTCAATATCGTTGGATCCTGAACGTTCATGACTAAGAAACACATTTTGAACATGTTTATCATCTTGGACCTTTAGCTGAAAAAACTTGACTTGATTGTTGACAAAAATAACTGGATTTTTGTAAATGATTTGTGCCACCGGACCACACTACAACTTCTTTTTTATTCTTTATTTCAAATGCGAAAAAATTGATCGTCTATTTATTGTAAACCAAGTAACATCAGTATTATGAAAATTAAAACCAGATAAATCACATTCAAATGTCTCACCATTGATGTGAGTGTTGATCATGTATTATGATGAAGGAGGCATTTTGTGAAATGCAGTGTAATTTAATGTACTGGTGGTGATAATACAATGTGAGTTGCAACTAAAACGAATACGCATGCACTTAAATAGGATCCAAACAACATGGCAAAAGTTAACTCATGCGGCATAGGGTATGGAACATGCTTTATGTTCTTCACAAAGGCACCATAGGCAATGACTTGTCATGTGTTCTGCACCATTGCATGCATGCCACCTGAGTCTAGCCTCCCTAGCCTTCCAGCCTGCCACTCTGGACAACATGCATGGCCCTAGGAAATGCCACTTTGACTAGCGCATGTGTAGAAAAACAAGCACATGTGCCATAGGCTATGTCACATTAGTTGTAGGCTCTATGCTAAAATAATTCACGTGAATGCTTCCTTACTCTATAAATATAAATATGGCTATATCTTTCCTCATTTCCATAAAAAACAATCAACATATACACCTTATCAGTAACAAGCACTCAGAAGCATTCAAAAAGTGGCTCTATTAACCATGGGTAAGACACATAGATGAACTATCAACAACATTGCGGAGTTTGTAAGTCATTATTTTGAATATATTACTAAACTTATCCTTAATTATTTTTTTATTAGGATCCAAATAGATTTCGATGTTGTGTACATGAATATGTCCCATACTACGAATTGATAGAACCATATTTATGAGTAGGTGATTTTGGTAATTTACTTAACATAGTATCATACTATGTTGATTACAAATTTATACTCGTTTTGGTAGAAAGATGGAGACCCGGGACACACACATTTCACCTTCCGTTTGGTAAATGTACCGTCACACTAGAGAACATGTACATGTTGTTGGGTCTACCTATCGAAGGTAAGACTGTTAATGGTAGAGTTAATCAAGATAATGCAATCTATGAACAACTCTTGGGTGCCCCTTTATTTGAAGAAACAATAAGGGGTCAAGGTACTAATTTAAAGTATCTTAAACAACACTATTAATATGATATTAACCGAAGAACTGACCAAGGATGAAAAAATAATGAAAACTCGGTGTTGTATTATGTTACTATTTGGTAATTTTTTATTTCCTGAAACTACTGGTAACACAATAAATATTATGTATTTGCCATTGTTAAGACACATAAATAAAATAGGAACTGTCATACCCCAAAATTTGCCCATTAATATTTCAAGACATTTTTCAGGGCACTCCGATTCATTTTTATGACACTGATCTCAAAGGAACAAAGGCCCAGCTCACGAATGGCCCAATCCAGAAAATGGCCCAAACTGGCCTGTTCGCTACGCGTTCGCTACGCGTTCGCTACACGCTCGCCTAGCGAACGTTCGCTACACGCTCGCCTAGCGAACGTTCGCTACACGTTCGCTACACGCTCGCCTAGCGAAGCTGACAGACAACAGAAAATTTCGGGCTTCATTCTGAGCCCATTAGGTCATGAAAAAGAGCATTATAAATATCAGCACTTCAGTAATGAAAAGGGGAGAACGAAAAAGGACGAAAGGAGAACTCTAGCAAGCAAACCCTGATACTCATTGGAGGCAAACCTGGAAGGAACTCGGCGGCACCAAGTTCTACCTCCGCCCAATTCAATCCGATTTGCCGATTCGAAGTCACAACTCAGCTGCTAACAGGTTTACATTGCTATCATTGTTTTATATTCTTAATTTGCATATGACTTTATGATTAGACTTATGAAATACCTTAAGCTTGGCATGTGAACTTTAATATATACCATGCATACCTTAAATGATTAATCGTATAATTGCAGTAATGAGATCCATAAGGCATAAAATTGGTTGAGATTATACTGATATCATATTCAAAAACCAGCAGCGCTCGCTAGCACATCGCTAAGCGAGCCAGTAGCGAGTACTCACTAGGCCTTCGCTAGGCGATGCAGGGGCGAATGGAACAGCGGCTGTTTCATTTTTTTTTGGCTGTTCTATCTTATGTTATTATAATTCTGCATCATTTGGTTTGAGTTCATGATTGTTGTGTTTATTTTATGGTGCAACTTTCAATTATATTTTATCTCGATGCTCTAATCCGTGTGTTGAATTGTGTAAAGGTTTACATGTTTCCAAGGAAATGGCCGGTTAGGCCTTCCACTTTATTTGTGGGATACCCTTATGAAGATCCACCCTAAATTACCTAATTAATTTTACTGTATTAATTTTTAATGTATTAATTTTAATGTATTAATTTTAATGTATTAATTGTAATGTGGAGATTCATCCTAATTACCTAATCGATTGTAAAATACGGCCTCTAAATATGTGATCTTGGACCTCTCTTTGCTGCCCTACGGTATTACGGTATAACGGTCATGTCCCGCGAATGTGGGGATACCCTTAGCAAAGACCCTTCGATTAAATCATCATGTCCCTTTAAAATAAATCATAGTCCCTCGGATGTTGCCTTCGAATATATGATTTTGTCCCTCGATGACCCTTCGGTGTAGCCTACGGTTAAATGATGATCGTCCCTTCGAATGCTAAGGTATCCTTACAACTGTTGCCTTCAATGACCTATCGATGACCCTACGATGACCCTTTTACATCCAAAGGATAAAACTACTTACTTCTCAATAGTAAGGACAGTTTTACCCTCATAAGGATAGGAAACGTTCATAACGACCTTAGGAAGGTATAACTCTCAATTGCTGGATCATAACCTAAAACATTTTCCACCCCTCACACCTTGCAAGTCCTAGAAAATCACCACTTGGTATACATTCATACTAGAATCATTACCAAGTTACATTTTTCTAAACGTTTTTTTTTCAAAATCAAACGAGATAAATACTTTGTATACATTCATACGAGAATCATTACAAAGTTAAACTCTCTTTTCGAAACATTTTTAAACAATTCACCAACACTTTTCAGACAAAAATATAAGTGATCCAGCAATTAAGAGCCCATGGATAACCATGGATACAAAGGGTGCTAACACCTTCCCTTTGTATAATGTACCTCCCGAACCCAAAATCTATTGAGGTCTTTCCTGTTCTTTTCCACCTTTCCTTATTGGATAAAAGAAAAGTCGGTGGCGACTCTTGCTATCCGCGACATTGCGATAAAAAGCAAAATACCCCAAGTCAGTTCACCGTATGACAGAACTGGCGACTCTGCTGGGGAATCTTTAAAAAGAGAGGTTACCTTAAAAACAAGATCACTTATTTAAAATTGTCTGATTTACTTTTAAGGGATTGCTTGGGTATTCTTGAGTGAAAGATCCTACACCCGGATCTAGTGTACCTTAGGTAAGTAGCAATAGATCATCGCGACTATCCGGCGTATACTGGAATGGTTAAAATGATGGCTACGGTTAATGTGATACTTTGGATGTCCTGATGTTCCTCATGTTTACTTGAGGAAAAATTTGGCATCTGCGTGGTGTCATTAAAGCATTAACCAGACCTTTAGAACCCTAATTGACTCATCCTGGCCATTAGAAAGTAGTGAGATAACTGACTTCGGTTCCGACTGGGGTTGGTTGAGACTCGATACTACACTCTTTGAGATTGGACTTTAGGGAAGCTTCGGTCAACCACTTGGTGTTGCACTGAAGTGGACTTGAAGGAAGGTCAATGATTGGAGATCCTTTTAGAACCCGGTTACTATTCTAGGACAGGTGGAACCAACTAAACGTCAGTGGGGAGGGTACTTACCTATGGAACTCATGCAAGCCTTAAAACCTAGGAATGATGGTTGTGTGACTTGCTTGTGCTTGTTTAACCTCATAACATCATAACATCATGACATCATAACATTGTACTAACCATTTCAAGGACTTAGGGATTTAACTTTGCTCTGTTTTGTAAGGCTATGGCTCCCAGGAAGACCATCCGGATCAATTTTGTAGCAATCTCTCCTCAACTGAAGAATTTAGTGTCAGAGCTCCCCGATCATGCCCAGTTCATCAAGAAATACGGTTCTCTCCTCAATTTGGTTACCACTGGTTTCAAAGAAGATATGATGAGAGTTTTATTCCAGTTCTTCGACCCTAAACATCATTGCTTCACATTCCCAGATTATCAGTTGGTACCCACATTGGAAGAATTCTCCAGACTGCTTGGGATACCTATCCTTGATCAAACACCTTTCAGTGGTTTAGAAAAGATTCCGAAATCTGAAGAAGTTGCCGCGGCTTTACACATGACAAAGTCCGATATTGAAACCAATTGCGTAACAAGAAGTGGAGTTAAGGGTTTACTTGCCAAGTTTCTGATAAATAAGGCCCGAGAATTCTTAAAAGTTATGAATGTCCGTGCTTTCGAAGACATCCTGGCATTGCTAATCTATGGCTTAGTGTTATTCCCTAATCCAGACCAATTCATAGACATGAATGCTATTAAGATATTTCTCACTCATAACCCTGTACCTACCTTGCTGGGAGACATTTTGCATTCCCTCCACACTCGTACCATGAAGAAACAAGGGACTCTCATGTGCTGCATACCTTTGTTGTCTAGGTGGTTTATTTCGCACCTTCCTCAATCGGTCTTGAAGAACGAGCAGAATTTGAAATGGTCTCAAAGGATAGTGTCACTCTCCCACCCAGACATCTGTTGGTGTCTTCAGTTCAAGGAAAATGTTACCATCATTGACCGTTGTGGCGAGTTCCCTAATGTACCACTCCTAGGAATAAGAGGAGGTATTACTTATAATCCTGCTTTAGCTCTGCGACAGTTTGGTTGTGCTCGAAGAGATGGTCCACATGAAATGATCATCGAAGGCATCATGTTCGACTATGACAACGATTCCCAAGGCCTCCGTCAAAGATTTGTACGAGCTTGGGGCATGGTGAAGAGAGGTACGTTAGGACAGAAAAATTCTATCCCTATGGAACCTTATCTCAGATGGGTACGCGCCAGAGCTCGTGAACTTGTCATGCCATATCTTGCAGTCGAACCTCAGATTGTCGAACCTGAAGCTGAAGGAGGTGCTCCTCAGATCATTCCTTATCCAGATATGCCTACCAATGTTGAGGAACTAAAGAGATCCTGGATCCAGTTGAGAGAAGAAAGGGATACTTTCGAGACTCAGTTCGTCGCAGAAAGGAAGAAAGTGTTAGAACTTACCAGTCAGCTTAACGAGGAACGAAGACTCAATGCGTATCTTCGCCCAAAAAGAAGTCGCCCCTGGGAGACTTGAGCTTTCATTGTATTTTTATTCCTTTTGTAATGAACATTGATCAAAGAAATTAGCAATAAACATTTCTCTCTTGTTGGTGATTTACGCAAAGTTAAATTCCAAAAGTCCTTGAAAACATTTCATACATTGCATAGCATAACATAACACTGCATAACAGGTATTCTACAAGTTCAATGTTCTCACGGTCTTCATTACAAATAGAAAAATGGATCTCGAACAAACTGTCAAAGATCTCCAAACTCAGAATGCTCAATTCAAGGAGATGATGCTAAGCTTATCCAAGGGGCAGGAGGAACTGAAGGCTCTTTTGCTCGAAAAGAAGAAAGACAAGAAAGCTGTGAGTTTCATTAACCCGGGAAAAAGGCGTAAAGGACAGGCCGCAGGAGTCAAGTTTGGAATCCCGAATGGTCCAGAAGAGGGGGCGGAGAATGATTCAGAGGAAGAGAATGCTGATTTCTCCAACCCTGAGGATGACGATGAAGATTATGAAAATGAACAGTACTCTCCAAGAGATGATAAGTACAAGTTGCTGGAAGAACGTATGCTAGCTATGGAGGGTCAGAAGGCGCCCGGTCTGGATTTCGAAAGTTTGGGTCTGGTCTCCGATGTGACCATTCCTCGCAAATTCAAAATCCCCACTTTCACTAAGTACGATGGTGCGTCTTGTCCTCAGATGCATCTGAGAGCTTATGTGAGAAAGATTCAGCCGCATACCACTGACAGGAGGCTATGGATCCATTTCTTCCAAGAGAGCCTGTCTGGCACACAGTTGGAATGGTATTATCAGCTCGAGAGCTCTGACATCCGCACCTGGACTGATTTAGCAACAGCTTTCTATAAACAGTACCAGTATAACTCTGAACTAGCACCTACCCGGCTACAGTTGCAGAATATGACTATGGGATCTAAAGAAAGCTTTAAAGAATATGCTCAAAAGTGGAGAGATTTGGCTGGCAGAGTCAAACCCCCTATGACTGACAGAGAATTGGTGGATATGTTCATGGGCACACTGACCGGCCCATTCTACAGCCATCTACTGGGAAGTTCTTCATCAGGTTTCACTGAACTTATATTGACAGGTGAACGTGTTGAAAGCGGCATCCGAAGTGGAAAGATACAGGCGGCTGCCTCTGCAAGCACCAAAAGGTCCTATCAGGGGAGGAATGAATCAAATGCTGTGTACGGTCAAAAGGGTCGTAACAAGAAAAACCGTGACCATGACATCGGAGCAGTTACGATTGCAGCACCACCATCTCAAAACTTCCAGCCCAAACAAGACAGGCCAAGAAGGCAGTTTACCAGGATCAATATGACCTTGGCACAGGCACTGCAGGGAATGCTAAAGGCAAATTTGATCACCCTCAGAGATCCTCCTACGAATCCCAACACTACCTCTTCTTGTTATAACCCTAATGCCAGGTGTGCATATCACTCCGATAGCCCCGGGCATGATACAAACGATTGCTGGTCATTGAAGAATAAGATTCAGGATATGATCGAAGCTGGAGAAATTGAGTTTGAGCCTCCGGAGACCCCTAATGTCATCACTGCCCCTATGCCTAATCATGACAAGACGGTTAATGCCGTGGATGATGACGATCACGTTTCCAATGTGGCGGACTTAACATCTCCTCTCCCGATCATAAAGAGGAATTTATTGCAAGCTGGTTTATTTCCAGGTTGTGCTGAAGATTGCAATCTCTGCATACTCCGACCCGAGGACTGTTTGAAATTGAAGAATGGTATTCAACGGCTGATGGACGATCGTACAGTTCTCTTCGAAAGGATTCCTAAGGCGGAAAACCCTATTGAAGAAATATCTGTGATTGCTAGGTCCAAAGTTCCAGTGAAGATTACCGCTACCAGGGCGCCTGTGAAGATTACTGCTGAGCCCAGGGTTGCTCCCCTAATCATCACTGCACCTGGCCCGATCCCGTATTCCTCAAGCAAAGCTATTCCGTGGAATTATGGCGGTGATGTTTACGTCCATGGCGTGAAGCAAGTGGATAATGCTGCTAATACTAGTGGCATTGTTGGGACTAGTAAAATTACTCGAAGCGGAAGGATCTTCTCTCCAGAAATCTCACCTCCTGTCCTTGAAACTCGAGGAAAGGAACCAGTCAATCCTTCTCAGTCAGAGACACCGGTCGAAGTTACTCCCGAAGATGTTGCCAAACAAGAAATGGAAGAAGTGCTGAAAATCATTCGCAAGAGTGATTTTGATGTTGTAGAACAGTTGGGGCATACCCCGTCTAAGATCTCGATGTTATCCTTGCTGTTATCTTCTGAACCTCATGCCAATGCATTGATAAAATTCTTGAAGACCGCTCATGTACCTCAGGAGACATCTGTCGATCAGTTCGAAAATTATATGGCTCACTTGGCTGTTGACAATGGCCTAGGCTTTTCCGATGCTGGCCTGACACCAGCGGGAAAGAATCACAATAAAGCCCTGCATATCTCCATTGAGTGTAGGGGAATCACTTTGTCTCATGTGTTGATCGATAATGGCTCTTCCTTGAATGTGCTGCCAACAACTGTGCTGGATAAGCTGGACTGTAAAAGCATCGAACTGAAACCTAGTGACATTGTGGTACGTGCTTACGATGGTGCGAAGAGTGTTGTCCATGGCGAAGTAGTCCTCCCTATCAAGATAGGACCTCAAGTCTTCAATACTACCTTCCATGTAATGAACATTCGTCCTGCCTATTCCTGCTTACTGGGACGCCCTTGGATTCATGGGTCAGGTGCTGTAGCTTCGTCTCTCCATCAAAAGTTGAGGTATCCCACAGAGGGCAAAATTGTCACCGTGTGTGGAGAAGAAGAGTACATTGTCAGTAGTGTGCATGCCTTCAGATACGTCGAGATGGATGGTGAATTCATTGAGACTCCTTGTCAGTCATTTGAAGTAGTTCCTCCGACCAATCCTGTCCTTAAGCCAACTTCCTGTGTACCCAAGGTTATTCGTGCTCCTCCTGCTATGATTTCTCTGAAGGACGCTCAAGCCGTGGTTGAAGATGGTGGTCGTACTGGCTGGGGTCAATTGATCGACGTACCGTACAAGTCTGACAAATTTGGCCTGGGGTTCAGCTCTGACAAGAGTCAAATTAATGCTGTAGAAGATGCTGACAGCGATTGCGACCTGGATAGCTGGATTTTCCCAACAGTTGGTGACGGACTCAATAATTGGAAGGCTGAAGACACTATCCCGATTTCCTTTAGTCAGGAGTAATTGTTATTGTCTATTTTAGTGTTGCAAATTTTTGTTTTTTTTACAATTGAACTTCTCCAAGCGTTGTGTCTATGCCCGGGGCACAATAGCTAATTTGTTAAGGGTTTTGTCATCTTCATAAGCATATTCATATTCAATAAATCAATGGACTTTTTGCATTCAAATATTGCGCTCTTTATCTTTTCTGTCATCTTCCAAACGAGCTATGTTTTCTTACACACACTCACGTAACGAATTGCAGATCCATACCCACTCTGGATCCTGTTGACAATAGTTCTACTACTGTTCATTATGACTTTGAAAATCCGATCTACCAAGCCGAGGATGGAAGTGAGGAAGATTGTGAAGTACCTGGAGAACTTGCCAGACTGTTACTGCAGGAAGAAAGGACTATACAGCCACACGAGGAGTCAGTTGAGACTGTAAATCTGGGCACTGAAGTAAACAAGAAAGAAGTCAAAATAGGAGCAGGCTTGGAAAACAGTGTCAAGAGAAGGTTGATTCAGATGTTGCATGACTATGTAGAGATTTTTGCTTGGTCTTATGAAGACATGCCAGGACTGGATACCGATATAGTAGTGCATCGACTGCCAACGAGGGAAGAATGTCGTCCTGTTAAGCAAAAGGTTTGTCGCATGCGTCCTGAAATGTCTGAGAAAATCAAAGCCGAGGTGATGAAAAAATTTGATGCAGGTTTTCTGGCTGTTACTTCTTATCCTCAATGGGTTGCTAATGTGGTACCAGTGCCAAAGAAGGATGGTAAGGTGCGAATGTGTGTAGATTACCGAGACCTGAATAAAGCGAGTCCCAAGGATGACTTTCCACTCCCGCACATTGATGTTCTGGTAGATAACACCGCTCAACACAAGGTGTTCTCATTCATGGATGGATTCTCAGGTTACAACCAGATTAAGATGGCGCCTGAGGACATGGAGAAAACTACGTTTGTGACGCAATGGGGCACATTCTGTTATAAAGTAATGCCATTTGGTTTAAAGAATGCAGGGGCAACGTACCAGCGTGCTATGGTGGTTTTGTTCCATGATATGATCCATCATGAAATAGAAGTATATGTGGATGACATGATAGCCAGATCTCATACTGAGGAGGAACATCTCGATCATTTATACAAACTGTTCGAGAGGTTGAAGAAATACAAGTTGAGATTGAACCCGAACAAATGCACCTTTGGAGTAAGATCCGGTAAACTCTTGGGATTTATTGTCAGTGGCAGAGGAATCGAGGTTGACCCAGCCAAGGTGAGAGCTATTCAAGAAATGCCAGTTCCCAGTACAGATAAAGAAGTCAGAGGTTTCTTGGGACGCTTGAATTACATTGCCCGATTTATCTCCCATTTGACCGCCACCTGCAAACCCCTCTTCAAACTACTGAGGAAGAATCAAGAGATGATATGGAATGACGAATATCAAGAAGCTTTTGACAAAATCAAGAAATATCTCCAGGAACCTCCAATTCTGATGCCACCAGTTGAAGGAAGACCTTTAATCATGTACTTGACCGTGTTAGAAAATTCAATGGGGTGTGTGTTGGGACAACATGACGAGTCTGGCCGAAAAGAGCATGCCATATACTACCTTAGCAAAAAGTTTACCGACTGTGAAACAAGATACTCACTGCTCGAGAAAACTTGCTGTGCTTTGGCCTGGGCTGCTCGCCGACTAAGACAATACATGTTGAATCATACCACTTTATTGATTTCTAAGATGGATCCTATCAAATACATATTTGAGAAACCCGCTCTCTCCGGAAGAATAGCAAGATGGCAGATGATCTTAACAGAGTATGACATCCAGTATACTACTCAGAAAGCAATCAAAGGAAGCGTGCTAGCTGATCATTTGGCTCATCAAGCGGTGGATGATTACCAATCTATGAATTTTGAGTTTCCAGATGAAGATGTCATGTTTGTTACCAATCATGAAGAACATGGACCGGATGAAGGACCCGCACTAGGATCCCGATGGACTATGGTTTTCGATGGGTCTTCTAATGCATTGGGCAATGGTGTTGGTGTGGTAATCATTTCTCCCGAGGGTTACCATACACCTTTCACTGCTAGACTATGTTTTCATTGTACCAATAATATGGCTGAGTATGAAGCATGTATTTTGGGACTCAAGGCTGCTATAGACCGGCAGGTCAAGTTTTTGAGTGTGTACGGAGACTCAGCATTAGTAATCAGTCAGATCAAAGGAGAATGGGACACTAAGCATCCGAATCTCATCCCTTACCGAGAACGGGTGATGACATTAATCCCATACTTTGAAGAGATAACATTCGAACATATCCCACGAGAAGAGAATCAGTTGGCAGACGCATTAGCTACCATGTCATCTATGTCCAGAGTCAGATGGGACAATGAAGCTCGCAGGATCACCATTGAGCGACTAGATGAACCGGCATACTGTTATGAACTTAACACCGAGGGAGTACGGGAAAAACCTTGGTTCCACGAAGTAAAAAGATATTTAGAAACTCAGGAGTACCCTGAGGGGGCATCTATCAATGATAGAAAATTCCTGAGGAAGTTCTCTGCTAAATTCTTTTTGAGTAATGGAGTATTATACAAACGTAATCATGACTCAACTTTGCTTCGCTGTGTGGATAAAAAGGAAGCAGAAGAGATTATGGAAGATATGCACGACGGTATTTTCGGGACTCATTCTAGTGGACATACGATGGCCAAGAAGATTCTGAGATCAGGGTATTATTGGTCTACCATGGAAGCTGATTGCCATCATCACTCCAGAACCTGTCACAAGTGCCAGATATATGCGGATAAAGTACATGCACCTCCTGCTCCATTGAACGTGTTGACCGCACCTTGGCCCTTTGCAATGTGGGGCATTGATATGATTGGGGAGATTAAACCTACTGCTTCTAATGGACATCGCTTCATCCTTGTCGCTATTGATTACTTTACAAAGTGGGTAGAGGCCGCCTCATTTGCTTCTGTCACCAAGAATGTGGTGGCACGATTCATCAGGAATAATCTCATTTGTCGGTATGGCATCCCTGAAAGAATTATCACTGACAATGGTACTAATTTGAACAATAAGATGATTACTGAACTCTGCACGCAGTTCAAAATAAAACACCATAACTCTTCTCCGTACCGGCCAAAGATGAACGGTGCCGTAGAGGCTGCTAATAAGAATATCAAGAAGATCATACAAAAGATGACGGTGACGTACAAAGACTGGCATGAGATGTTACCGTTTGCTCTTCACGGTTATCGCACTTCAGTACGCACTTCGACAGGAGCAACTCCTTTCTCTTTAGTCTACGGAATGGAAGCCGTTTTACCAGTGGAAGTCCAGATTCCCTCTCTAAGAATCATGAAAGAGGCGGGCTTAGATGAAGATGAATGGATTCAGACTCGACTCGATCAGATAAACTTGATTGATGAGAAGAGACTTGCGGCTGTTTGTCATGGACAGATATATCAGAAGCGCATGACCCAGGCATTTAACAAAAGAGTCAAGAGACAGGTGTATCAAATTGGCGACTTGGTGGTAAAGCGCATCACTCCACCACAAGGTGATCCCAGAGGCAAATGGATTCCCACGTACGAAGGGCCGTTTGTAGTTAAGAAGGTATTCTCTGGTGGAGCCATGATACTAGCCATAATGGACGGCGAAGACTTCCCACATCCCGTGAACGCAGACATAGTCAAAAAATACTACGCATAAAAGAGACCTGCTAGGTCAACGTACCTAGGCAAAAGTAAGGGCATCCCGGCGAACCAAAAGGTTCGGGCAAAAATTAGGGATAAACATAAAAAATGTGCACCCGGCAAGTCGAAAACCTGAAAAGGCGGCTTGGGCAAAAAGGGGTATCCTGGTGGATTGAAAACCTAAAAAGGCGGTCCAGGCAAAAATTAGGGATTAAAGCGTATGACTATGTCCCGTTCTCAGACAGCTTCATCCAAGTTCAAAGGACTGAACAAGCTAATCACTTCTATCCGACAGCAGGAGATGAGAGGCTTGAAGACATAATGGCAGTAGTGGAATTAAAGTCAATAGGACGTTTTCGGCATAGCTTTCTCTTTGTTTTCTTGACAATTTCCTCTTACTAGGATTTTTGTCTCCTTGTACACAAATTGCCTGTTTATAGGCCCTCTTTCGAAATCAATATAATTTTAGTTTAAAAAAAATGCTCTTGTTTTACTTTCTCTGTTTTGTTTGCATAAACGTCCATTGATTTAATTCGAATTAATATATGCATTTGGATATGATCGATGTTTACCAAAAATGCGTGCATAAAATAGAAATAGCGATTACTACTAGACTTCAGGATCGAGGAGAAGGTCTAATCATGCTTTCCAATGAATCCGTTGCTAATTCTATTCCCCAGCAAAGCCAGTTATTCCCCAAAAGCAATTGGCATTACTAGACAAATTGGTCATCTCTTCCACCCCCAGCCAGGCTTCTGTTAAATATTTCTACCCTCAGACAGAATCAAGTATCCCCAGCTAAGAAAGGATCACCGATACCAGTATCTCCAACCAGAAGATTGAGATTTGTTTTCCCCAGTAGAGTCCTCTGGAAGAACTTTTCAGATGCATAATTCATTCATTACATCATTTCACAGCATACGCATGCATACATCGTTTGCAGTTATTTTCGAAAGCATAAAGCATCTCATGCATCATGACATGGCATGAAGCTGACTTTATTTTTCAGGTTAATTATCTTCCTGATACAGTCAAAATAGAGAGTCATTCAGACGGACATCTTCATCGATTACGTTCAGATTCAAATACATCTTTCAGATACACTCCATGACAACATTCATCCTGACGTCCTCCTAGTGACGGCATCTATAAGCCCATCCCAGACATTTATTGCAAATACAACGTATACAAATACTATCAGATATAGCCTAGCGTACGGTTCATTCTGATTCAGCTCAACATATGACTCTTTCAACTCAGATGCGATCTAACGTACGATCCATTCCGACTTTCAACAACTCCAATACGGTCCAGCATACGACCCATTTGGACCTTCAAGGCCTCGAATGCTACCTAGCGTGCGGTACATTCTGAAGTGTAGTCTGGCATATGACTACCCCTTTATTATCAGATGCAGCCTAACGGACGGCTCGTTCTGCTACTCAGAGACGGTCTAGCTTACGACCCGCTTGGATGTTCATCCCCTCAAATGCTACATAGCGTACGGTACATTCTAAAGTGTAGTCTGGCGTATGACTACCCCCTTCATCACCAGGTACAGCCTAACGGACGGCTCAGTCTACAACTCAGATACGATCTAGCATACGATCCATTCTGATCCTTCACCCCCGGTAACGATATAGCCTAACGGATGGCTCGTTCTGCAACTCAGATACGATCTAGCGTACGATCCATTCTGATCCTTTATCCCCAGCAGTGTATGACTCATTCGGATTCTTATCTCATTTTGATTCGGCACAACATATTACTCCTCCAACAATACGGTCTAGCGTACGACCCATTCGGATCTTCATTCCTCAGATACTACCTAGCGTACGGTACATCCTGAGGTGCAGTCTAGCGTACGACTACTTTTCGTCAGATACAGCCTAACAGACGGGCCATTCTGCAACTCAGATACGATCTAGCGTATGATCCATTCTGATCTGTTATCCCCAGCGGCGTATGACCCATTCTAAATCCCCAGTGAAGTCGACGGCTTAATGAATGACTCACTATACGGTCTGGCGTATGACCCAGTGACACCCATGACTTCAGATATCTTCTAACGTACGACGCACTCTGAAGCTCTCATCATCAAACTTCCTAGATGGCATCTTTAAGCCCATCTCCATCAAGACTAATTGACAAGCGCAAATTTTCGGGGCATTCTAGTGTTCAATAATCTTCCACCTCCAGACCACGAATGGTGCACATACCATTCTACTCTCTCGGTTCAAGAATATTGAACAGGGGCAGCTGTCATACCCCAAAATTTGCCCATTAATATTTCAAGACATTTTTCAGGGCACTCCGACTCATTTTTATGACACTGATCTCAAAGGAACAAAGGCCCAGCTCACGAATGGCCCAATCCAGAAAATGGCCCAAACTGGCCTGTTCGCTACGCGTTCGCTACACGCTCGCCTAGCGAACGTTCGCTACACGCTCGCCTAGCGAACGTTCGCTACACGTTCGCTACACGCTCGCCTAGCGAAGCTGACAGACAACAAAAAATTTCGGGCTTCATTCTGAGCCCATTAGGTCATGAAAAAGAGCATTATAAATATCAGCACTTCAGTAATGAAAAGGGGAGAACGAAAAAGGACGAAAGGAGAACTCTAGCAAGCAAACCCTGATACTCATTGGAGGCAAACCTGGAAGGAACTCGGCGGCACCAAGTTCTACCTCCGCCCAATTCAATCCGATTTGCCGATTCGAAGTCACAACTCAACTGCTAACAGGTTTACATTGCTATCATTGTTTTATATTCTTAATTTACATATGACTTTATGATTAGACTTATGAAATACCTTAAGCTTGGCATGTGAACTTTAATATATACCATGCATACCTTAAATGATTAATCGTATAATTGCAGTAATGAGATCCATAAGGCATAAAATTGGTTGAGATTATACTGATATCATATTCAAAAACCAGCAGCGCTCGCTAGCACATCGCTAAGCGAGCCAGTAGCGAGTACTCGCTAGGCCTTCGCTAGGCGAAGCAGGGGCGAATGGAACAGCGACTGTTTCATTTTTTTTTTTGGCTGTTCTATCTTATGTTATTATAATTCTGCATCATTTGGTTTGAGTTCATGATTGTTGTGTTTATTTTATGGTGCAACTTTCAATTATATTTTATCTCGATGCTCTAATCCGTGTGTTGAATTGTGTAAAGGTTTACATGTTTCCAAGGAAATGGCCGGTTAGGCCTTCCACTTTATTTGTGGGATACCCTTATGAAGATCCACCCTAAATTACCTAATTAATTTTACTGTATTAATTTTTAATGTATTAATTTTAATGTATTAATTTTAATGTATTAATTGTAATGTGGAGATTCATCCTAATTACCTAATCGATTGTAAAATACGGCCTCTAAATATGTGATCTTGGACCTCTCTTTGCTGCCCTACGGTATTACGGTATAACGGTCATTTCCCGCGAATGTGGGGATACCCTTAGCAAAGACCCTTCGATTAAATCATCATGTCCCTTTAAAATAAATCATAGTCCCTCGGATGTTGCCTTCGAATATATGATTTTGTCCCTCGATGACCCTTCGGTGTAGCCTACGGTTAAATGATGATCGTCCCTTCGAATGCTAAGGTATCCTTACAACTGTTGCCTTCAATGACCTATCGATGACCCTACGATGACCCTTTTACATCCAAAGGATAAAACTACTTACTTCTCAATAGTAAGGACAGTTTTACCCTCATAAGGATAGGAAACGTTCATAACGACCTTAGGAAGGTATAACTCTCAATTGCTGGATCATAACCTAAAACATTTTCCACCCCTCACACCTTGCAAGTCCTAGAAAATCACCACTTGGTATACATTCATACTAGAATCATTACCAAGTTACATTTTTCTAAACGTTTTTTTTTCAAAATCAAACGAGATAAATACTTTGTATACATTCATACGAGAATCATTACAAAGTTAAACTCTCTTTTTGAAACATTTTTAAACAATTCACCAACACTTTTCAGACAAAAATATAAGTGATCCAGCAATTAAGAGCCCATGGATAACCATGGATACAAAGGGTGCTAACACCTTCCCTTTGTATAATGTACCTCCCGAACCCAAAATCTATTGAGGTCTTTCCTGTTCTTTTCCACCTTTCCTTATTGGATAAAAGAAAAGTCGGTGGCGACTCTTGCTATCCGCGACATTGCGATAAAAAGCAAAATACCCCAAGTCAGTTCACCGTATGACAGGAACATATAATTGAGGTTAAACTGTATTGTCCCATCTATATAGTTCTTTTTGTAAAAATGCATAAAAGGGTACTTGTTCGTTTTATTCTTGCACTTTTTTTCTTCAAACACGGGGTTGGTCGAGAATACCGTCACTCGCCTCCATCAACGAGAACAACTTCATATTCCTCTACGCAACAAAGTAAGTTTATCTCATTATTTCCACTTGCTTACTTTATACTACAACTAACTATAAATAATTTATTTTCACTCTTTTCAGTTTAGGTGGTCTGTTCTAGGGATGAACTACAACAAATATCCTAAACACGCTATAATGGTATATTGAAATCTTATAATTAAACAACTCATAATCTTGTTAATTTAGTTTTAATATCACCAATTTACAAATCTTCTAATCATGTACTTTTACTCTATACTTTATATGGAGGTCGTATCTGGTCTCGACCATGAGGTTAACCCCGATGATGCTGCAGTTTGGACTGCAAAAACACCAATCATCAGGTTTGCTACTGTGGAGATGCACCAGAGTGACCGTGTTAAATTGCAGTTCGGCATGTAGTAACAAATCCCAGATCCTTCAGCGTGTTTGGGATAATGGCATCAACTAAGCGTCTATGCCCAATGAAGTTATTCCGATTGGAGAGAGTTTGCAAGGGAGATGTGTCATAAATGAAAGCATCGACATTAAAACATATTAAATGAACCTATCATATATGATGCTATACCAACTCTAAATTATATGAATTGGTATAGGTCGGTTACAATGACACAATTTGTGTCTGACTCAAGGTATTTGATTGACCCATACCAACAAGCTTCATCATCATACATCCAACAATAAACCCCCGTCCAACAACAACCCCACACATTTACCAAACCCAACAACAATGTCAACCCACTCAATCAGAACATCATCGTACCAGAAACACTCAACCACCAATCAAACATGATTACAAACCTACATACACCCAATCCCACAAGCAATTCATGCCACACACATAAACACAAAATCAAGATCATGACCCTTACCACCAACAACCATATGTCGCCACCATATCTTACTATAGCCTCGATGATGCATACGATTCCAGCCCATCTCACCATAGAACCCAACCAATGCACACCCAAACATCACACCACCAAGGCACCCAAACATCTTATCGCCAAACTACCTAACAAACACATTCTTTTCAAACACCACAAGAACCATCGATTTGTTTCCAAAATGATTCAAAGTCCCAATTAAACCAACTATCCCACCCACATGTAACCCAACCAACATGACCTAACTACAACAACATGGACACCGAAATTGATTACGACAACTCCAACTACTAGAGACATATGATTGAAAATTTGTTAGATAAGCCAGGACCCTTGCACCAACCACCTTTGCCTCAGAAGAATATCAGGGGACCCCAAACACCTCAGGGAAATTATGGGAGACCTCGAAGGCAAACGAATGCATTAGGGTGTGGAACCGGGGAGTGTTACGATCGAGTGGGTCATTGAATTTATATTCAATTGTCATGTAATTATATTTAATAAAATAATATTATAAATTATTTTTAGTTTTCCACTTTATTGTTACAATAATTAAAAAAACCCAAAAAAGCATAATAACCACTGGCTATGGCACATGCTCCTAGAGGTTGCATGCATGCGCTATAGCCTATGACAAGACATGAATGCATGCACCATAAGGTATGAAGCATTGGTTAAAATTATGAGTGTATGCGTCACTGCCTATGGCGCCTCCTCTTATGGATGATTTTTTTGTTTTGTTTGAAACATGGCTAATTCACTTGGTCGGTGTTCAGGTCGTTCAAAAGGTTACATTCTGCCGATTCGTGTCCTTTAGATCCACAAAGTTCACACTCTGTGTGGACTACCGCTGCGGTGTTAGTGTTTGTAGAAATATGTTCGACCTTAAGGGCTAAAGTGTCCATTTTCGCTTGCATCATGTCCATAGAGCTTATCTCATGTATTCCACCTTGGGTCTCCTTTTTCTCTATTGATGCTCGTTCAGTTCCCCATTGGTAATGGTTTTGGGCCATATCCTCAATTAGGTCACAAGCTTCAGGGTAAGTTTTGTTCATCAGTGCGCCACCAGCGGCAGCACCGATGCTCATCTTTGTGTTATAATGGAGTCCATTGTAGAAGGTATGAACGATCAGCCATTGTTCTAGGACATGGTGTGGACAGACTCTTAACAACTCTTTATATCTCTCCCAAGCTTCAAAAAGTGATTCTCCTTGGTTTTGAGTAAATCTAGTTATTTGGTTTCGAAGAATAGCAGTCTTACTAGGGGGGAAATATCTAGCAAGGAATACTCTTCTAAGATCTTCCCAGGTAGTTATTGAGTTAGCTGGAAGTGAATCTAACCATGAACGTGCTCTATCCCTGAGGGAGAAAGGAAATAATCTTAAACGAATCACATCAGGTGAAGCACCGTTGGATTTAAAGGTGTCGGCCAGTTGGATAAAGACTTTTAAATGTTGATTTGGGTTCTCATTAGCGAGACCCGCGAATTGGTTCTGTTGCACTAATTGCAGTAAAAATGGTTTTAGTTCGAAATTGTTGGCAGGAATGAGGGGGTTTACTATACTAGAACTAGGTTCCTCGTCAGAGGGTTGGGAAAATTCCTTAAGAGGTCTCTAGTCGTGATTCTCGGCCATAGCTTTCTTAATTCGGATGAGTAAGAGGCGTGTACGGGTGTAACGTTCGGGTTCCGCTAAAGGATCTACTAAATTTCCGGTACTACGAGTTCTTCGCATTTACCGGCTAATAATACCTTAGTCTAGACGGTGTAACAACAGGGTACGAGATTTGACGAAGTTGGTCCCCGACAACAACGCCAAAAACTTGATCGCTCTATCCGCAAGTGCACGAATCGCGTCAGAGTAATATAAAAGAATATCGATCCCACAGAGACCAAATCGTCAATCTATCGATTACTATCGTTATGATGTTTATCTAAGGCGATACAAAAGAGATATTGATGTCGCAAAATAATAGTAAATAAAGAAAATCATAAATACAGTGCAGATAAAGACAGGTTTGAATGTATTTCACGTCAGTTAAACGATGTGTTGATTGTCTAAATATAACTATTTATGGGGCAATATTTTCTACTCTTGAAAAGAATCCATTTAATAGGAACTGTCGCTTTCGCGTATTCAGAATCGAGTTTACCCTTAAATTAAGACCTTTTATTGTCACTTATAAAAGGTGTGCAGAACGCTAAAGTAGTAAACTTATTTTTAAGAAATAAGACTCGTAAACTTAGTTGAAAAGTGATTTTGATTTGGAAAGTTTACCCAAGAAGTTTCCTAATTTTAAATCTATCAACGCGTCTGAAAACAGTTTCAAAAATCGTTTTCCCTTAAAGTAATAAAAATTCCTAGTTAACTAAGCCAAGGTTCTTTCACACTCCTTGAGTAGTTAAAACTAACCAAGTTTGTTTCAGAAAACTCAAATTAAAAATCAAAACAGCCTTTAAAGCATTTCTACAGATTCAATATGTGAAACATCTCTTTAACCGCGATCCTTACATTCTAATCTTTGAAAGATTTAGCCAGACATGGTAACACAAACAAACACAACGATATTGATCATGATGTAAAGTTGTTTTAGAATGTAAGGCGTAAAGAACAAGTAAAGCGTGTAAAATAATTAAAACGAGCAATAAAGATAATGGCGAGAAATTTAAATAAAGTAAAGACAATGACGGGAATTAAATAAAGTAAAGCATGACAAGAAATTAAATAAAGTAAAGCGTAGCAAGAAATTAAATAAAGTAAAGCATGACAAGTAAAATAAATAAAAGTGATTAAATTAGAACCTGCTCCAAACGGAGGCTTTAAATCTGGTACAAGGAAAATAAACCTTTGACTTTGAAGATAAAGACGATAGCAAAATCAAAGTGCTCCAACTCAATCTCACTAAGGTACGATAACCCCTCGATGTGACGGATTACCGCTTTTACAAATGATAATATAGTCTTAGTGTTGTAAACTAAGTTGGATGATTTGGAAATGAACTAGAACGGCCTATTTATAGAGGAGCTCAGCAGCTTGTAAGGACCATGGTTCCCTTCAACTTCTCCTTAGTGGGAACGTGAAATGCAAAGGTGGCGCCCGCCACCCCTTCATGGCGCCCTCCATGTGTGTGAATGGAAAGTTCATGGTGTTGGTTCTATGTGTTAGCAGTCATTTTGGTAAAACCTAGAGTGTTCACAAGTTGTCACAAGTGTTGTCTTGACATGAGATAACATGTTCCTGCAGGGTGTTTAAAATGTGAATGTGCAGGATGTTACTGAGATGTCAGACCCGATGTCATGACATTTGTATACAGAACATTCAGTCTGAATGTTATGTATTGTGTGATTGCGTTTTTTATGCTAATCTATGTGTGATTGATGTAATGATTGAACGCACCTTCAATCAGTAATTAAAACCAGATTAACTTATTTTCCAACAAGATATAATCACCTGTCATGAGAAGATATGAATGGAAAATAGTTTTAGGGTTTTGTGATGTCCAAGCCCAGCCAAAGGCTTCTATAAAAAGGGAATGGAATACCTGGTTTTAACACACAAGAAATAGCAAACGAAATATTGAGAGAGAATAAGGGTTTTAGTCTTGTGTGGTCATGTGTATTGTGAGCCATTCATTCATCCATAGATGATTGAATTGGACTGACTTTTGAGTTGTAATTTGTCCACTCTAAGCTTTGAAGCATGAGTGTGTGTTTACTTGGTTGAAGCTTTTAAGCAAGATCAGGTATGTGTTCTTGAAGAGTGTCTTCTTTCATTATAATACTTGTTTTACATCACTGCTGTGATTGAGGGGGAGTGAGTAAGGTCTCATATCTAAGAGTTCTTAGATAGAAGTCACACGGGTAGAGATTAGATGAAAAGACCGTAACTTGAAGTGTTTACTGAGAATATTTGAACTAATTCTGTTTAGTGGATTTCCTTCCTGGCTTGGTAACCCCCAGACGTAGGTGAGTTTGCACCGAACTGGGTTAACAATTGCTTGTGTCACTTGTATTACTGTTCTTTATCTTTTTTCCTATTTATATTGTTCAGATATTAGTGTCATGACATTACATTCGACATCTCATATCTGATACCAGAATTTCACATGGGATCGTGGCGGTTACCTCTTGGTTGAGGGCTGATGAGTCATGGCTTCTCCTATAGCGGCCGCCATGCATAACGCCATGTGTACAATTTTTGTCGAAAAACCCTAATTTTTGGTCTTTTTGCTTCGTTTCTTCTACAAAGGTCCCGAAAGAGCTAAATATATGAAAACGACATAAAAGAGAGCATAACACAAGCAAAACGATAATAAAGACCTAATAAACATGTGAAATCCGAGTCAAAGACGCGGTGTGATTCAGTGTGATCACCCATATCCCCATCCTCATCAAAGAATGTTTTTCTCTCAAGACGTTCAGAAGCACTACTAATAGCATGGGTATATGTACGCCTCTTCTTCTGTTGAAAGGAAAACACTTCATCGAGATCAAACCCTTCTTTATATCTGAGCCCTTGGTACCAGGCATGTAAATCCTCTTTCATTCTCACTTCTTCGGGAGACAAAGATGGGGACCCAGAATGATAAGAAGAGTTAGGCCGACATAAATGACCTCTGGACTATTATTTTCAAAATCTGCTTCTACAAGATTGGGCATCTCCTACCAGATCCGATGAAGAGCAAAAGACCATATGCGCCTTAGGAGGGACAAGTTTCACTAATGCAAAATGCTCAAGAAAACTACCCTAGTCAGAAGCCAAAAAATTGAACCAAGGTACTTAGGGATGAAGAAATATTAATCCTTACTCCCGAGCACCATCCAAGGAAGTATGAGCCACAAAGAAGAGGTCAAAGAAGATCCCAAACGAAGGCTTCTAATACTTATACCCGACATAAAGTTGGAACATTAATATGAAGGCCTATGCTCTAGTATTGAAGTTGCGAGGGGGAAAATTTTGGTGGTTCATCACGGCCACCTCAAAATCATAGAAAGGAAGACACACCCCTTATCTGGTAAAGAGACACCCATGCAGGGGAACCGATCAACCCTCAAAAGAACTACATACCCTCTCATTCAGACCTACTAGCATAATTATACAATTCGAGGAGTCACTAACTATGATGTTGGCCCGAGCTATGGCTTTGACAGTGTTCAGGACACAAGGATTCCCAACAATTTCAGTGGCCACCCAATGATATCTAATTGTAATGGTCTAATCTATTAATTGAAAACATATACATGCTATTACGTTGGCTATATGATGATCACTATGAGTAACCCAAGAAACAACGTCATGCTGCCATTCATACTCCAGATTACGAATAATCTTTGCGTCACTAGGGTCATGAAAAATTGAATCCCAGTATGTATGAACAACAATCAACCTGTTCTATCCGTTGACTAGCAACCTATATTTCTGCCTCTGTCAACATAGGGGTAAGCATCGTCCTCTCAGAAAGGTTTTCACCCCCTCCAGATTTCACAAGGAACTTCATGGATTCTGAAGTACTCATGGAGAGAACTTCATATGACATATATTCTATGGGAAACCCCTCCATCTATGAATCATAACTCAAAATAATGATCCCCGATTTATAACCCCCACTCATAGAGGGGAAGGAATGCGACTCAGACTCCATCCCTTTTTCAAAGATGAAGAAACACTACCCTTCGAGTTACTCTCGACGATAATATGGTTACCACTCATAATAATAAAAATGAGATAAAAGCTTTAGTAAAAGCTGAGAAGAAGAAAATGTACCTTGAAATACGAAGGTAAAGGCTCTGAAATGAGAAAGGAAGCTGAAAAATCAAAGCTTCAGCGCTTCAAATTTATGAACGTGCAACAACAGTTCCTCTAGGAAGTAAGTTCTCTCAAACAAGAGGGAAAAACTCAAAGAGACAAGAGAAATTCAAATCTGTGAAAGAGCTAAATTTTTTCCCCATATCCTCTTTCTATCTTTATATACAAAGGCAATCGAACATATTAGATTGAAAGTAGGAAATAAAGATAAATCGATAGTCAGATTTCGTATGGGGAAGACAAACACACTTTAGTTGAATCGAGTGAACATGAAAGTCGCGCCACATCACCCCATACCTTTTCAGATCACACACCAAAGAAAAACAATAAAAGAATTTCAATGACGGGACTACATTCAATGTTCGCGTTCACATTGTGCTTTGCTAAAACCAAAGCGGCACATGCCAGCCGATGCCTGGATGAAATTCCTTCGAACCTGACCACTATTACTTAAAGACTCACATGACATCAAACATGCCTGATGAGTCTTAGAGGCAACTGTTCTATGCCGGCTAAAGACTCATGACTGACCATTCCACGCCGGTCAGAGGCCCAATAGCACGAGGCCTATTACATAGCCTATTACATAGCCTACATTCGTAAAGGGTTCTAATATAAATAATCTCTAATATCCATTTTCACTACCTTCAATCTTGAACCATAAACTGACTTAGGCATTGGAGTGCTAATCATGCAGGTACCCTCTAGGTCCACCGTATCGGAGACGAAAACACTATTAACAACATCACATCAACATTGATACAATTGGTGTTATATGATAAGCTTCGATCTAGAGGGGGTGAATTGATCCCAAGTAAAAAAATTTAACAAAAAGTTGTTTTAAATTTTTTTATGGCTAGCGGAAGTGACCCGAATCGAATCGTCTAAGCCAAACCGCTATCAAAAAGCTCAGACATGGACTGCCTTTTGAGTTATAATTTCTCCACTCTAAGATTTGAAGCATGAGTGTGTGTTTACTGGGTTGAAGCTTTTAACCAAGATCAAGTATGTATTCTTGAAGAGTGTCTTCTTTCATTGTAATACTTGTTTTACATCACTGCTGTGATTGAGGGGGAGTGAGTAGGGTCTCATATCTAAGATTTCTTAGATAGAAGTCACACGGGTAGAGATTAGGTGAAAAGACTGTAACTTGAAGTGTTTACTGAGAGTCTTTGAACTAATTATGTTTAGTGGATTTCCTTCCTGGCTTGGTAGCCCCCAGACGTAGGTGAGTTTGCACCGAACTAGGTTAACAATTGCTTGTGTCACTTGTATTACTGTTCTTTATCTTTTGTCCTATTTAAATTGTTCAGATATTAGTGTCGTGACATTACCTTCGACATCTCATATCTGATACCAGAATTTCAATTGGTATCAGAGCAGGCATCCTGCTCTGGTTCTGGGTGAGATCTAGGGACGTTACTTTCTGGTAATATGGATAGAGACGGAGGATCTGTTCACAGACCACCAATTCTGGATGGATCTAACTATGACTACTGGAAACCTCGAATAGTAGCCTTCCTGAAATATTTGGATAATAAGGCTTGGAAGGTTGTTCTAACAGGCTGGGAACATCCAGTTATTACTAAGGAAGGTGAAGTTACTAGTGATAAGAAGGTAGAGGAACAATGGACCAAGGAGGAGGATGAACTAGCCCTTGGAAACTCTAAAGCATTGAATTCTTTATTCAATGGGGTTGATAAGAACATCTTCAGACTGGTGAACAACTGTGATGTGGCTAAAGATGCTTGGAATATTCTCAAAACCACTCATGAAGGCACCTCTAGAGTGAAGATGTCTAGATTGCAGCTGCTCACTACCTAGTTTGAAAATTTGAGAAAGAAAGAAGATGAAAATATTCATGACTTTCATATGAATATCCTTGAAATTGCTAATGCCTCAGAAGCCCTGGGTGAGAAGATGTCAGATGAAAAACTAGTGAGGAAAATACTCAGGTCACTCTCTAAGAGATTTGCCATGAAAGTGACAGCCATAGAAGAATCTCAAGACATTTGCAATATGAGAGTGGATGAGCTAATTGGATCCCTCCAAACATTTGAGTTGGGAATGTGTGATGGATCTGAAAAAAGTCAAAAGCATAACCTTCATGTCAAACACCGAAGAGAAAGAGGAAGAAAGTGGTCAAGATACTAATAAAGATCTGGCAAATAATGTAGCATTACTAGGAAGACAGTTCAACAAACTTCTGAAAAAGATGGATGTAAGGTCTAAGTCTAATGTCAAGAACATCTCATCTGACATCAGTAGGTCCAATAATGCTGGAAGAAGAACAAGATCTGATGAAAAGTCCAAAGAAGGAAAAGGAGTTCAGTGCCATGAATGTGATGGGTATGGACACATTAGAGCTGAATGTGGGACCTACCTCAAGAAATAGAAGAAGAGTCTTGCTGCTACTTGGTCTGATGAAAGTGAAACAGAAGGAGAGTCTGCAAATCTTGTGACTGTCTTGACTGGAAGATGGGGTTCTGATGAAGACTCAAGTGATGATGAAGTAACCTTTGATGAGCTAGCCACTACCTATAGAAAGTTGTGTCATAGAAGTGAAGAAGTGTGTCAACAAGTGGAAAGTCAGAAGAAATTGATAACACAACTGGAGAATGAGAAGATAGAACACTTGGAAACCATCTCTAAGTTGAAGACTGAAGCAGTGTTCTTGAACTCCAAACTGGATGAGATGACAAAATATGTCAGAATGCTAAACAATGGATCTGACACCTTAGACAACATTCTCCAGACTGGTAAAATAGTAGGAGACAAGTCTGGCCTTGGGTTCAATGGATCCAAACCTGAGTGTAGTAACACTGGTAGCAAACCAAAGATGTCACATCATGTGTCACAATATCATAAGGGAAGACAACATAAAGGAAAACACCAAAGATGGAGATGTCATTACTATGGAAAATTTGGCCACATAAAACCATTCTGCTATAAGTTGTATGACTATCCTAGTCCTTCTCATCATCAACCTAGACCCAAACATCACATCCATGTCAACAGAAAACAATGGGTTCCTAGGACTGGTGTTACTAACCTGATAACTCACACTTCCTTCAGAGTTTCAGCCAAAGAAGACTGGTATTTTGACAGTGGATGCTCCAGACACATGACTGGAAGCAAAAACCTGCTAATTGATCTTCAGCCTCATGCCACCAGCTATGTAACCTTTCGTGATGGAGCAAAGGGTGAGATCAAGGGGATTGGAAAGCTAAACTGCCTTGGAGTCCCTAACCTTGACAATATCCTACTTGTTAAAGGACTGACTGTAAACCTAATCAGCATCAGTGAACTATGTGACCAAGCTCTAACTGTAAACTTCACAAAAACTGAATGTCTGATTACTAATAAAGAAAATGAAGTGATCATGAAAGGAGTTAGGTCTAAGGACAACTGCTATATGAGGAGTTCTCAAGAAACTGGTTATTCATCAATGTGTACTCTAGCCAAAGAAGAAGAAGAAGTGAAGATATGGCATCAAAGATTGGGCCATCTGCATCCTAAAGGAATGAAGAGGATTATATCTGTTGAAGTTGTCAGAGGAATCCCAAACTTAAAGATTGATGAAGGAATATTTCTGGGCTACTCAACAAACAGCAGAGCATTTAAAGTCTTTAATTCCAGAACAAAAGTAACGATGGAATCTATCAATGTTGTGGTTGATGATCAACAGACTGATGTCACAGACGATGTTGAGACATCTCAAAATGATGCCCCAGCTGATTTCCCATACAAAAGTAATGAGAGTGAACTCACTCAAGCTGAATCTGAAGCTGACAAAATTGATAAAGGACCCTCTATCAGAATTCAGAAGGATCATCCTAAAGATCTCATTATAGGAGACCCAAATAAAGGGGTCACAACTAGATCAAGGGAAGTGATCTCACATGGCTGTTTTGTGTCCAAGATTGAGCCTAGGAATATCAAGGAAGCCTTGACTGATGAATTCTGGATTAATGCCATGCAGGAAGAGTTAGGCCAATTCAAGAGAAATGAAGTATGGGAACTGGTTCCAAGACCTGAAGGAATAAATGTCATTGGAACAAAGTGGGTTTACAAGAATAAATATGATGAACAAGGGGTGGTTACTAAAAATAAAGCAAGATTAGTAGCACAAGGATACACTCAAGTTCAAGGAGTTGACTTTGATGAAACATTTGCCCCTGTAGATCGCCTTGAGTCCATTAGACTATTGCTTGTAGTGGCATGTATTCTGAAGTTTAAACTGTTCCAAATGGATGTAAAAAGTGCATTCTTGAATGGTTACTTAAATGAGGAAGTGTATGTTGAACAACCTAAAGGGTTTACATATCCAAATCTTCCAAAGCATGTGTATAAGTTGAGAAAAGCCCTATATGGTTTGAAACAAGCTCCTAGGGCTTGGTACGATAGACTCACAGTGTTTCTCATTAACAATGGATACAGGAAGGGAGGCATTGACAAGACCTTATTTGTTAAGAATGAAGGAGGAAAACTCATAGTGGCTCAAATATATGTGGATGATATTGTGTTTGGTGGGATGTCAGATCGGATGGTCGAACATTTTGTTAAACAAATGCAGTCTGAATTTGAAATGAGCCTTATTGGAGAGCTGACCTATTTTCTTGGGCTACAAGTCAAGCAGATGGAAGATTCTATCTTTCTATCTCAAAGAAAATATGCCAAAAACATTGTTAAGAAGTTTGGCATGGAGAATGCAAGTCATAAAAGGACACCTGCTCCTACACATCTGAAAGTCTCCAAAGATAAAAATGGTGTTAGTGTAGATCAAAGTCTCTACAGAAGCATGATAGGAAGTCTGCTATATCTCACAACAAGCAGACCTGACATTACTTTTGCTGTAGGTGTTTGTGCTAGATATCAAGCTAAACCAAAAGTCAGTCACATAAACCAAGTGAAAAGGATACTGAAATATGTCAATGGCACCAGTGACTATGGGATGTTGTACACTCATGGATCTGGATCTATGCTGACTGGATACTGTGATGCTGACTGGGCTGGAAGTGCTAATGATAGGAAAAGCACATCAGGAGGATGTTTCTTCTTGGGGAACAACTTAATATCATGGTTTAGTAAGAAACAAAATTGTGTGTCTCTGTCCACTACTGAAGTTGAGTATATAGCAACTGGAAGTAGTTGTTCTCAACTAGTTTGGATGAAACAGATGCTGACTGAATACAATGTCACGCAAGATGTCATGACATTGTACCGTGACAACCTGAGTGCTATAAATATTTCTAAGAATCGTATTCAGCACAGCAGGACGAAACACATTGATATTCGTCATCTTTTTATTAGAGAACTAGTGGAAGATAAAATCATAGCCCTGGAGCATGTTGCTACTGAAATGCAGTTAACTGATATATTTACAAAGGCTTTGGATGCTAATCAATTTGAATGTCTAAGAGGGAAATTAGGGATTTATATCTATGAGAATTTGTAGCAATTAATTTGGAGTGGAAAAGGTAATAAAAATATTATCTGCCCACTTAAAATAAAGTGCCCCATTTATGGTAAATCATCACCTAGTATTGGAACTCCCATCTATTGCCCTTTCACACGCAACCTCTACTCAAACATTTCCACCTTCCTTCAACTTCATCAACCTTATCTGCTAGGGCAACATAAACCTTTCCACAAGAACAACAAGATGTCACAACATCCTTCACCATCTGGTTCTAAAACTACCAAACCTGCTCACAAAGATAGAACTCCCTCTATGGACTTTCTTAATGAAGATATTTTGAACGTGATTCCCCTGTCTGTCATTCCAGGCGACACTCTTGGTAAATCCTCAACTGCATGCCATACTCAAGGTAACAGTTCCTATATCCCCTCCAGCTCTACTTATACTCCTAGTTATAAGGACGACATGCATCACACTGATCGTGTCATAAGGAACCTTGTCACGAGAATCTTCAATGAGGGACACTCTGTAAAGGGAGTTTCTACTCCTCTATCAAGAAGGGACCCCTCTCCTGAGGTTGGACCTCACAATGAGAAGGAGGATGATTCCTCTAGGTCTGAAAAAGATATAGCTGCTGAAGGATTATGCTCTTTAGGGCAAACTTTGTATGGTAAGAAATCTGTGGCATCACCTACTGCCAATGCTTCACAGTCTAAGAAGCATGATTCTACAAAGAAGGTGTTTGACCTAGAAGATGAGAGTTCGGATGATGAATATGATAGCTTGCTTCATCACTTGAAGCCTAGTGTAGCTAAGAGAATGAAGACTAGAAAGGGTAGGTTTGTGGCTGAAATGATGATAGCCAAAACTGCTAAGAAGGCTACTGCTGTAGGCCCCTCAAAGTCTTGGAGCAAAGTGGAGGTGAAGAAGAGAAAAGTAAGAGAAAGTTCTGACTCAGATGAAGATGTTGAAGAAGATGTCCCTGACATCTCTCCTGTCAAGAGGACAACTGATAGGAAATCCCCTGCAAAAGTTGCTGCTGTACACTTGGATAATATTTCCTTCCATCTTGAAGATGGAGCAGCAAAATGGAAGTTTGTAATCCAAAGAAGGGTGGCGGTGGAAAGAGAATTGGGTAAGGATGCTGTGGAGGTCAAAGAGGTCATGAACCTTATTAAAACTGCTGGATTAATGAAAATTGTTTCTGGGTTAGCTCAATGTTATGAAGGACTGGTGAAAGAATTTGTGGTCAACATCCCTGAGGACATTGCTGATAAAAACAACAAAGAGTTTTGTAAGGTGTTTGTAAGAGGGAAGTGTATCAATTTTTCTCCAACTGTGATTAACAAGTTTTTAGGAAGAGGAACAGAAGGTGCATGTGAACTAGAAGCCACAGACAATGAGGTCTGTAGGGAAATAACTGCTAGACAGGTCAAGGAGTGGCCTAGCAAGAAGCATCTCCCTGCTGGAAAGCTAACTGTGAAATATGCTATCTTGCACAAGATAGAGTCAGCAAATTGGGTACCAACCAATCACGTCTCTACAATCTCAAATGCTCTTGGAAGATTCATATTTGTTGTTGGAACCAAGCTGAAATTTGATTATGGTAGATTCATGTTTGAATAAATTTTCAAACATGCTTCTACAAATGCAGTGAAGCTGCCCATTGCTTTTCCCTCAATGATTTGTGGGATCATCCTGAGCCAGCAACCTGGAATTCTGAGCACAAATGATCTTCCTAGTAGAAGAAAACCTCCTCTCTCAGTTCATTACAAATTATTTGAAGGCAGTCATGTCAATGACATTGTCATGACATCTGCTGTAAAGAAGCCAGCCTATCAAGGTGGTCTTATTGCTGAACTGAAAGAAATTTGTAAAGAATTAGATATAGGGATAAGGGTGGAAAAAGCCAGGAAAGAAGCTTTAGAGGCTCTGATTGAAAGCTTGGAGCAAGCTGATAGAGATAATGTTGGACATGCTAAGGAAACAGAAGCCCAAACCTCTAGTGAGAGGTCTGAATCTCAAGATGAATCAAGTGGCAGTTCTGGTTCTGAAGCCGATGAAGATGCAAGCTCCTCTGACTAGTTTTGTTGAAGTTGTCCCCCACTGTTCTGATGGTGTGTTGTGATGGATTTGGTGGTTCTTTTGGTAGTCATGTTTTGATGCCTTGATGTAGTTTTTTTTCTGGGTTCTTTTTGATTTCTCTGGATTTTTATCTCAGCTTGTTAAGCTGTGTATGTTTGTGGTTCTGTAACACCTCACAATATGCTTTGACATTCTATGTGACATTCTGTTTGACTAATAGACATTTATTTTGTCTCATTGGTCTCTTTGGTCTCTTTTGGCTAAAAAAGGGGGAGAAGTAGCTAAAGGAGCTGTAGCTAAAGTAGCTATGCTATAAACAGATGACAGATGATGTTGAAGAGGATGTATGTTGGAGATAATCTGTGTAGTACAAGTGATGTTGAAGGTGATGTCAGATGGGGAAGTGTATGTTATAGGTGATGTTGAAGAAGATGTTTGTGTTGAGCATACTGAGGGGGAGAAGAAGCACAAGCGCATGTGTGTTTAATATGTGTTTACTAGTTGCTATTTTAGCTAGTAATGTGTGTTTTAATACTTCTGCTGCTAAACTGCCGATGTGATTATTCTCTTGTGAACAAATGGTCTGATGTATGTTTTATCCAAAATTTGCAAAAGGGGGAGTTTATTGGTTCTATGTGTGGGCAGCAATTTTGGTAAAACCTAGAGTGTTCACAAGTTATCACAAGTGTTATCTTGACATGAGATAACATGTTCCTGCAGGGTGTTTAAAATGTGAATGTGCAGGATGTTACTGAGATGTCAGACCCGATTTCATGACATCTGTATACAGAACATTCAGTCTGAATGTTATGTATTGTGTGATTGCGTTTTTATGCTAATCTATGTGTGATTGATGTAATGATTGAACGTGTAACACCCTTCTAAATACCCCAAAATATTTAATTAAAAATAATAACACATTAATCAGAGTAATTATGCCCCGAAGGGTGTCACACAATTAATTCACAACATTCATCAAAATAACCTGTCATGCTCATTTATTTAATCCAAATAAGGTTCTTTGCATAATTCGCAGCGGATACTAAAAATCAACATTTAAATCATGTACCACTTTACATGTAAAGTTGATCAACAACAAAATCAAACATATTCAAACATCCCATCCCGATGTTACATCTATCAGAGCATGACCCATAAGAAACTACTCTAGACTCCAAGCATTAGCTTCTACCCAACTCACTGCTTGTTACCTGAAAAAAAATAGCTGTAAGGGTGAGTTTCTCAATCAATATAACAAGCATTATACAACAACATGTAATGTTAAGTAAATAACGCCTCAAATCACCCTAACCAGACTACCCACTCCATAACGGCAGTATCAACGCAACCTCATACTCAACAATAACAAATAGCATATGTATATATCAAAACATGCTCAACACCAACAACACAACACAACGATTTACTCACTAATTCCTCACAATGGGAATTAGCTACAGCCCCACAGGCTATGCCATGCACTCATTATGAAATGAGACTCTACACATGCGGTACCGACTCTTCTTGAACATATAGTCCAAGCTCACCGATCCCTCTGGATGCGGCTATTGAGCTCACTAGTCCCACTCATTGAGATCTAATGACTCACTCACTAATTCCTCACCATGGGAATTAGCTACAGCCCCAAAGGCTAGACTATGCACGCTACTCATTTAGTATGCCAGCATCAACAACAATCCACAACTCACTAATTCCTCACAATGGGAATTAGCTACAGCCCCAAAGGCTAGACTATGCATGCTAATCACCTAGCAATGCAACAACAACAACAACTCAAGAATAGACATATGACAGTCTGTTCACAGATGCATACATAACTGATACATTTACAGTATAATGCATACCAACCAACACACATTGTCAATACATTTATCACATAAGCATATCACAACATGCTACAAATCAAATACAGTATTAGCACACTCTACTAATAACTATACTGCTCAAAACAACGGGAATTGATCCCCATTACATCATACCTCAGCTAAGTCTCACTACTCAGCCTAAACAGTCAAAAACTGCACGACAACAGCACAGGAAATCACAATCCTGCCCATACGCGTATTGCCTATGCTCATACGCGTATTGCCTAAATCCTGACCAAGCCATACGCGTATTGCCCACTTCCATACGCGTATGCTACGCGTATCACTTCCCCATACGCGTACCACCAGAGACCATTTTACGTTCAAAATTTCATCTTCCTCATCCATACGCGTATTGCCTAGCGCCATACGCGTACCAGCCATCCCATACGCGTATTGCCTAGTGCCATACGCGTATGACCAGAAACCAGCCTTCTCAGATCTGCAATGGCTTTTCTGCTACGAGTTCTATTCGATCTAACCTTCCACAGTCCACATCTACACCGAAATCACTCGTATCATCTAACCCGAACCATTCCCCAATTCGATTTCACAACTCATAACATTATCACATACAATTCTTACGAATTTCTTTCGATTATCACCCAATTTCGTTCATCAATTATTTCCACAAATTCATCATAATCATCCAATTCAAAGGTAAATTAAAGGTCTATCACTACCCATGACATATTATCATATAATACCCGTCAATCAACGATAACCCCCCTTACCTGAGTTAATCCGGCAAATTCTGCAGCTTCAAGCTTTTCCTCCCTTCAATCCCTTGTTCTCTGGTTCTCTTTTTGCCCTTTTCCACGTTCTGTCTCTTTTTTCCCTTTCACGTGAAAACAATAACCTTTTTACTAAATGGGACCTTTTTACTGATTTCCACTTTATTCCAATAATAAAAATAATAATCCAATAATAATAATCCCAATAATTATTATTCCAAAAT
Organism: Lathyrus oleraceus; assembly: GCF_024323335.1. Classification (NCBI taxonomy): domain Eukaryota; kingdom Viridiplantae; phylum Streptophyta; class Magnoliopsida; order Fabales; family Fabaceae; genus Lathyrus; species Lathyrus oleraceus. Next base: position 449,712,658 of record NC_066582.1, on the reverse strand, counting down.
AATAATATTATTAATCCAAATTTCTAATTATTCAATTAAATTAATAAATAAAATATTAATTTAAATTAAATAATTAGCTTATTTTAATTGGGGTGTTACAACTCTCCCCCACTAAAAGAGTTTTCGTCCTCGAAAACATACCTCAAGCGAACAACTCCGGATAAGACTCCTTCATCTGACTCTCAAGTTCCCAAGTCACATTGCCACCTGCTGGTCCTCCCCAAGCTACCTTCACCAAGGCAATCTCTTTACCCCGCAGCTGCTTCAGCTCTCGATCCTCAATCCTCATAGGTGATGTCTCAACAGTCAGGTTATCTCTCACCTGTACATCATCTATTTGGACAACATGCGATGGATCATGAATGTATCTCCTCAACTGAGACACATGAAAAACCTCATGCAAATTCGCAAGCGACGGCGGTAAGGCGATACGATAGGCTACCTCTCCTATCCTCTCCAAAATCTGATAAGGACCAATAAATCGAGGTGTCAACTTCTTCGACTTCAAAGCTCGACCAACACCAGTTATCGGAGTAACACGAAGAAACACGTGATCTCCCTCTTGGAATTCAAGTGACTTCCTCCTCTTATCATGATAACTCTTCTGACGACTCTGAGCAATTCTCATCTTCTCCTGAATCATCTTAATCTTTTCCGTAGTTTGTTGAACAATCTCCGGTCCAACCACAGCACTCTCACCGGACTCATACCAACACAAAGGTGTCTGACATCTCCTACCATACAAAGCTTCAAACGGTGCCATACCAATGCTCGAATGAAAACTATTGTTGTAGGTAAATTCAATCAAAGGCAAATAACAATCCCAAGCACCTCCTTTTTCCAAAACACAAGCTCTCAAAAGGTCTTCTAATGACTGAATCGTCCTCTCAGTCTGACCATCAGTCTGCGGGTGATATGCAGAACTCAATCTCAGCTTAGTTCCCAAAGCTCTCTGCAACCCATCCCAAAACTTTGATGTAAATCTAGGATCTCTGTCCGAAACAATACTCGACGGAATACCATGCAAACTTACAATCTTCTCAATATACACCTCAGCCAACCTCTCTAACGGATAATCCATTCTGATCGGAATGAAATGAGCCGACTTCGTCAATCTATCAACAATCACCCAAATAGCCTCAAAATTCTTACTTGTCCTTGGCAAACCAGAAACAAAATCCATACTGATACTGTCCCACTTCCACTCAGGAATAGCCAACGGTTGCATTAGCCCAGACGGCTTCTGATGCTCAATCTTTGACTTCTGACAAGTCAAACAGGAGTAAACAAAACTCGCAATTTCTCTTTTCATTCCCGGCCACCAAAATAACCTTTTCAAATCATGATACATCTTCGTAGCTCCAGGATGAATACTTAAGCCACTACGATGTCCCTCCTCAAGAATACTCTTCTTAAGCTCAATAACATTCGGAATACACACCCGATCGCCAAATCTCAAAACACCATTCTCATCAACTCTGAATTCACCACCCTGACCTTGATTCACTAACGTCAACTTATCAACCAAAAGCATATCGGATTTCTGACCCTCTCTGATCTCGTTCAGAATACCACTTGTTAATCTCAACATTCCCAGTTTAACACTATTGTGAGTACTCTCACACACCAAACTCAAGTCTCTAAACTGTTCAATTAAATCCAACTCTTTAGCCATTAGCATAGACATATGCAATGATTTCCGACTCAATGCGTCAGCCACAACGTTTGCTTTACCCGGATGGTAATTCAAACCAAAATCATAATCCTTCAGAAATTCTAACCATCTCCTCTGTCTCATATTCAGCTCTTTCTGATCGAACAAATACTTTAAACTCTTATGGTCACTGAAAACTTCAAATCTTGACCCGTACAAATAATGCCTCCATAACTTCAGAACAAATACCACAGCTGCCAACTCTAAATCATGTGTCGGATAGTTCCTCTCATGAACCCTTAGTTGTCTCGAAGCATAAGCTATAACCTGCTTATTCTGCATCAACACACCACCTAAACCCAACAATGAAGCATCACAGTAAACTTCAAATAATTCCGACGAACTCGGTAATATCAGAATAGGAGCAGTAGTTAACCTTCTCTTTAACTCTTGGAAACCTTCTTCACATTTTGAATCCCAAACAAACGCTTGCCCCTTTCTAGTCAACATTGTCAACGGTAACGTCAACTTGGAAAATCCTTCGATGAACTTCCTATAATAACCTGCAAGTCCAAGAAAACTTCTTATCTCAGAAACTGACTTCGGAGCTTCCCACTTAGACACCGCTTCTATCTTAGAAGGATCAACAGCAACACCACCTCTTGAAATCACATGGCCAAGAAAACTAACCTCTTCTAACCAAAATTCACACTTAGACAGTTTAGCAAATAACTTCTTTTCTCGTAAAACTTCCAACACCACTCTTAAATGTTCAGCGTGCTCTTCTTCAGATTTCGAATACACCAAAATGTCATCGATAAATACCACAACAAACTGATCTAGATACGGATGAAAAATCCTATTCATATACTCCATGAATACTCCAGGCGCATTAGTCACACCAAAAGGCATTACAGAATACTCATAATGTCCATACCTCGTTCTGAAAGCAGTCTTCTGAATATCTTCAGTTTTCACACGTATCTGATGATACCCAGACCTCAAGTCTATCTTGCTGAACACACTTGCACCAACCAACTGATCCATCAAATCATCAATCCTCGGTAAAGGATACCGATTCTTGATCGTCACTTTATTCAGTTGTCTGTAATCCACACACAACCTCATAGTACCTTCTTTCTTCTTAACCAACAACACTGGTGCACCCCACGGTGACACACTCGGACGAATAAATTTCTTATCCAACAGATCTTCCAATTGACTCTTCAATTCAGCTAACTCAACAGCAGACATACGGTACGGAGCCATCGATATTGGTCTAGTACCAGGTACCAATTCAATCGAGAACTCAACTTCACGTTCTGGTGGCAATTCATTCACTTCTTCCGGAAACACCTCAGGAAAATCACACACTACAGCTAGATCGCCAATCACCAGTTTATCTTTAGCTTCCAAAGTCGCTAACAGCATAAACAACTCTGCCCCATCTGCCACTTCCTCATTCACCTGCCTTGCAGATAGAAACAAACTCTTTCCTTCCTCAATCTCAGGAAATATCACAGTCTTATCAAAACAGTTGATAGAAACTCGGTTGAACACCAACCAGTTCATACCCAGAATAACGTCAATCTGCACTAATGGAAGACACACAAGATCTATCCCAAAAGCTCTACCAAAAATACTCAAGGGACAACTTAAACAAACAGAAGTAGTAGTCACTGAACCCTTCGCAGGAGTATCAATCACCATACTACCACGCATCTCAGATATCTCTAACTTAAGTTTCACAGCACAATCCAAAGATATAAAAGAATGAGTCGCACCTGTGTCAATAATAGCTACAAGAGGAAAGCCATTAATATAACACGTACCTCGGATCAAACGATCATCTGCAGAAGTCTCAGAACCCGATAAAGCAAAAACCTTGCCTCCTGACTGATTCTCTTTCTTTGGCTTTGGACACTGTGGACTGATATGACCCAACTCTCCACAGTTGAAACAAGTCACAGTCTTCAACCGGCACTCTGCAGCCAAATGACCACCTTTTCCACACTTGAAACACTTCATCTCAGCACTGGTACACTCATGAACACGACGTCCAGCCCGACCACATCGGTAACACTTAACAGGAGCACTAGAGTCTCCCCCACTAGGCCTTTTCATCCCACTCTGCCTCTGAAAACCTTTGCCAGCTGCATACGGTTTCCCACGATCAACCTGATTCTTACCCTTCCTATCAACCCTCTGCTGATAGCTCTCTGCTCTGGCTTTGGAATCCTGTTCAAAAATCCTGCAACAGTCAACCAAATCAGAAAACACCCTGATTCGCTGATATCCAATTGCCTGCTTGATCTCGGGACGCAACCCGTTCTCAAACTTCACACACTTGGAAAATTCCCCAGCAGCCTCAGCATAGGGAGTGTAATACTTCGACAGCTCTGTGAACTTGGCAGCATACTCCGTAACGGACCTGTTACCCTGCTTCAATTCCAAGAACTCAATTTCTTTCTTTCCTCTGACATCCTCGGGAAAGTACTTCCTCAGAAATCTCTCTCTGAACACAGCCCAAGAAATCTCAGCATCTCCAGCAGTTTCCAACTCAGTGCGGGTAGCAACCCACCAATCGTCAGCTTCTTCTGACAGCATATGCGTACCGAACCTGACCTTCTGATTATCAGCACACTCAGTTACTCTGAAGATCCTCTCTATCTCCTTCAACCACTTCTGAGCACCATCTGGATCGTATGCTCCCTTAAACATTGGAGGATTGTTCTTTTGGAACTCACTCAACTGACGAGCAGCTCCCATTCCCACCACATTCGGATTTCCTCCAAGTACTCCAGCTAGCATACCCAGAGCCTCAGCAATCGCAGCATCATCTCTACCTCTTCCAGCCATCTCTATTCTGAAAACCCAACAAGCTCAAATAGTAAGTACTGATAGGGTTACACAACACCTATCCCGTACAGGGGAAACAGAATAACTACGACTCGACACGACCGACTATGCTCTGATACCACTAATGTAACACCCTTCTAAATACCCCAAAATATTTAATTAAAAATAATAACACATTAATCAGAGTAATTATGCCCCGAAGGGTGTCACACAATTAATTCACAACATTCATCAAAATAACCTGTCATGCTCATTTATTTAATCCAAATAAGGTTCTTTGCATAATTCGCAGCGGATACTAAAAATCAACATTTAAATCATGTACCACTTTACATGTAAAGTTGATCAACAACAAAATCAAACATATTCAAACATCCCATCCCGATGTTACATCTATCAGAGCATGACCCATAAGAAACTACTCTAGACTCCAAGCATTAGCTTCTACCCAACTCACTGCTTGTTACCTGAAAAAAAATAGCTGTAAGGGTGAGTTTCTCAATCAATATAACAAGCATTATACAACAACATGTAATGTTAAGTAAATAACGCCTCAAATCACCCTAACCAGACTACCCACTCCATAACGGCAGTATCAACGCAACCTCATACTCAACAATAACAAATAGCATATGTATATATCAAAACATGCTCAACACCAACAACACAACACAACGATTTACTCACTAATTCCTCACAATGGGAATTAGCTACAGCCCCACAGGCTATGCCATGCACTCATTATGAAATGAGACTCTACACATGCGGTACCGACTCTTCTTGAACATATAGTCCAAGCTCACCGATCCCTCTGGATGCGGCTACTGAGCTCACTAGTCCCACTCATTGAGATCTAATGACTCACTCACTAATTCCTCACCATGGGAATTAGCTACAGCCCCAAAGGCTAGACTATGCACGCTACTCATTTAGTATGCCAGCATCAACAACAATCCACAACTCACTAATTCCTCACAATGGGAATTAGCTACAGCCCCAAAGGCTAGACTATGCATGCTAATCACCTAGCAATGCAACAACAACAACAACTCAAGAATAGACATATGACAGTCTGTTCACAGATGCATACATAACTGATACATTTACAGTATAATGCATACCAACCAACACACATTGTCAATACATTTATCACATAAGCATATCACAACATGCTACAAATCAAATACAGTATTAGCACACTCTACTAATAACTATACTGCTCAAAACAACGGGAATTGATCCCCATTACATCATACCTCAGCTAAGTCTCACTACTCAGCCTAAACAGTCAAAAACTGCACGACAACAGCACAGGAAATCACAATCCTGCCCATACGCGTATTGCCTATGCTCATACGCGTATTGCCTAAATCCTGACCAAGCCATACGCGTATTGCCCACTTCCATACGCGTATGCTACGCGTATCACTTCCCCATACGCGTACCACCAGAGACCATTTTACGTTCAAAATTTCATCTTCCTCATCCATACGCGTATTGCCTAGCGCCATACGCGTACCAGCCATCCCATACGCGTATTGCCTAGTGCCATACGCGTATGACCAGAAACCAGCCTTCTCAGATCTGCAATGGCTTTTCTGCTACGAGTTCTATTCGATCTAACCTTCCACAGTCCACATCTACACCGAAATCACTCGTATCATCTAACCCGAACCATTCCCCAATTCGATTTCACAACTCATAACATTATCACATACAATTCTTACGAATTTCTTTCGATTATCACCCAATTTCGTTCATCAATTATTTCCACAAATTCATCATAATCATCCAATTCAAAGGTAAATTAAAGGTCTATCACTACCCATGACATATTATCATATAATACCCGTCAATCAACGATAACCCCCCTTACCTGAGCTAATCCGGCAAATTCTGCAGCTTCAAGCTTTTCCTCCCTTCAATCCCTTGTTCTCTGGTTCTCTTTTTGCCCTTTTCCACGTTCTGTCTCTTTTTTCCCTTTCACGTGAAAACAATAACCTTTTTACTAAATGGGACCTTTTTACTGATTTCCACTTTATTCCAATAATAAAAATAATAATCCAATAATAATAATCCCAATAATTATTATTCCAAAATAATAATATTATTAATCCAAATTTCTAATTATTCAATTAAATTAATAAATAAAATATTAATTTAAATTAAATAATTAGCTTATTTTAATTGGGGTGTTACAGAACGCGCCTTCAATCAGTAATTAAAACCAGATTAACTTATTTTCCAACAAGATATAATCAGTTGTCATGAGAAGATATGAATGGAAAATAGTTTTAGGGTTTTGTGATGTCCAAGCCCAGCCAAACGCTTCTATAAAAAGGGCATGGAATACCTGGTTTTAACACACAAGAAATAACGAACAAAATATTGAGAGAGAATAAGGGTTTTCGTCTTGTGTGTTCGTGTGTATTGTGAGCCATTCATTCATCCATAGATGATTGAATTGGACTGACTTTTGAGTTGTAATTTTCCACTATAAGCTTTGAAGCATGAGTGTGTGTTTACTTGGTTGAAACTTTTAAGCAAGATCAAGTATGTGTTCTTAAAGAGTGTCTTCTTTCATTGTAATACTTGTTTTACATCACTACTGTGATTGAGGGGGAGTGAGTAGGGTCTCATATCTAAGAGTTCTTAGATAGAAGTCACACGGGTAGAGATTAGGTGAAAAGACTGTAACTTGAAGTGTTTACTGAGAGTCTTTGAACTAATTATGTTTAGTGGATTTCCTTCCTGGCTTGGTAGCCCCCAGACGTAGGTGAGTTTGCACCGAACTGGGTTAACAATTACTTGTGTCACTTGTATTACTATTCTTTATCTTTTGTCCTGTTTATATTGTTCAGATATTAGTGTCGTGACATTACATTCGACATCTCATATCTGATACCAGAATTTCACATGGGATCGTGGCGGTTACCTCCTGGTTGAGGGCTGATGAGTCATGGCTTCTCCTATAGCGGCCGCCATGCATAACGCCACGTGTACAATATTTGTCGAAAAACCCTAATTTTTGGTCTTTTTGCTTCATTTCTTCTAAAAAGGTCCCGAAAGAGCTAAATATCTGAAAACAACATAAAAGAGAGCATAACACAAGCAAAACGATAATAAAGACCTAATAAACATGTGAAATCCGAGTCAAAAACACGGTGTGATTCAGTGTGATCACCCATATCCCCATCCTCATCAAAGAATGTTTTTCTCTCAGGATGTTCAGAAGCCCTATTAATAGCATGGGTATATATACGCCTCTTCTTCTGTTGAAAGGAAAACACTTCATCGAGATCAAACCCTTCTTTATATCCGAACCCTTGGTACCAGGCATGTAAATCCTCTTTCATTCTCACTTCTTCGGGAGACAAAGATGGGGACCCAGAATGATAAGAAGAGATAGGCCGACATAAATGAACTCTGGACTATTATTTTAAAAATCTGCTTCTACAAGATTGGACATCTCCTACCAGATCCGACGAAGAGCAGAAGACCATATGCGCCTTAGGAGCGACAAGTTTCACTAATGAAAAATGCTCAATAAAACTACCCTAGTCAGAAGCCAAAAAATTGAACCAAGGTACTTAGGGATTAAGAAATATTAATCCTTAATCCCGAGCACCATCCAAGTAAGTATGAGCCACAGAGAAGAGGTCAAAGAAGATCCCTAAAGAAGGCTTCTAATACTTATACCCGACATAAAGTTGGAACATTAATATGAAGGCCTATGCTCTAGTATTGAAGTTGCGAGGGGGAAAATTTTGGTGGTTCATCACGGCCACCTCAAAATCATAGAAAGGAAGACACACCCCTTATCTGGTAAAGAGACACCCATGCAGGGGAACCGATCAACCCTCAAAAGAACTACATATTCTCTCATTCAGACCTACTAGCATAATCATCCAATTCGAGGAGTCACTAACTATGATGTTGGCCCGAGCTATGGCTTTGACAGTGTTCATGACACAAGGAGTCCCAAAAATTTCAGTGGCCACCCAATGATATCTACTTGTAATGTCCTAATCTATTAATTGAAAACATATACAGGCTACTACGTTGGCTATATGATGATCACTATGAGTGACCCAAGAAACGACGTCATGCTGCCATTCATACTCCAGGTTACGAACAATCTTTGCGTCACTAGGGTCATGACAAATTGAATCCCAGTATGTATGAAAAATAATCAACATGTTCTCTCCTTTGACTAGCAACCTATATTTCTGCCTCTGTCAAAATAGGGGTAAGCATCATCCTCTCAGAAAGGTTTTCACCCCCGCCAGATTTCACAAGGAACTTCATGGATTCTGAAGTACTCATGGAGAGAACTTCATGTGACATATATTCTATGGGAAACCCCTCCATCTATGAATCATCACTCAAAATGATGATCCGTGATTTAGAACCCCCATTGATAGAGGGGAAGGAATGCGACTCAGACTCCATCCCTTTTTCAAAGATGAAGAAACACTACCCTTCGAGTTACTCTCGATGATAATATGGTTACCACTCATAATAATAAAAATGAGATAAAATATTTAGTAAAAGCTGAGAAGAAGAAAATGTACCTTGAAATACGAAGGTGAATGCCCTAAAATGAGAAAGGAAGCTGAAAAATCAAAGCTTCAGCGCTTCAAATTTATGAACGTGCAACAACAGTTCCTCTAGGAAGTAAGTTCTCTCAAACAAGAGGGAAAAACTCAAAGAGACAAGAGAAATTCAAATTTGTGAAAGAGCTAAATTTTTTTCCCCATATCCTCTTTCTATCTTTATATACAAAGGCAATCGAACATATTAGATTGAAAGTAGGAAATAAAGATAAATCGATATTCAGATTTCGTATGGGGAAGACAAACACACTTTAGTTGAATCGAGTGAACATGAAAGTCGCGCCACATCACCCCATACCTTTTCAGATCACACACCAAAGAAAAACAATAAAAGAATTTCAATGACGGGACTACATTCAATGTTCGCGTTCACATTGTGCTTTGCTAAAACCAAAGCGGCACATGCCAGCCGATGCCTGGATGAAATTCCTTCGAACCTGACCACTATTACTTAAAGACTCACCTGACATCAAACATGCCCGATGAGTCTTAGAGGCAACTGTTCTATGCCGGCTAAAGACTCATGACTGACCATTCCACGCCGGCCAGAGGCCCAATAGCACGAGGCCTATTACATAGCCTACTCCGCCAGGCCCAAGGTGTAAATACATTTGTAAAGGGTTCTAATATAAACAATCTCTAATATCCATTTTCACTACCTTCAATCTTGAACCATAAACTGACTTAGGCATTGGAGTGCTAATCATGCAGGTACCCTCTAGGTCCACCGTATCGGAGACGAAAACACTATTAACAACATCACATCAACATTGATATAATTGGTGTTATATGATAAGCTTCGATCTAGAGGGGGTGAATTGATCCCAAGTAAAAAAATTTAACAAAAAATTGTTTTAAATTTTTTTATGGCTAGCGGAAGTGACCCGAATCGAATCGTCTAAGCCAAACCGCTATCAAAAAGCTCAGACATGGACTGCCTTTTGAGTTATAATTTCTCCACTCTAAGATTTGAAGCATGAGTGTGTGTTTACTGGGTTGAAGCTTTTAACCAAGATCAAGTATGTATTCTTGAAGAGTGTCTTCTTTCATTGTAATACTTGTTTTACATCACTGCTGTGATTGAGGGGGAGTGAGTAGGGTCTCATATCTAAGATTTCTTAGATAGAAGTCACACGGGTAGAGATTAGGTGAAAAGACTGTAACTTGAAGTGTTTACTGAGAGTCTTTGAACTAATTATGTTTAGTGGATTTCCTTCCTGGCTTGGTAGCCCCCAGACGTAGGTGAGTTTGCACCGAACTAGGTTAACAATTGCTTGTGTCACTTGTATTATTGTTCTTTATCTTTTGTCCTATTTAAATTGTTCAGATATTAGTGTCGTGACATTACCTTCGACATCTCATATCTGATACCAGAATTTCAATTGGTATCAGAGCAGGCATCCTGCTCTGGTTCTGGGTGAGATCTAGGGACGTTACTTTCTGGTACTATGGATAGAGACGGAGGATCTGTTCACAGACCACCAATTCTGGATGGATCTAACTATGACTACTGGAAACCTCGAATAGTAGCCTTCCTGAAATATTTGGATAATAAGGCTTGGAAGGTTGTTCTAACAGGCTGGGAACATCCAGTTATTACTAAGGAGGGAGAAGTTACTACTGATAAGAAGGTTGAGGAACAATGGACCAAGGAGGAGGATGAACTAACCCTTGGAAACTCTAAAGCATTGAATTCTATATTCAATGGGGTTGATAAGAACATCTTCAGACTGGTGAACAACTGTGAGGTGGCTAAAGATGCTTGGAATATTCTCAAAACCACTCATGAAGGCACCTCTAGAGTGAAGATGTGTAGATTGCAGCTGCTCACTACCAAGTTTGAAAATTTGAGAATGAAAGAAGACGAAAATATTCATGACTTTCATATGAATATCCTTGAAATTGCTAATGCCTCAGGAGCCCTGGGTGAGAAGATGTCAGATGAAAAACTAGTGAGGAAAATACTCAGGTTACTCTCTAAGAGATTTGCCATGAAAGTGACAGCCATAGAAGAATCTCAAGACATTTGCAATATGAGAGTGGATGAGCTAATTAGATCCCTCCAAACATTTGAGTTGGGAATGTGTGATGGATCTGAAAAGAAAGTCAAAAGAATAACCTTCATGTCAAACACTAAAGAGAAAGAGGAAGAAAGTGGTCAAGATACTGATGAAGATCTAGCAAATAATGTAGCATTACTGGGAAGACAGTTCAACAAAATTCTGAAAAAGATGGATGTAAGGTCTAAGTCTAATGTCAAGAACATCTCATCTGACATAAGTAGGTCCAATAATGCTGGAAGAAGAACAAGATCTGATGAAAAGTCCAAAGAAGGAAAAGGAGTTCAATGCCATGAATGTGATGGGTATGGACACATTAGAGTTGAATGTGGGACATACCTCAAGAAATAGAAGAAGAGTCTTGCTGCTACTCGGTCTGATGAAAGTGAAACAGAAGGAGAGTCTGCAAATCTTGTGACTGCCTTGACTAGAAGATGGGGTTCTGATGAAGACCCAAGTGATGATGAAGTAACCTTTGATGAGCTAGCCACTACCTACAGAAAGTTGTGTCATAGAAGTGAAGAAGTGTGTCAACAAGTGGAAAGTCAGAAGAAATTGATAACACAATTGGAGAATGAGAAGACAGAACACTTGGAAACCATCTCTAAATTGAAGACTGAAGCAGTGTTCTTGAACTCCAAAACTGGATGAGATGACAAAATATGTCAGAATGCTAAACAATGGATCTGACACCTTAGACAACATTCTCCAGACTGGAAAAATAGCAGGAGGTAAGTCTGGCCTTGGGTTCAATGAATCCAAACCTGAGTGTAGTCACACTTGTAGAAAACCAAAGATGTCATATCATGTGTCAAAACATCATAAGGGAAGACAACATAAAGGAAAACACCAAAGATGGAGATGTCATTACTGTGGAAAATTTGGCCACATAAAACCATTCTGTTAGAAGTTGTATGGCTATCCTAGTCCTTCTCATCATCAACCTAGACCCAAACATCACATCCCTGTCAACAGAAAACAACGGGTTCCTAGGACTGGTGTTACTAACCTAATAGCTCACACTTCCTTCAGAGTTTCAGCCAAAGAAGACTGGTATTTTGACAGTGGATGCTCCAGACACATGACTGGAAGCAAAAACCTGCTAATTGATCTTCATCCTCATGCCACCAGCTATGTAACCTTTCGTGATGGAGCAAAGGGTGAACTCAAGGGTATTGGAAAGCTAAACTTCCCTGGAGTCCCTAACCTTGACAATATCCTACTTGTTAAAGGACTGACTGCAAACCTAATCAGCATCAGTCAACTATGTGACCAAGGTCTAACTGTAAACTTCACAAAAACTGAATGTCTGATTACTAATAAAGAAAATGAAGTGATCATGAAAGGAGTTAGGTCTAAGGACAACTGCTATATGTGGAGTTCTCAAGAAACTGGTTATTCATCAATGTGTACTCTAGCCAAAGAAGAAGAAATGAAGATATGGCATCAAAGATTGGGCCATCTGCATCCTAAAGGAATGAAGAGGATTATATCTGTTGAAGCTGTCAGAGGAATCCCAAACTTAAAGATTGATGAAGGAATATTTCTGGGCTACTTAACAAACAGCAGAGCATTTAGAGTCTTTAATTCCAGAACAAAAGTAATGATGGAATCTATCAATATTATGGTTGATGATCAATAGACTGATGTCACAGACGATGTTGAGACATCTCAAAATGATGCCCCAGCTGATTTCCCAGACAAAAGTAATGAGAGTGAACTCACTAAAGCTGAATCTGAAGCTGACAAAATTGATAAAGGACCCTCTATCAGAATTCAGAAGGATCATCCTAAAGATCTCATTATAGGAGACCCAAATAAAGGGGTCACAACTAGATCAAGGGAAGTGATCTCACATGGCTGTTTTGTGTCCAAGATTGAGCCTAGGAATGTCAAGGAAGCCTTGACTGATGAATTCTGGATCAATGCCATGCAGGAAGAGTTAGGCCAATTCAAGAGAAATGAAGTATGGGAACTGGTTCCAAGACCTGAAGGAATAAATGTCATTGGAGTGCTAATCATGCAGGTACCCTCTAGGTCCACCGTATCGGAGACGAAAACACTATTAACAACATCGCGTCAACATTGATACAATTGGTGTTATATGATAAGCTTCGATCTAGAGGGGGTGAATAGATCCCAAGTAAAAAAAATTAACAAAAAATTGTTTTAAATTTTTTTATGGCTAGCGGAAGTGACCCGAATCGAATCGTCTAAACCAAACCGCTATCAAAAAGCTCGGATATGCGTATATACAATCAAAGTATGATAATGAGAACAAATTTGATGCAAATACTTTCAACCATAACCTATTGAATGCTATACTAAAAATAAGGTCTATTCCTAATGACAAAATACTAAAAAATGCAGTTGAGACAAATTATCAATAACCTTGTGTGCAATTAATTTCATTTAGAGTTTTGTATGGTTTTGTCGATCTTCAAATCCAACCATAATCTAATAGATTGTGAACAACTAATTTTTTTTCTTCAAATGGTTATCAAAAGGTTTAACCAAACGTATTGATCACACAATCGATGAATTCAACAATTTACAAGTGAAACATAAAAGAGATAGAGATAGAGTATACAAGGATTTGTTTAGGCAATTCCCCAATCGTCCTTGTTATGAGTACGTCTTCCCTCAATTCAAACTCGAATTGAGATAATGAAATTTAACCTTACTATGCGAAATTTGTTTACAAGAAAAATGTAGCAATCCAACCCTATAAACCCTATGTTTGATGTTGTTTCTAACACTTTCTCTTCCCTTGATCTAAGCTTGATCAAGTCACCCAACAATACCAATTTTATTCACCGCCTCACGCTACTCCTTTGCAAGAACTCTCCGTTCTTCAAAGACTTCACTCGATCGAATCCAAAATGCGAATTGTTATAACCCAAGATTTACGAAGATGATCCACCGTCTCACACCACTCATTTGCAAGAAACCCCTGTTCTTTAAAGCTTTCACTAGATCAGATCCAAATTGCATAATCTTGTCCAAAACCTTCAAATCCTTAATTGATCTTGAAGGAAACCCCCAACTTGGTTTTCTTATTTGAAACCCTCAAAGATCTCAACCCAATTTACAATTCAACAACCTAAATTGGACGTTATCAACACTGATTCTAGATGGCACCCAAACAAAGAATGATTATGTGTAATTTGGTCATGTGTATGCATAAAACGTAGGTTGAAAATGAAGAGAACTATTTGAAATCCCGGTTTTGTATGTGATTTTATCAAAATCACTTTTTAAAATGATGCATGTATGAAGTATATATATGTGTGCGAGTGGAGGCAAAAGGAATGCAAAAGATTTGAAAAATTCAAGTATTTTTGGAAAAATGCGTTGCATGTGTCGACCTATATAAGTCATGATTTGACACATTCGATGCATGTGTCGACTTGTATGGGACATGTGTCGACCTGTATAGGTCATGTGTCGACACATACAGTCGGCACATCAAACAGAAGCTACATGCTTTAAAAATGACTTAAATGTGTTGACCTGTAAGTCGTATGTGTCGACTCATAGAATTTTTTTTCTTCTATGTGTCGACCTATAACAAGTAGTGTCGATATATATACTGTTTTTCCCTCTAAAAACTTATTTTTAATGCATGAAACCTTTTCTAACCCATTTCAAGATGTTTTTATACTTCCTAATGCTAAGATGCATATTAAGACTTAGAGGATACCGTCCAATATACGTAAATGCTAAAGATCCTAGTTTTGACATCATAAAAAATACATCTAATGGAAATTTGCACTCGCAGTTGAATCAAGAAGTATCGTGATTGCAACCTCTGATCCACGATGTTACAACAATGTAATGCATTGCAAGCTCTGTTTCTTCGTAATTTCCACAATCATAACCATTTATGGTTCCTCAACAAAACAACTGGTATCAGCTATTTTTTAGGTCGTAGGTTCAAGTTGTATTTTGCAGTCGCGGGTGGTGCATCTCAGATGTTTTGTTTCATTTTCAGTATACATATCAACAATTTTTTTTTCTACCGTGTTCCTTCTGATTACGCTTCTTGTATGTGTTCTTTCATCTTGTTTGGAGTTTGTTAAGTCCTTTGCATTTTTTGAGGAAGTTTAGAGGTTTTTAGAATCAGGTTTAAGGGGTGTTAATTTGTATTTTGGCTTTGTACTATGATTTTTGTGTTGTATTGGTTTGTTGGTTAATAATTTGTTTGATGTATGGGGTTATTAGGGTGGTTGACAATATTATATATTTTTGGTGCTCTTTCAAAGGATTCCTTATGCGATGAGCAATTTATATATTAGTTATTTTGCTGCTTCAAAAAAACTAATAATATACTTGACCTAACACATGGGTTGTGGGAGTGGGCAAACATAATTCCCTACCCAAACTCGAATTTCAGTTAAATATATGTTCTCCGTCTAAAATTTAAATAAAGATTAATATTTAAATCCAAAACCCTCCTTAAACGGATTCGGGTATCCCATATCTGAATCAAAATTCATAAATTGAAATAATTAATTTCCCCAAATTTATAATTTTTACTGAACTATAAAAAATATTAGATATAATAAATTAAATAATAATACAAAATTTCTAGAGTAAATTACAATTCACTCCCCTGAGAGATACTCATATTACACTACCATCCCCTCTTGTGTTAAAATATACACTCCCTTCCCTTCTTATGTAAAATATATTACACTCCTCTCTAACGAGAGATATTGAAATTACACTACCCTTCCCTCTTGTGTTAAAATACACTTCTCTTCCCTCGTATGCAAAATATATTACACTTTACTTCCCTGAGAGATGTTCATATTACAATGTCATTCTCTCTAATGTTTTTTTTGGTTTAGTAGGTTAGTGGCCATAATTTCATGCCTTAAAGTGGAATTAGTAGGATGTCGCGGTTTCAAATCCACTCACATGAAATCATATGCTACTTAAAGGTGAATATATTAAAAAAATGGCATTCTCATCCCCTAAAAGATGAATAAATTACATTCTCCCTTTTTCTTAGCATCCTGTCTTTCCTTTGTCTACGAAGCTTACCCAAGTTGTTGAAGGTTTTAGGGGCCATGATTCTAATAATTTCGGAAAATGTGAACCCTAGTTGAAGTCCTAGACTTAGCACATACTTCTTTCTGTCATCATTTCCTCTTTTGACTAGTATCACTTCTATGTTAAACCTCTCAATGTAGGATCATATCAGATTGTCTTTCTGTTGTCTGAGGGATCCTAGGATTTCCACTAACTTGGGCTGCCTTTTCGGCACCATGAAATGTACGAAAGACATCTCCTTATAGTTCCCTTATTTTAAGTGAATTTTGACCCCCTTGAAGTGCTTATTTTTCATACATTTGATGACGTCGAGAAGGCAACCTATTTTAGTGGGAAGTTAGAGATCCATCAGACAAGAGAAAGGCAAGTTGCTACAATCCTACATCTAGAGGTTCAATGGAGAAGCGATACTAGTCATGGGAACCGACGAGAAGATGAAGAAGTTACTATTAAGTCCAAGACTACAACAAGGGTCTAAATTCTAAAAAAAAGTATTGGAATCAGGGCCTATAAATACTTTAACATTCTAGTAAAAAGGGCCAAAAAGTTCATATAATACGAGGTAAAGTTGGTCGTCAGTAAGGCAGTTTATGACATAATATTTGAGAAGGAAGAAACAAGCAGAAGGGGAAATGAATAAACCAAACACGAAAACAATAAGAAGGGGCGTAACCAAGAAATATTTATGGACCAACAGAGAGGCCAAGGGAGTAGTGCCTATCGATACTTATATTACACGTTATTGAATGTATTTAGAGAATGTATCTTGCAAAAATGCATCAATAAGGAGTTTAGATAAGAACAAATTAAAACACCAAAACTACTCCGAGAGCGTCTGGGATTGGACAAATATCGATATTGTCATTTCCACTTATGTAACGTCTATAACACAGAAGAATGCGTACAACTTGAGAATGTTATCAAATATTTAATCACTAAGAGAAAAATTTCCAAATTTCCCCCAAGAAAAAAAATAGATCTAAGGAAAAGAGGCAAGAATAAGAAATATCACAAATGAGAAGGAGTGAGATAGTCAAAGTGGCTAAAAAACAGAGACATTTCGAACATGGAGAAGAAAACAAATTATCAGTTGCATACTCTTTTGTAGGGAGGACATTCAACGAATGGAAATGACTAATCATCTTAATAAATATTGAGGAAGAGTCAATAATTGTGGGAGAAACTCCTTATCAACATTAAGACCAACCAAGTGGGTGCAGAGGAGGACAATATTAGATGTGACTAACTAAAAGAGATCCCACATGAACAAACCATGTTGGCCATGACTGGGGCAGTTTCAGGAGGGTTCTCTCGTAAAAGTATTAATATATTAAATTATACTAATATAATTAGAAAGAGATTGAAGAGTATCTTATAAAATATGGATGAATATAGATTTTAATCTAAGGAAGAGGGATAATATAATATATTCATCTTTTAGGGGATGGGAGTGCAATTTTTCCTAATATGTTTTGTCGAAGAAAGGATGTGAATGTATAATTTGTTCACTTTTAAGGGGCATGTGACTGTGATTACACTATGTTATTATATAGTTTTTATAAACATTTGCATATATTTTTGATGATTTTTAGTAGTTTACGTTTGAGTTTTATGAATAAATAGGAAGAAAATGAAGTAGTGAAGAAACAAAGCTAAACGATGAAAAAATGGGGAAATACTGAAGAAACAAGCATTTTCAGCATAATTTACACCATGACGTATGTCCAGAAATTTAATCATATTCGGAATTTCATAACACGAATTGAGGTGAGACATTTTTCAAATGAAATATAATAAAGATATCTAGCTATTGGAAAAATCGCGGCCACGATAATCTATCATCACGGTTGTGATGGCTCAATTTTTCTACCACACATTTTTTTGCTATTAGCCACACGTTACGAATTTTAGAGAGGAATTTTGATGGCAAGACAACTCTGGAGCTTAGAAAGTGGAGTTTTCATCCATCGAATACCTCATTCTTCATTTATTCTCATGTATTGTTCATCTAAACTCATGCTATTTAATTATATTACTATAAGTAGCTAATTTACTCCTGATTAGATTTTGTTAGATGAACCTAATTTGATATGTTGAACTATGTAGTTGGATTTGTGCCATTTTACATGATTTTATATTCTAGTTATTATTCAATTATCTTTAGTCTTAATGTTATTTATGTGTTTACAAGCATATGAATTGAAATTAGGTTTAGGATAATTGTTCAAATTTAGTAATTGATTTACGAACAAATAATTATAAGTTTGTGATTAAGAAATTAAAAAGCATCCTCGCCTATTTTTACTTTGAATTCTCATAAGGAATTAAGGAGTTTTCGTTAAGAATAGTGAGTTTTACACCAATGAATTGGATATAACGGCCGTATTAACTTATCATAATTCTAGAAAATCACTTCGAGAAAATAAACTTATTTACCAACAATGATAATTAGTGGTCTCAAAATGAAACCTGACTGTTTTTGAAATCTTGTAACTTTAATCGTTTTTATGTTTATTGTTATTGTTTTATTGTTCATTTTCCATTTTTTTAGTTATTGTTAATTATTGCAGTGATACTGAGATGTTTTTTTTTTGTTTATGCGAGGTTCATGATAGAGTAATAAAAAATAAAATAAAAGCAACTGAGTTAGCATAATTAACAATGAAAGAATAAGATGAAAATGTCATGGTCAATCCACCTATGGAGATTATGGGAGATTATTGTAGGAGAACTAATGTTGGACGGATATCTCTCGAATTCCAACCGACTAATCCTATTACTTTTAACATTAAAAATATTGTTCTTGCAGGTTTGAGAGATAATCAACTCGATGGACGTGTTATTCGAGATCCATTAGAGCATCTGATTCATTTTTATGATAGTTGTTCTCTGTGCAAACTAGATGGAGTAACCGAGAGTCAGATCAAGCTGAGATTGTTTGGGTTTTCTTTAACTGGAAGATAAAAAGATTTGCTACATTATTTAACAAGTGGAACTATTCAAACTTGGACTGAGTTAAAAGATAAGTTTTTAGAAAGATTTTTCACTAATGCCCAGTTTGTGGAAAGAAGGGAGGATGTCTCCACTTTTGAGCAGGGTGATACAGAATCTCTGCATGACTCATGGAAAAGATTTAAACTATTACTCAAAAGATGTCCACATCATAATATGAGTAGTATGGAACAGATGGAATATTTCACTAGAGGTCTAAAAGCTCAAGTAAGAATGCTTTTGGATGCCTAAGCTGGAGGTACCATAAAGACAAAGAATGAAGATGAGGTGAAAGAGTTGATTAAAAGAATCTTATCAATGACAACTTGAAAAGAAGTATAAAACAAATCACTATAAAATAATGAAAGAAAATAGTTGATCGTTACAGAAGTTCTAAATGAAGATAGACAAGTAATGATGAAAAGAGAACTGAATTGTACTAAATCTCAAGATACCTCAGCTAGTAAAGTTTGAGCCAAATATTCTATTATTCACTTTTCCTTCTTATGAGAGTATTCATACAATTGTTGTTTTCTAAAATTTGCTTTATTTATGACTTAGTCGATTGGACTGATAATTAGACACTGAGGCACCTGTTTGTGAAAACTCTGAGCCTTTCCAGCCACCCTGTAATGAAATATTTATATTTGCTGTTTAAATCCGTTGAGTCTAAGCATTTCTTCGGTGACATAGCATAATATGTAGCCCGTTTTATTTGAAAGATTAATTATTTCCAACCTTTTTAGAGTTAGGTAGAAAATTTAGTTTCCTTTTCGATACAAAAGAATAAATTTAGGGTTCCTCTTGGAAGTTAGAAAAATTTAAATTTGTGGTTTGATTACTAGAGAATAAATGGTCAATATAAAAAATATAGAGATATAGAAAATAGAGAAATTAAATGACTTATTAAGAAAATGATGAAAATAAATAAAAAATAACAACAAATTACATTCAATAGTACTGATTGATCATTTAAAGATTGTTATGAAAAGAACATGCACTAGTGAAAAAAGAATATTTAACACCTCTTTTTTCTTATATCTAACACCCATATTTTACCGGTATTGTTGCTACGGTATGATAAATCAATATATGAAATCGATTTTAAAACCGGTATAAAAGGCCCCCTATAATACCTAATTGGATACAAAATTGGTGTTGAAGTTTAATCTTCAACACCTACTATAACGAAAAACGGTATTGAAGTCCACGTTTGACATGTGTTTTATGTATAAAACAATCATTGAATATCATTATTTAACACCCATTTCTAATAATAACTGGTGTTAACTTTCTTTTTATTTATTTATTTATTATTTAGGTCTTCCCACAATTCTAATTTTAATAGAAATTAAATATACCAAGAAAAAGGATAACATTTATTTTTATATAACAAAATTGCACCATAAAATGGTGTTAAAATTGATTCAATATTACATTCTTATCTGTAAATTTAACTCTAAAAGACTCAACACTATTGTGCATCCTAATAAATATATTATATATAATCAAACATTAAGCTTAGAATTAGTGTTTCACATGGACTTAGAACCGGAGCATGTGTTGATTATCTCACTTAAATCATGAATAAATCAATCATTTCATTTGTGTCTTATTTGTTTTTCGGCTACGATTTATTACTCATATTTACAGTCTGTAAGACAAATGTATAAACGAAGATATCTTCTTGTAGTCTCCCAAATCTATGTTAACATATAAAATAACAAAATATAAATACTATTACAACAACTAATAAATATTATTTTAAAGTGAATTGGTTTTAAAAAAGACAACTAAAATATCAACAAAAAAATCAGTCTGCCATCCTTTTTTGCCACACCAGAAGCCATGTTTACCCAAAACAAATACATAAAATAAAACTTTAATGACACAATTTCTTCTCCAAAGAAAACACAGAATAAAAAACTTTAAAAAATGAGAGTAAGGGTTTAGGAAAAAAAGAAGAAAAAACCTCACAAAAAAATAACATTGTACCACAAGCTATGTCTCAACTGAGTGGATACACGTTCTGAGAGTGGGTATCGAGTGAGAAGGATCGGGAAGAATTGGTCTGCGATTCTGATTCAAATATGTATTGAATTGTGAATCTTCAATCAGAAAAGGGATTTAAGCGATTTTGAACACGTTCAATTGAGTTTTGGGATTCATCAATCATTTCGATTGAGAGAGAAATTGATAGGAGAATTGAGAGAGCCATGGAATCTGAATTGGTTCTCAATCTTAACACTATATAAGAGCCGTAAGAGTTTTTTGTTTCAACCTATGAAGCCCGGACTCGAATACAGGACATGATACAGACACGGATATGAGGACCCCGCTAATGTAAAAATCATAGGACACGGATACGGTTATATATTTTTATATATTAATATAATTTGTTGATAAAATTTATAAAGAGTTTAAAATGAGAAGTAAAATTTATGTTTATTTAAGATAAAACAATCAGAAATTCTTTCAACACTTTCAAACATGATAATATATATATATATATATATATATATATATATTCTCATATGACTGTGAGATGTAAGCAAAAATTGTGAGTGATATAGTAGTTTTTACCAAAGACAAACACATAATTAAATAGTAAATATTTAAGATTAGAAATAACTAATAAATAAAAGCATAACATATGAAACTACTTAAATGTCTATAGTTTATCCTAATTATGAGTTTCCTACTAAAATTCTAAAAATCATGTTTTATAACACTAAGTGGTGGAATAGGTTAGACTTATGTTAGAACCTATAATCTGGCATTTTAAAAAATCTATTAATTTAAATAAATCGGTTATTAGACTATTCATGTATTTATGTATAGTCTTATGTATTATATTAAAAGAAAATATAATATGTACTGATCCTGTAAAATATTTTTAATAAGTGATGTAGATTTGAATTTTTGACTTAAATAATTTATTTTTAAATTTATTTTTGAATAATTTACTTTTTAGATTAATTCTCAAATTATTCCACTTAAAAAAAACGTTAAGACGTAGGTGTCAGATGAATTGACGCATATCCTTAATTTTAAAGAGGGAACGTCAATTGAATTGGCTACAGCACATGGTGCTGTCAATCCAATTGGCGCCCATGTGTAAAAAGTGAGGATGCGTCAATTGGTCTGGCGACTCCGTGTATAGTGTAATTTTTTTTTTGTATAAATAGAGGTGTTGTGTGATTCATTTTTCCATATCTCTTTTGATTATATTATAAACATGTTTCGTTTTCGTCGTCGCTATGGAAAAATAATTTATTCAAGAGATAAGTCTCTGATGGAGATGCCGTTCAGGAACATCTGTCGTTTTGAGCAACTAAAGAGGGAGTTGGTTCGTTGGTTAGACGGAAACATACCTGAAGGCGAAAAAATTAGAAGTATTGAGAGACTCGATGCCATAGGTGGATGTGTGTGAGTAAAAAATGATAAGGATGCTAGGGAAGTGATGTTTGGACCAGATGATATCAGTTTGATTGTTGTAATCAATTAGAAATATTGTTTTTAAATGTTGTGGTTAAGTATTTTTATCTGTTTTGATATTTGTTGTTTGTGTTGTTTATTCAGACCTGTTCGGTTTTAAGTGTGTTTAAGTTGGAGTGATTTTTTTTGTTAACCTTGTTGTAACAAAAATTTATTAATATATAAAAATCAAAGGTTATAAAAATTGAAAGTAGATACTAAATTATGATGCAGAGGTTGCTCCGAGATTGGTACATTTTTTCTTATTGTGTCCGGGTTGACGACATATACTACATAATCTTATCATTTTATCAGCCGTATCAATTTCTGTTCTAATACGCGTGTTGTTTGGCCGTCCTTTTTTCTTTCTTCGCATCTCATCGTTATGCCAAACTATGTCCCCTTAATATGGAGGTCAATATTCCTCCATTGCTAGCATTGAGAAGCTTTCGTTATAGACATTCATGACAGTAATGACTTTGTAAACATCTGATAAATGGTTGTAAGCGTCCTGTCGAGTATGTGCACTTGCTGCAATGACATGGGAGCAAGGAATACAGAATGTCTGGAACTTTCCACAGTCGCACCAACTTCTATTTAGTCTGACAACACATGATAAATTTGGTCTCCCCTCATTGTGGTCCATTGTTTCATGTACACTGAAATTTTGCCTATGACGATCAAAGATTGTAACCGCGTGTGTGCTAGCTTTAATAGTTTCCTCTTTCATCACTTTCATATAACATTCCCTGAATAATTGACCTGACATTAACACTTCACTCCATCTTTCACCTCTGGTTGTGAAGGTCGATGCCAACCTAAAATAGGTTGTTCTGACCAATGCGGTTATTGGTAGATTTCTAATGCCTTTGAATACGTCGTTCATGCATTCCACAAGGTTTATTGTCATGTGGCCCCATCGACAATCTCTGTCAAATGCCCTTGTCCACTACTCTAATGGTATTTTATCCACTCACCTTCCTGCATCTACACTAGACAATCTAATTTTGTCACAATAATGTTGAAATGACGGTTGAGTTAGAGCATACCCTGCATTCACCACTTTTTTGCGAAGGTTCTTGTCTTTGATTGCATGCATGAAGTTTTGTGCGATATGTCTAATGCAATAAACATGGGTAGAAAGAGGATTATGCCATCCGTTATCATGATTATTGTAAGCACTCTCAATAACAACATGTCTATCTGAAATCAAACAGAGATTGACTTGTGGAACAACACGTGTTCTGAGATGACTAAGGAAGAAACCCCAACCACCATCGGTTTCACCTTCAACCAGAGAAAAGGCAATGGGAAAGACATTATTGTTACCGTCTTGTGCAACAACCATAAGAAAAGTGACCTTGTATTTTCCATATAACCATGTTCCATCAATTTGAATAATAGGTTTGCAGAATGCAAAACCTTTGATGCATGGTTGAAACGCCCAAAAGAGGCGGTGAAAAATTCTATTTCCAGCAACATAAATTCTGTCTGGCGTAAATGCTGGCAATGTATCCATAATTGCAACAGTTTCCGATGCGTATGTTTTTAGTGCCCATAAAAACTGTGGAAATTATTTGCATGAATCCTCCCAGTTTCCGAATACATGTTCAACAACCTTTATCCTTGAAATCCACGCTTTCTTGTAAGAGGGAGTATAATTATATCGTGTGACGATATGAGATATTATTATACTCACCTTCACTGATGGGTCTTTGTTAATAAGCGGCAAAATGTCTTGACATATCAATTCAATGCTTAATTTTCAGAGATCCTGTACAACATTAGTGGCAATGCAACTGTGAGGTGGGTCTATAGATGCTATCTCTCAAGAAACACTTCTCTTCCTGTGAGACGCATCCAACTGAAACTTGCAAATGATGTTACGACATTCGATGACATACCTTCTCGAATTAGTGTGTTTCACGGTGAAATCAACATAGTTATCCATGTGAAATTTTTTGATAGCTCGCACACATTCTTCTTTAGTGTGGAACGTGTCTCTCACTTTTAACTCACCCTCTGACCGTGGATACGGGTTGTATAAAACACTGTCGGATGTGTTATCATCATGCAAGTCCATATTTGTCATATGTTGAGGCAGATTATATACATGACTTGGAGGTAATGATGCTGGATGGTTGTCATCTTCAATGTTGTTGTTCAACATATGATCAACCTGTGTCTCGGTTTCTTCTTCTTCTTCATCAACGACGTTGACTTCTGCTTATGCTTCTAGGTCGACTTCATCTGAGTCTTCTGAATCAAATTCATCAGATTCAACTTGATTAGTTATCTGAGATTGTTGAGATGATATACTTTGTTGGAGATTAATATATAACTCAGTAGAGTTGCAACCAGAATGTTCGTGACTAACAAACATATATTCGACATCTTCACCGTCTCACACCTTTTGCGGGTAAAATTTACATTGATTGTTTTCGAAATAAATTGGATTATGGTACGTGATTTATGACACAAGATAAGATCCTAGACATGATTCTATTTGTTTTTTCAAATGCAAGAAATTTGAATTTCTCTTGATTGTAAATCTAATAGTATCGGTGTTTCAAAAACTAAACCCATATACATCACACTCATATGTCTCACCGTTGCAATGAGCGTTGATAATATATTTGGGTCCAGATGACATAGTAAGATAATGAAGTTGTGTAGGTTTGACAATGAATTTGTGTTGGTTTGAGTAAGAGTATCAATTTGTGTTGGTATGAGGAAAAGTATTAATAGAAGAACGTGACATGACCATGCATGCAAGAGCTAGTGTCATTCCATTTGGCGTCTGCTTTGGAATTTTGAACATAGGAGCCAATCTATATGGCGCCTTCTGTGCATACCCTCGAGATTCTGCGCTGCATGCAATAGCCATGCAGCCTAGTGAAAAGACCATGCATGCAAAACCTGCCACGAGATAGTCATACAGCTAGACACCTAGGAAGGCGCAAGTCCATATGGCACTAGCATGCAAAATATACTCGCCAATTGAATTGGCGCTAGGATGCATTTAATGCATGCACACTTATGCATGTATCTCATTATAAATAGTCATGAAACTCAACAATTCTTCATCAGCAAAAATCACTTCTTCATATGCAACAAACACTTTTTCATCTACATCAAACACTTTTTCATCTGCAACCTACGAAAAGATGCCTTTACTCACTATGGGTGAATCGCATAGAGGCACAATCGCAAACATAGTAACTTATGTAAGCGTTTATGTATTGTCATATTTTTATAACATATTTTTTTATAAAGTAACTTATTTTGTTGTTTATCTTTTAGGATGTTTCTAGGTTTCGAACTCGTGTCCATGAATTTGTTGTCATCGACGCGTTGACTCAACCTTATGTTGAACTCGCCGGTTTTGGATATGTAAGCAAAATCATGTCTAGGTTAGTTGATACTAAATTTATTCTAGCTTTATATGAAAGATGGCGTTCTGAGACACACACATTCTGGTTTCCAACCGGTGAATGTACCGTGACGTTAGAAGATATCTACATGTTATTAGGACTGTCTATCGAGGGTAAGGCGGTAAATGGTAAAACCAACTATCTGGATTCAATTTGCATGAAACTCTGGAATGCTGACTTGTTAGATGATAACTCGAGAGGTCAAGGTATACTCCTTTCACGCCTTAAGGCATATTACAACATCTTACAGTTAGATTAAAATTCTACCGAAGACGCTCGAATAATAAAAACTAGGTGTTATATTATGCTTTTAATTGGTTTATTTTTATTTTCTGAAGGTAGTGGTTCTAGTATGCATGTTATGTATTTATCTTTACTAAGACATATAGATAGAATAAGAAGTTACAGTTGGGGTTCCACTTGTTTGCCTTATCTTTATAGCTCTTTGTGTAAAAATGCACACAAAGACATATCTACATTTTCTGGATGTGCTATTTTGCTCCACGCATGGGGTTGGTCCAGAATACCGTCCCTAACGCCCGTCAACCACAACTCGTTCACATTCCCGTACGCACAAAAGTAAGTTCCTAACAATGGACTACATTTACTTACTTTACCGATTATTATCTCTAAATAATATATTTACTTTTTTGGTGCAGATGGTCGACACGTGGTATGAGTTACAACAAATGTCCTAGACACTGTATTACCCATTATCACAATCTCTTGGATCACCATCGACCAGCAGGTGTATTGCCATTAACCTAATTAATTCATAATAATTTATTTTTTAATATCACCCATTTTATAATCTAATATATTTTCACATTTCAGTTCATTTGGCATCCATATCTAAACTTGGATCATGATCATGAAATCAACGAACAAGATGCAGTCGTTTGGACTGTATGCACACTGATCATAAAATTCACCACTGTTGAGATGCACCATAGTGATCATGTTAAACTGCAGTTCGGTATGCTTCAACACATCCCATATCCCTTGGCAAACTCCGGAGAATGACATCTACGAAAAGTTCACGACCAATGGAACTTTAACCCTTGTAAAAGCTTCACTAGATCTGAGTGTCGAAAATGGAAGCACCGACAAGACCATGTCTTAACTGATGTTGTGATGCCAACCGAAGAAAAACCAACTCGTAATTATATGACTTGGTACATATCGGTTGGATTTGAGTTCCTCGCCGAGGATATGTACCTATACGACCCACGCCAGGTAACTTACACATAAGAAGGTTCAACATCTAACCCCTAACAACATTTCCGGACCGGTGACTCACAACCCCATATCCATCAAAATTTTCGGTCCACAAACAAACAAACCTACGACCCTAACATGCCAAACACCCAACCACAATACTAAGAGCATACCTCGTACCACCACCAACAAGTAGATATCATTAAGACACTCAACATCGCTATGCACCTAACATATCACCCTACCATAGCCTCCTTAGTCAAAACACTCAGCGATCATTTAACACCAACCATCTCTCTTCCTACTATAACCAATAAGCCCAAACATCAAAAAACCAAAACATGCAACAACCATATGGCTACCAAACACCACAACAATCATTTCAACCTTTCCTCGACGCATCATTCACACCAATGTCGCCCTTCAATCGTCCTGGTCGCCCTTCAATAACTCAAACACAACCCAACTACTTTGGCATGGGTCACAAGCTCAGCTATGACGGTAGCGCTTCATTGCATACACAAGACTACGCAGATTTGTCTGAATATCTTAGACAATCTCCTGCAGGTGGTGGTGATGTTCCCGGGGCCCCAAATCCTTAAACACATAGGATGAATCATCAACGTGGGTTAGGGCCACGCGTTCGAGTAACTAAGAGATGTGGTGCTGGAGGTCGGTTAGGTCATCCCGGTCAACGACATTAGTCTTTTTAGTTATCGTTTGTAAATGCATATTAATATTAATATCAATTGGTCCGGTTTCGACTTTTATCTATTGTAAAGTCATGGCTTCTTGATGATTTTGATGATTACAACATCTCTCAACAATTCTCATGTGAAAAGATCAAAAAGCTGTCAAAGACTTGAAGTGAATTGAAGTGGAGTAAAGATTCAAGTGAAGTATATCATTTCAAAGGATCAAGTATCATCATTGGTATATCTAAAACTTTCACTAATATGATATACAAGTGTTCAAATATTTATTCCATGATATCTTGGTTCATATAGAAAATTAGGATGTATTGCATTTCATTTTTCACATTCTGCCAAATTCTATTTTTCAAAACTGGGCTTCAGTAACCGGTTACCCACCGAGCAGTAACCGGTTCCCACTGTTGTTTTTCAAATATTTTTTGGACGTTGGAAGCAAGTAACCGGTTACCCACCGAGCAGTAACCGGTTACCACTGACGAATTTTGGCAGATTGGTGCATTTCTTCATTCAAATGTTTTCTTTGCATTCCTTTGAATCATGGCATCCTTTCATTCATCATACTCTTTCAAAAAGGTGTTTGTAGCAATATAAAAATATCATTACTCATTTTTTTATGACCACCTCCTTTCTTGCAAACACTTTCAATTAATCATTCTTATAAAAACTCAGATTTTTATCAAGTGTCCAAAAACTTTCTTAAAAAAGTATTCTTTGCATTAAACCTTCATATACCTTGCTAAGAATACATATCATTTGGGTTGAACACTTGTATACTACATTGAGTGATTGATATCCAAAGGGGAAGATTAATCCAAGTGATTAATATATTCAAGATTCATCATCAACTTTTTAATTAAGTTCAGATTTTTGTATCATACCTTGTTGTCCAGGATTGTTGGAAACAAGTGAAGTGTTGAAGAGGATTGTCACTACGCCAAATAAGGGAAAAGAGGGCGCTTATTTTGGCCTATAACAGCGCTTTTAAGCGCCCTCTAAAGTGGCGCTGGCATAGGTAAAGACAGCGCTTTGTTTTCCTGGAGAAAGCGCTGTCTAAAGTGGCCCTTTAAGGGCCACATTATAGTGCGCTTTCAGAAAAAAGCGCCCTCTGGAGTGGTCCATAAAGGGACACCTTAGAGGGCGCTTGCTGGAAAAAGCGCCCTCTAAAGTTGTCAATGTAAAGTGTTTAGAGGACGCTTTCTGGAAAAAGCGCCCTCTAAAGTTGTCAATGTAAAGTGTTTAGAGGGCGCTTTCTGGACAAAGCGCCCTCTAAAGTTGTCAATGTAAAATGTTTAGAGGGCGCTTCCTACATAAAGCGCCCTCTAAAGTGTTAAGCGCCCTCTAAAGTTGTCAATGTAAAGTGTTTAGAGGGCGCTTTCTGGATAAAGCGCCCTCTAAAGTTGTCAATGTAAAATGTTTAGAGGGCGCTTCCTACAGAAAGCGCCCTCTAAAGTGTTAGTTGTTTTAAAAAAATTTGTTTGAAAAACAGTGGATATTTAATTGGTAACCTGTTCGCATGCTGCAAAAGTGTAAAATTCATATTGATTTCATCCTTTAATCCAATGTTATACACCATTAATCCATTGATATATACAACATGAATCCATTTATATACAACATTAATCCTCCATATATACAACATAATATATGATTCTTTGATCAACAATATACAACAACATATTCATGAGTTAGTAAAAGTACAACAACAATATACAACACATATACAACAACAGCATACAACAACAACATTCCATACATATATGTACAACAATATACAACCTAGCTATATGATTCTTTGATCAACAATGAATTGACACAATTCATCCTTCATTTCATCCAAATGAGCTCTTGAGTAAGATTTGTATTCCTCAAAGTACTACAATTAAGAGAATAAAACATATTCATGATTTAGTAACAAATTAGATGAAATATCCGATAATATTAAAATAAACCCTAAGTTATTATTCCATACCATTTTTGGGATGTCTATACGATTCAACGCAATGATATCTCTCATAAATCTCAATACAAAAAATCCGCAATCGACCGAATTATTTTGCTGAGGACACTACACAGAAAAACAAACAATATATATATAGTTAATTTCTTACAAACACTATTATAAGCAAAAAAACAAACACTATTATAAGCAAAAATAAGATACTTAATATATACCTGAACTCTGATCCAGGTAATGTCCTTCCTATTGCGATAATTCTTTTTCGATCTAAATTTTATTATTGCCCTAACAAAATAAAAACGTATATTGAGATCAATCTGACAGACATAATTAAATATACAAATACACACGAATATTTAGGGGAATTTCACTTACGCGTCAACCGTCTTCTTCATACTCGGATATTTACTCCAATCACCCGATAACGAATCGAGATAATACACTATTAGTCTCGAAAGATCCATAGCAACCAACACCCAGTGACCACTGTAAAATAAAACAAAAATTTAGATGAATGAAAATTTTCTACGTAAAAGATATACATAGATTAGAATGAAATTATTAGAAAGAAAATCTAACCCGTTGCCAGAATTAAACGGTAAAAAATACAAACTGGGTGTAGTCTTATCGCCGGCCGCCATGAATCTATCGACTAGATCATTCTTTACGGATGTTGGATTTTTCGTTATTAACGTTGCGTTGATACGGGAAGCAGCAATAAAATTGAAACGGTTACACAATTCAGTTCCCCGCAACAATGTTACATACATATACCTTAAATAGAAACATAATAAACATTAGACTACTCATTGAAATGTGTAAATAAATTGTTCAACTAAGTAAATTATAGATTGATCGGAGTACCATATGTATGTATGAATGACAGCGATGCCCAATTCGTCGTGTTCAAAAAGTTGTTGCATGTCCTCCTTTGCAATTATTTCGAAATAAGCAGCTCCGAAAACACCTTCATCAAAATCTATAGTACGAATGACCCCTTGCATAATATCGGACTCATTCACCATTTTCTCAAGACGCATCATAATTTGAGATTTTGTCCCGGACGTCGTTGGAGGAATATCGTTACCAGCTTTTTTCAACTTTCGACCGGGAACCTAAAAATTCATATAAATTAAATCATGACTTTTTGTGATGCAACAGAATCGTTGCGTATATAATTCAATAGGCATATATATTTGTACCTCTTTTAGAGATGCAACCGACTCGATGCGTCTTGAAATCCCTTTACCAACTTTATGCGTGGGTCTTGTAGGAGTCTAACATTACCATGTAATAAGGATTGATTAAATATCATAATTGTAGCTGAATTGAAATGTGAATACTAAAGATTCATAATCATTTAGAACATATATACCTCGGCATCTGGGAAAATTAGATCTGACGGCCATCCAACAAAGGATCCGACTGCTTCTCGCATCAACGTTGTCTCTGAAACAACGTCAGGTAATGGTAGAAGCGCGTCGATATCTAATACAAGGTCAACCGAAACTTTCATATATCCCACCGGGAGGGGATTATGGTGAAGTAATTCACCCGAAGTGTTGTGCACTTTTCCCTTGCCAACCATGCGATAAGTTGGTGACGATAGATACAGCTGACAAGGTGAAATGCCCTAAACCAATAATAAATGTTATTGTTAACGTGTATATGTGTCAAGTAAAAAAGTGCTATTTTAATTTCATAATAACATATATAATTACCTCGGGAAATTTCGGTTGACAATTGATACTAGCTCGGTCACTAGTATCTTTTGCCTCGGAGGCGCACCTTTCCTCTCTATACCTTGCATTCTCGTTTTGCAGTTGGAGTACTTGTGCCCTTAACTCCGCCAAGGTCTCCATCACCTCTTTGTTGGTAGGATTTTTTGTTTTTGTTTTTTTATAAAATGACGACGGAGTCACACCAAAACCCTTACCCCTCACACGACCGGAATACTCAGGAACATTTAGTACTCGACTAAGTACGCTCCTACAATCCTGGACCTCGGTTGAAGGTACGGTTTGGGATAAAGTCTCCTGAAATATTATTAGAGGAGATTAAAAATGAATTATATGTCTAACAAAATTTTCGATATAATTAAAGAAATAATGTTACATATACTTACACATTCGTCATAAACAGTTTGGACCGCTTCAACGACAGCCCCATCCTTCCCAACCCGAGCAGCCTTCCATAATACGTGCTCTGGAAGAGATGTTGCGTCACTTTTCTCCTCGGCTAGCTACACATTGAATTAGATTATAAGATCATCAATTATAACATATTGTGACAATGTATAAGCTCATAGCATTTGAATATACTCACAATTCTTTGTTGTAACCGTGCATATCCCGTACGCCCTTTTTTGTACGGATACGCGGGTTTTGATGCCCTTTTCCGATTTATGTCGCTTACTTCTTGGATAAAAAAGTTTAAGGCATATTAGAACCAAGTAACTTAACAATTGTATAATACCATAATTAATAGACATTACATGGAATTTTTCGTTTCTTCGTTTGGCGACAAAGTTATTCCATTCATCGGCTGAAATAATCTCGGCATACTTCATTGGCCGTTCTGCTTCAACAAATTTTCCTTCCTCATCCTTGAGAAATTTGTTGGACAAAAAGGATCGAAATCCTCGGAGTCTTTTTCCGGCCAATTGAATACAATATTTTTGCCGGCTTTCATCGATGTGAAAGGATCTCTAAAAAACATACACATGGAGTGTGTTATTATAAAGTAATATTATAACAATATATGGTCAACAAATAGTCAACAAAAAAACATATAACAATATATGGTAAGTACCTGTATCTCCGACCATATTTTTTCTTTGCCAACCTTCGAGTCCGGACTTCTCCAATTATCACATGTAATCGGAATATGTTGTCGAACAAGGAAACCAATGTAACTTGCCAACATTGAACCGTTAGGCTCAATTAGTTGGTCTTCAGCACTCCAATGTACTTCAAATTTTACACCCTTGTCTCTTGCACGAATGATTGACTTCATAACAGTCAATCCTCGTTTGATTTCTTTTTCAACATTGTTACGTGATCCATTCGCGTCATGGGTATCGTCTTGGTTAGCCATTTTATCTGTAATATAGAAATGATTCAATAAGACCCAAGTAAGACAATGATTCAATACGTGAACACATTCATATACCTTCCATTTCTCATGCAAAAGACCTACTGCATGCAAAAGACCAATGCAAACTCACACACACCTACTGCATGCAAAAGACCAATGCAAACTTATGGTGTTTGGAACATGAACAAACTTGCATCCATAATCATCAAACTTCCAAGCACAAGCTCAAACACACTTCAAATGATATCAGTTTTCAATCAGAAATAAAAAACTCAGTTTGCCCTAAACAACATTAATCAACATAATGCACAAAATGTAAAACTAAGTTTAGAAAATGCCCTAATCAAACACATGAAGAAAGTGAACGGTAAAGATGGAGAAGAGAAATACCTTCAAGGTGACGGTAACGATGGAGAAGAAAGTGAACAGTGACGGTGGACGTGAACGTGAACGCAGCAGCAGAAAAAGGCGACGGCGACGACGACGGTGAGGGAGGGAGAACGAACGGAGGACGAGAGTAATCGCAGTAGACGGTGGACGCAGTAGAAAGAAAACCCAGTTACGTAAACGAAATAGCTTGTAGAGAGGGAAAATAAAGAGACATGCAGTATATGTTATAATTTTAATGTTTACTAAAGGGGACCTTAGAGGGCGCTTTTGTAAAAAAAGCGCCCTCTAAAGGGGGCCTAAGAGGGCGCTTCTGAAAGCGCTCTCTAAGGCTTTCCAAAAGCGCCTTCTAAACTGGAAATGTACATGGACTTAGAGAGCGCTTTTTTAAAAGCGCCCTCTAAGGGTAACCTTAGAGGGCGCTTTCACTAAAGCGCCCTCTATTGTTGTCCCTCCATTTCCTCATTATTTTTTTTTGGCTTCACTTTAGAGGGCGCTTTGTTACAAAAGCGCCCTCTAAAGGGGGCCTAAGAGGGCGCTTCTAAAAGCGCTCTCTAAGGCTTTCCAAAAGCGCCTTATAAACTGGAAATGTACATGGACATAGAGAGCGCTTTTTTAAAAGCGCCCTCTAAGGTTACCCTTAGAGGGCGCTTTCAATAAAGCGTCCTCTATTAGTGTCCCTCCATTTCCTCATTATTTTTTCGCTTCACTTTAGAGTGCGCTTTGTTACAAAAGCGCCCTCTAAAGTGCGCTGTCTATTCCAATAGTATGCTCCTTATTTTTTCTCTTCACTTTAGAGTGCGCTTTTGGCGTAGTGTGTTCTTCATACACTTGATTACCTATAGGTTAGATAGTAAGCATCACCATTGGTGTGAGTATGTTGTACAATAATTCTAACTATAGTGAAATCTCTTTCGAGTCGAAAGGGGAGTGGAGTACCTTCGGAGTGTGAAAGGAACCACTATAATTTCTGGTGTCCTTTTACTTTCCGCAATTTATTTTTCAGCACTTAAACGAAAAATAACCAATAACCAGAAACAAGATCGAAGAATTTTTTTACCACCTAATTCACCCCCCTCTTAGGCGCATTTACAACTTACATCTATAAGATACATTGTTTTTAAAAAAAATTACACAACACACACAGGTGTCAGATCAATTGACGCCTCCTTTAAAACTATACACACATGCGGCAATTGGATTGACAACACTAGGTGCATAAGCCAATCCAATTGACGTCACCTCTTTAACTTAGAGAACTGACGTCAATTCATCTGGCGCCACCTCTTCAAAGTTGGATAGTTTGGAAATTAAACTCAAAAGTGGATTATTTTGGGAATTATTTTGAAAAAGTGGATTGTTTGAATAAAAAATTCCGTATATTCCGTCAAATCATATTTTTTATTTTTAAAATACTTATATGATATGACAATTATAAAGTTTTTTATTGATTGTTTGTATAATACATCACATTTAAATTTTTATATTGATTTTTGTAAATCTTAAAATATATGTGAAAATTTTAAACAATCATTAAAAAATAGTAATATTTAAAATAAAAAAATGAATCTTTTTAACAAATTATACATAATTTTTTTAAATATTGAAAAATATATATGAAAATTATAAACAATATTTCTTCATAAAATTGTATTAGTCTTAAAATATAAAAAAATTGGAGGGATAAATTCTATAAATAGGTTTTTAATAGATTAAATGAACTTTTAAAAAGGCCATATCATACTCAAAATAAATCTTTTATAAATAATAGGGACCTTAATTTTTAAAAATTAAATCTGATATATTTAAATAAAATTCGGTTCGAACCTATTTCTTTCCACCTTAGACTAGACATAACTATAGGGCGGGGCAGATGTGAAGGCGGATTTAAGCATTATCAGTTCCAATTCCATTTTCTTGTACCAATCCTGCTTTTGATAGGAGATAACAAATGATCATACACCTCCGTCTCCAACAGGAACATATTTCTTCGTCTTTACTCCGCATCCACCCACATAAACTACATATTTTTAAAAATACATATTTTTTTTCATAGCAATATAAATAAAAAATAAAACTAAATATTTATTTATTTTAATAATAATGATAATATTTGGTCATTTTTAATAAATTATATTTTAAAATTTTTTAATAATTTGAATAAATTTATTATCTTAAAGATTAAAAAAATAAAGGTAGAGTAAAATTATTAAAAATAAAGATAATAAAATAAATTTAATAGATCAGAACGAGAATAGGGTGTGTGTGTGGAGCGGGTACTAGTATGGGTGTTCAAAACCGAACCAACTTAATAGAAAATCGTAAATCAAATCAAACTGAAACCACTAAAAATCGCATTTGCTTAGGATGTGTTTGCGTCATTTTATAACAAAACTGCGCAGTTCTTTTTGGTTTGCGGTTTGTATTTTGCAACCGAACTAAACCAAACCGTATTATGTTAAAACTCAAACTTCACTTATCCCACATCCAACCAAAAAGTCAAACCTAATATGCTTTAAGCTTACAATTACAAACGAATTTCTCTTACTCACACTTAGAGTTTCAGTTTCAACCTTTTCAAATCTCTCCTATTAATATGCACATTTTTCTCATCTTCTTTGCTATGTACGTCTCTTCTACTCTAAGCACTCATCACTTATGTTCTTTCTTTTTCATCTTCTCATTTTTATGATACTATTCTCTCCTCCAAATATGTTTTATCGCACATTTCTTCTCTAATCTCGCATATTTTCTATTCTTTCTTTTTCATCTTCTCTAGTCTCTCCTCTCTGGTTTTTTCTTCTGTTTTATTATAATGCTTTTGGTATTGTTTTATGATACTATTTTATGTTTTTATTCCACTTTGGTCTAATATGATTCTTGTATATTGACTGAGAGGTTTTTGTCTAAATATGACGAGTTTTATTGTTATTTAATAATGTATGAATGTCTAAACATAAACTTATGTTGTTCTCTATAGGTGTATATATGTCTCAATACATTTTTTTTTAAAAAAACAAACCAACCGAGTCAACCCAAACCACATCGATTTGTTTTGGTTTATTCTGTTTTATACCTTAAAGTCAACCAAAAAAAACCAAACCACATGCTTTTTTCTCTTGCGGTTCAAATGACTTTTACATTCAAAACCATCCTAATTGCACCACAAACACCCTTAAGTACTATCTTCCTCCGCCCCACCTCATAATTAAAAATTGAATTTTCCTCGCACCCAAATTGATATTCGGAGTGAGGGCGGTTTAATCCGGTAGGGGGGCATAGCAAGAACCCTTAATGTCTTATGACAATATCATTACATTCTTTAATATGTGCAAAAACTTTAAACGACCTCATTTTGAAATTGAGGGAGTAACAAGTACGTAGGCTCTCTCACACTCACACTCATACATACATTTACTTTATGCAATGATAGATGAAAATTAAACAACCGATAGATCAAATTTGAGAGATTATTATAAAGTAAATAAAATATTATTCTGAGATGAAAACCTTCAAATGATTGCTATATTTGACGAGTACAAAGATAAAGAGACACTAGACAAAAAATGAGCAACTTGAGATGAAACCCTTCATCCAGTTTGAGTATCGCAAGCTTGCTTGTTCCCTAAAAAACCAACAATAAATATGATTACATTTTTTATTTGATCAAAGAATAGTTAGTGTATAACTAGTTATTTTTGTTTATGTATTAACATAAGTTGAAAGAAGTACATAATATAAAACTTGCATGTTCTTGCACCAATTTCCATGTCATATTCACATGATGCTCCTCTGTTAAGGTTGAACCAATAGCACATCTGATAACAAAAGCTCCATCATTAATAGAATCTAGTAATTTAGGATTCACTTCATTCACAAAATATCCATCATTAGTCATTTTTTCAATATAGTACCTTCACAACCATTATCAATGTTAATTGCTAATGGAGAAATCCTAAAGCAAACCAAAGAGAATCTTGTCGGCACAACAATTTCAAACCTCCCATCTTTCCTTACAAAGCCTTCAAATATTTTAGCCATTTCCACATGATTCCTAAGAAACTTCTTGAGATTTTCGGCACCGTAACTTCGAATAACAATACATAGTTTGAGTGAATTAAATTTCCTACTCAAGGGCATTTGTAACACCCCGAATATTGTTGGACTAATTCAAATATTATTTTAATATGATTATTGGAAGGTAAAATGATTTATTAAATAATATTGGGAATTATTATTATTATTATTATAGATGTTAATTATTTAATAACAATTAAATAAATAAATGGAATATGAAGAGTGGAAGGGTAAAAGTGGAATTGGGATAAAAAGAGGCCAAAGTGAGAACTTAGGGTGTTTTCACGTATTGTTGCTTCAGAGTCAGAAAAAGGGAGGAACGCTGAAGAGAAAGAGAAGGAAGAGGGAAAGGCCAAAGATTGCTCAGAGCTTCCTTCAATCCAAAGAGGTAAGGGGTCTGAACCTTATTAAACGATAATATGCGAGCAAATTCATGATATATGTTGGATTGTTGATGGATTTTGGGGATTTTAGGGAGATTGGGAAAGTTGGGGTTTTGATGGAAATCCCCGATTTGTGAGTTTCGTTGAGTTATATGCTTTATAACCGAAGTATGTTGTGTATGTATGACTGTTAAATGTTGATATTGGGTTGTTAGCTGTGGAGTATGAGTTATGGCAAGTAGAGAAGCAAAGCTGCGCTAGGTTCTGTAGCAGAGGGCTTCTGTTCGCGCGCGATTCGCGGCGCGAAGCCCAGTTCGCGGCGCGAACTGGGCAGAATCCAGAGGAGTTCTGGAACGCACCGTTCGCGGCGCGAACCCTGCTGCGCGGCGCGAACTGTGCTGTGCAGAAGTTGATGTTGGCGAGTTTTGGGTACGTTGAGTTGCGAGACTCTTAGTAAGTCGCTGTACTTGTGTTATAAACAATTAATAGTGATTATATGATTGTGTATGAGGTGTTTATGATGATGAGATGTTGAATTTACGTGTTTAGTTATAAATGTGTTATGTAACGATGTGATATCGTTGTAATATTGTTGTTGTTTTGTTGAGTGTGTGTCATGTTATTAATGATGATGATAACATGACTATATGATGCTGTTGTTGCTATGTTGATTATGATGCATGTTTGATGTGCATGCATTCATGAAAGGCCGATGCCTAGTGATGAACGGACTGAGTTCCAATGATGTTGTTGACTCCGGGCTTGTTGAGAGGCTTGGTTCCTTGCGGGGAACTCGGATTCTATGGTGATGAATCTGGGAGTGGTGATCCTATAGTTGGTCACAAAATGGGTATACCGAGTCGTGTTGAGTCATGCATGGGTGTGTGCATTGCATTTGATATGTTGTTTTGTCGATGTTCATGAGTATGATGATTATGATGATTATGATGAGCTGTGTTGGCATATGTGAAATATATTTATGTTTATATTTCTGTCGTTATATTATTATTTAATAATGTAATTCTCACCCCTTCTGCATGTGTTTATGTTCATCTATGATGAGCAATGTGCAGATAAAGAAGAGTAGCTATTGTTGAGGTTTGAAGAATAAGTGTAGAGTTATTCTGCGGAGTCGAGTCAAATGCTCTGGTCATGTGACACCGGGGTTATGGGATTCGATAGATAATTGGTTATTATTTACGTTGTTTATGATGACTAATAGTGCTGAGATGTTTTGTTGAGATAATGTTGAAACATTATTATTAATTGTTATATGATGAATGATAATATTGGTGTTGTAGTCCGCTGCGAAGTTTTAATAAAATAAATAATATGTTTTTTTGTTGTGATGTGATAAAAGTATTATGTTGTAAGAAATGTAAACTCTTCTACATGTTGTACTCTGATAATCTATCTAAATATGTCGTTTGGGTAGAAGGGTGTTACATTAGTGGTATCAGAGCATGGTCAGTCCAGTCGAGTCATAATGTGAGGTTTTCCCTGTTGGTCGATTAGTGTAAATGACACTGTCGATATTTAACGGTTGTGGTTGTGTTGTGCAGAGTATGGCTGGAGAAAATGACCGTGCGATTGTTGAGGCTTTGGCTGCTATGGCGCAGGCTATGCAGGCGCAGCAGAATCCGCCGGTCGACGAGTTTAAGAATTTGGGAAGGTTTCTGAAGAATAACCCTCCTACATTCAAAGGGCGCTATGATCCAGATGGTGCTCAGATTTGGCTGAGGGAAATTGAGAAGATTTTCCGGGTGATGACGTGTACTGAAGCGCAGAAGGTGCAGTTTGGTACGCATATGTTATCTGAGGAGGCTGAGAACTGGTGGGATAACACTCGCCAGAGAATCGAAGTACCAGGTGCTGAGATGACTTGGGAAAGGTTCAAGACGGTCTTTCTGGAGAAATATTTTCCTGCTGATGTGCGATGTAAGAAGGAGATGGAATTTCTAGAACTGAAGCAGGGTAACATGTCTGTTGCTGATTACGCTTCGAAGTTTGAGGAGCTGGTGCAGTATTGTCCTCATTATAATGACGCTGGTGCTGAGGGATCCAAGTGTGTCAAGTTTGAGAACGGGTTGCGTCCCGAGATCAAACAAGGCATTGGTTACCAGGAGATTCGTAGGTTTCCTACACTGGTTAATAAGTGCAGGATATTTGAGGAAGATAGCAAGGCTAGGACTGCCCATTACAAGAGTCTTAGTGAGAAGAAGAATAAGGATCGTGGTGGTCCTTATGCATCTCCGAATGGTAAAGGTAAGCAGAAAGTGGTAGATGAGAAGAAGCCAAGTGGGGGAGGATCTCTCATAGCTGGTAAATGTTTCAAGTGTGGCGAGCCAGGCCACCGTGCGGATAGCTGTACCAAGAAAGTGCTGAGATGTTTCCGATGCGGTCAGGCCGGTCATAGAGTTACGGAATGTAAGGATGCTGGTCCGACATGTTTTAATTGTGGCGAGAAAGGCCATATCAGTTTGCAGTGCTCGAAACCGAAGAAGGCGGCTACTGCAGCTCATACTACTGGTAGGGTGTTTGCTCTGAGTGGGGCTGAAGCTCCTAAAGAAGATAATCTGATTAAAGGTACTTGCTTGATTAATAATGTTGAATTGCTTGCTATTGTTGACACTGGTGCTACTCATTCGTTTATTTCGTATGAGTGTGCGACCAGGATTGGTGTGATTATGTCGTCCCTAGGCGGAAGTATGGTGATAGATACTCCTGCTAATGGTTCTGTGAAGACTTCTGTTGTCTGTCGAGGTTGTCGTTTGACGATCTTTGAGAGAGAGTTCGTAGTTGATTTGGTGTGCTTACCCTTGCACCAAATTGATATTATTCTGGGAATGAATTGGCTAGAATTCTATGGCGTGTTTATCAACTGCTATAGTAAGACGGTGCGGTTTTCTGAAGTTGGTGAGAATGATGAGGCAAGATTTCTATCTGCTAGGCAGGTGGGGGAATTTGTGAAAGATGAAGCTCAGATATTCGCTTTATTTGCGTCTCTGCAATCGGATAAGAAAGTGGTGAGTGTAGATTTGCCTGTTGTCTGTGAATTTCAGGATGTGTTTCCGGAGGATGTAAGTGAATTACCTCCAGAACGGGAAGTCGAATTTGCCATTGACTTAGTACCAGGTACGAGTCCAGTGTCGATGTCTCCTTATAGAATGTCGGCAACTGAATTAGTTGAATTGAAGAAGCAACTTGAAGAATTGCTTGAGAAGAAGTTTGTGCGTCCAAGTGTTTCTCCTTGGGGTGCACCAGTATTGTTAGTGAAGAAGAAAGAAGGTACGATGAGGTTGTGTGTCGATTATCGGCAGTTGAATAAGGTGACTATCAAGAATCGGTATCCATTGCCGAGGATTGATGATTTGATGGACCAGTTGGTTGGAGCTCATGTTTTCAGTAAGATTGATTTGCGGTCGGGTTATCATCAGATCCGAGTGAAGTCAGATGATATTGCGAAGACTGCTTTCCGTACGAGGTATGGTCATTATGAATACACTGTGATGCCGTTCGGTGTGTCTAATGCTCCAGGTGTGTTTATGGAATATATGAATCGTATATTTCATCCGTACCTTGATAATTTTGTTGTGGTGTTCATAGATGATATATTGATATATTCTAAGACGGAAGAAGAGCATGCAGGACATCTGAGAATTGTTTTGCAGGTGTTAAGAGAAAAGAAATTATATGCAAAGTTATCTAAATGTGAGTTCTGGTTGAAGGAAGTGAGTTTCCTTGGCCATGTGATTTCGAGTGGTGGGATTTCTGTTGATCCGGCTAAAGTTGATGTTGTATTACAGTGGGAGACTCCGAAGTCTGCTACTGAGATACGCAGCTTTCTGGGGTTAGCTGGTTATTATCGCAGATTTATTGAGGGCTTCTCTAAGTTGGCATTGCCGTTGACGCAGTTGACTAAGAAGGGTCAAGTGTATGTGTGGGATGCCGCTTGTGAAGCGAGTTTTGTTGAGTTGAAGAGGCGGTTGACCAGTGCTCCAGTGTTGATCTTGCCTAATCCTGGTGAGTCCTTCGTTGTCTATTGTGATGCTTCTTTGATGGGTCTTGGTGGTGTTTTGATGCAGAATGGTAAAGTTGTAGCTTATGCTTCTAGACAGTTGAAAGTTCATGAGAGGAATTATCCTACGCATGATCTAGAACTTGCAGCTGTTGTATTTGTGTTGAAAATGTGGAGACATTATCTGTATGGTTCCAGATTCGAAGTGTTCAGTGATCACAAGAGTCTGAAGTATCTGTTTGATCAGAAAGAGTTAAATATGAGGCAGAGAAGGTGGTTAGAATTACTGAAGGATTTTGACTTTGAATTGAGTTATCATCCCGGTAAGGCTAATGTAGTTGCAGATGCGCTGAGTAGAAAGTCTCTACATATGTCTATGATGATGGTTCGAGAGCTTGAGTTAATTGAACAGTTCCGTGATATGAGTTTGGGTTGTGAAGTTTCCGCTGATAGTGTAAAGTTGGGTATGCTGAAGTTGACTAGTGGGATTCTGGAAGATATTCGGAATGGTCAGCAAGTTGATGTCGCTCTAGTTGATCATATTACTATGGTTAACCAGGGTAATGGTGGTAATTTTGAGATTGATGAGAATGGTATCCTGCGATTTAAAGGTAGAGTTTGTGTTCCTGAGGTGTCTGAATTGAAAAAGAGTATTCTTGAAGAGGGCCATAGGAGTGGATTGAGTATCCATCCAGGTGCAACTAAAATGTATCAAGATTTGAAGAAGTTGTTTTGGTGGGCTGGTATGAAAAGAGATGTTGCTAAGTTTGTGTATGCCTGTTTGACTTGTCAGAAGTCAAAGATTGAACATCAGAAACCGGCAGGTATGATGCAACCTTTGAAGATTCCTGAATGGAAGTGGGATAGCATTTCCA
The DNA here is from genome assembly GCF_024323335.1 of Lathyrus oleraceus. Lineage (NCBI taxonomy): Eukaryota > Viridiplantae > Streptophyta > Magnoliopsida > Fabales > Fabaceae > Lathyrus > Lathyrus oleraceus. Next base: position 449,669,785 of record NC_066582.1, on the reverse strand, counting down.
TGGATTTTGTGACGGGATTGCCGAGGACGACGAAAGGTAATGATTCTATTTGGGTGATTGTGGATCGATTGACTAAGTCGGCGCATTTCTTGCCGATGAAGATTAATCACTCTTTAGAGAAGTTGGCAGAGTTGTATATTGAGGAGATAGTGAGGCTGCATGGTATTCCATCCAGTATTGTGTCTGATAGGGATCCCAGATTTACTTCTAGATTTTGGGAAAGTTTGCAGAAAGCGTTGGGAACTAAGTTGAGGTTGAGTTCAGCTTATCATCCTCAGACTGATGGTCAGACCGAAAGAACTATCCAATCCTTGGAGGATTTGTTGAGAGCTTGTGTGTTAGAGCAGAGTGGTTCTTGGGATAGTTATTTGCCGTTGGTGGAGTTTACTTATAATAATAGTTTTCATGCTAGCATCGGTATGGCTCCGTATGAAGCATTGTATGGTAGGAGGTGTAGAACTCCATTGTGTTGGTATGAATCAGGTGAGAGGGTTGTACTCGGACCTGAGATTGTGCAGCAGACGACTGAAAGGGTTAAGATGATTCAGGAGAAAATGAAGATTTCTCAGAGTCGTCAGAAGAGTTATCATGATAAGAGGAGAAAGGCACTTGAGTTCCAAGAGGGAGATCATGTGTTCTTGAGAGTTACTCCGACGACAGGTGTGGGTAGAGCTTTAAAGTCTAAAAAGCTTACTCCGAGGTTTGTGGGTCCGTATCAGATTTTGAAGAGGGTTGGGGAAGTGGCGTATCAGATAGCTTTACCGCCGTCGCTTTCTAATCTGCATGATGTGTTTCATGTATCTCAGTTGAGAAAATATATTGCAGATCCTTCGCAGGTTGTTCAGTTGGATGATATCCAGGTGAGGGATAATTTGACCGTTGAGGTGTTGCCAATTCGGATAGATGACCGAGAAGAGAAGACCCTGAGAGGTAAGAAGATTGCTCTAGTGAAAGTTGTTTGGGGAGGTCCAGCTGGTGAGAGCTTGACTTGGGAGCGTGAAGATCAGATGAAGGAGTCGTATCCGGCTCTATTTGCTTGAGGTATGTTTTCGAGGACGAAAACTTCTAAAGTGGGGGAGAGTTGTAACACCCCGAATATTGTTGGACTAATTCAAATATTATTTTAATATGATTATTGGAAGGTAAAATGATTTATTAAATAATATTGGGAATTATTATTATTATTATTATAGATGTTAATTATTTAATAACAATTAAATAAATAAATGGAATATGAAGAGTGGAAGGGTAAAAGTGGAATTGGGATAAAAAGAGGCCAAAGTGAGAACTTAGGGTGTTTTCACGTATTGTTGCTTCAGAGTCAGAAAAAGGGAGGAATGCTGAAGAGAAAGAGAAGGAAGAGGGAAAGGCCAAAGATTGCTCAGAGCTTCCTTCAATCCAAAGAGGTAAGGGGTCTGAACCTTATTAAACGATAATATGCGAGCAAATTCATGATATATGTTGGATTGTTGATGGATTTTGGGGATTTTAGGGAGATTGGGAAAGTTGGGGTTTTGATGGAAATCCCCGATTTGTGAGTTTCGTTGAGTTATATGCTTTATAACCGAAGTATGTTGTGTATGTATGACTGTTAAATGTTGATATTGGGTTGTTAGCTGTGGAGTATGAGTTATGGCAAGTAGAGAAGCAAAGCTGCGCTAGGTTCTGTAGCAGAGGGCTTCTGTTCGCGCGCGATTCGCGGCGCGAAGCCCAGTTCGCGGCGCGAACTGGGCAGAATCCAGAGGAGTTCTGGAACGCACCGTTCGCGGCGCGAACCCTGCTGCGCGGCGCGAACTGTGCTGTGCAGAAGTTGATGTTGGCGAGTTTTGGGTACGTTGAGTTGCGAGACTCTTAGTAAGTCGCTGTACTTGTGTTATAAACAATTAATAGTGATTATATGATTGTGTATGAGGTGTTTATGATGATGAGATGTTGAATTTACGTGTTTAGTTATAAATGTGTTATGTAACGATGTGATATCGTTGTAATATTGTTGTTGTTTTGTTGAGTGTGTGTCATGTTATTAATGATGATGATAACATGACTATATGATGCTGTTGTTGCTATGTTGATTATGATGCATGTTTGATGTGCATGCATTCATGAAAGGCCGATGCCTAGTGATGAACGGACTGAGTTCCAATGATGTTGTTGACTCCGGGCTTGTTGAGAGGCTTGGTTCCTTGCGGGGAACTCGGATTCTATGGTGATGAATCTGGGAGTGGTGATCCTATAGTTGGTCACAAAATGGGTATACCGAGTCGTGTTGAGTCATGCATGGGTGTGTGCATTGCATTTGATATGTTGTTTTGTCGATGTTCATGAGTATGATGATTATGATGATTATGATGAGCTGTGTTGGCATATGTGAAATATATTTATGTTTATATTTCTGTCGTTATATTATTATTTAATAATGTAATTCTCACCCCTTCTGCATGTGTTTATGTTCATCTATGATGAGCAATGTGCAGATAAAGAAGAGTAGCTATTGTTGAGGTTTGAAGAATAAGTGTAGAGTTATTCTGCGGAGTCGAGTCAAATGCTCTGGTCATGTGACACCGGGGTTATGGGATTCGATAGATAATTGGTTATTATTTACGTTGTTTATGATGACTAATAGTGCTGAGATGTTTTGTTGAGATAATGTTGAAACATTATTATTAATTGTTATATGATGAATGATAATATTGGTGTTGTAGTCCGCTGCGAAGTTTTAATAAAATAAATAATATGTTTTTTTGTTGTGATGTGATAAAAGTATTATGTTGTAAGAAATGTAAACTCTTCTACATGTTGTACTCTGATAATCTATCTAAATATGTCGTTTGGGTAGAAGGGTGTTACAATTCCTAAGAAACTTCTTGAGATTTTCGGCACCGTAACTTCGAATAACAATACATAGTTTGAGTGAATTAAATTTCCTACTCAAGGGCATTTGTCAATCTTTGTAATCAATCACTTCCTTTGAATCAGAATTAATGTTATGTAAATATTTAGGATATGTTGACAATGATTTTGTCAAAGCACTGTGATCTTTCACCCAAAGACAACAACATGCTAAGTTAGTCAAAAACCATTTATGAGCATTAAAACTAAAAGAATTTACATCTTCAATTCCATCAATGTAATGTCTGAATTAAGGACAAATACAAGTTGAACCTGCATAAGCAGCATCAACATGAACCCAAATATCATACTCTTTTGCCACATTACATAATGACTTTATAGGATCAATAGCGTTTGTTGCGGTTGTACCAACCGTTGCACATAAGAAACAAGGAACCAAACCATTTTCAACATCTAAAAAAATGATAGAAAGAAAAGACTCATGAGACAAAGAAAAAAAAAGTTGACCCTTTAGTTTTTATGACTCTAAAATTTTGTGCATGAATTCCAATAATTCGAGTTGCTTTTTGAAGCGCACTATGTGTTTGATCAGAACAATAAACAGCAAGTTTTCCAATATTTTCTTTTCCAATTTGAGAAAGTTTTTCATCTCTTGCAGTCACTAATGTACACAAAATAGCCTCACATGTTGTACCTAACAAAACACCACCACCACCTTTAAAATTTGATGAAAAAATGAAACATTTTGGTAAGTTTAGCATTTTTCCAAGCCAATTCATAACAATGGTTTCAAGCTCAGTTGCAGCTGGTGAGGATAACCAATTGAATCCAACAACATTGAATCCATTGCTTAACATTTCACCAATAAATCTTGCTATGCTACCACTACTAGGGAAATAAGCATAATAGTTTGGACTCATCCAATGTGCGATTCCAAGGATTATATGTTGTTAAACATCTTCAAGTATTGATTCAATGGATTCTGATTGAAATGGAGGTGAAAATGGTAGTTTTTTTGCAAGGTAACCAGGTTCAACTTTGCTTAAAACAGGATATTTTTCAATGTTTTTGTAGTAATCTGTTAGAACATCAATCATCATGTAGCCTTGTCTTTTGAATTCTTCAAGGTCTAGAGGATTCACTATTCTTGTTGATTTGGTTTTAGGAGGGTTGAAGTGTGATATATATTAATTGTATATTTATCTTTATAACATACAAGCCATTTAAGGATGACAAAATTAATGGATTAAATGAATTCTAGTTGGTTGTTAATGGATGGATAAAATTTTCCATCAATACATTAGTGATCTATTGCTTTAAAAAAATTAATTTAATCCTTCCATTAATATTTCTTAATGGACATCTATAAAGTTAATTTAAATATTTTTTTTTATTTTTTAATCCTTTTATTTTTTAATTTTGCAAAAATATATTTTTTAAATATCCTTCTAAAATATTTTTTTGACTTCAATTTTATTTTAAATCTCCAATCTCCAATTAATGAGTAAGAATTTTAAATTTTAACTTGGAGTTGTTTGAATTTTAGAAATGCACGTACTAATTTGTAAAAATCTTTATTATTACTATTTTTACGAGAAAACCACTGTATAGTTAAAAAAATCAAAAACAATGGTAATTATAATTATAATATAAATATAATGATTTTAAAAGGAATATAAGAGAGAGATCAAATTCGTGTGATTCTTTAAGGTTTGCCTAAAGAATATTATCCATTCATTACGATGATTTATGGTAAAGTGGAATTTACAGACTTCTATGATGTAAAAGTATTGCTCTATGTTTAAGGAGTTCTGTTGGATAAGTATCGTCAAGAGCTCTCAACTCAAGTGCAACAAAAATTGTAGCTCAAGTCGTGTCCAACAATTTCTTTGGTAGGAATGAAGTTGGATCAGGCTCCTATCAACATTTTTGTGGTGGAATTCGTGGCTTTAGAGGCATGGGTCGTGAAAGACAAGATAATACTATAGACTAATCTGCCAACTTTGCATCAAGTATGGTCATGCAATCAAGTATTCTTAGCATAAATTTGATGAATACTTTGTGCTTGCACTAGTGAAATCTCAAGGACTATTATCTAATTCAGCTAAAAAAATCAAAACCATGTGAGTCAGACAAGTCAAGCCGCTACTTCCACTCAGGCCACTACACTCTTGACTCATCAAGATATTCTCAAAGTACCACAAGGTTTAGAGTCTCAGGCTTAGTTTGAAGACTCAGATGCGTTGCATCATATTACTTCTTGTTTTTCCAACTTACAAAATGTCCTTTCTTGTGTCTATCGTAATGAGATCTTAGTTGGTAATAATCAACTTGATTCCTAACGAGGATAAGTTATTGTAGAAGAAACTAACCCATTATTTGAATAACAATAATATCACCTCCTCAACAATAGATCAATTATTATTTTTTACTCAAATATTAGTTGACTTGATCATAATCAAACAATATCGCATAAATTTAGGGTTCTCCGACATATCCCATTTGGTTATAGAAATATTCTTGATGAAACCACAGAAGTCAAAGTGCCTTGTGTCATTTTAAAGAAGGTTCAAACATTCTCTTTGCCTGCACTTTTTTCTTACTTTTTAGCACCGAAAAATCTCAAGAAAAAAAACTAAAATTCTAAAGAATAGATTGAATTAATCTATTGTTAGCATGAGAATTTTGGTAAATAAATGTGTGATATAAAGGTATGAAATTTCTAAGTATAACATAACCTAGCTATGGTTTTGATATTTTGATAACTTTGATTGAAGGGGTGAGTTCGACTTGCTTATCAGATGTTTTGGGACTTAGTTTATTTTATGTTCAAGATTTAGATAACCTATAAATCTACCAAGCTTGGTTTGGAAGAATCTCAGGAATAAATCCACAAGATTATGATCACTCTCTCTCTTCAAAACATGTTCAAAATCTCGAAAAGGATTATGGTAATTTGACATATTTGATAGATGTAGAAATGAGATAAATTCACAGACTAAGTGTAACACCCTATTTCCCGACACGATAAATAATTAAATAAAATGCGTATAACACATAAATCCTCAAAGTAGTATGCCAATCATACATTAACTAGATATATATGAACCTCATAATTTAAAAAACAACTCATTTGATAAGCATCGGAATTATGAATTAGTTGGCATAGAAAGCCTTAACATCAATAAGTTTGAAAAGTGGTTCGACATCCAAAGCAACGAAAATATATACAACATAAAATAAATAAAAGAACAGCTAAACCCCCTAATGTCACATATCAGAGAGACTCCAACTATAAGACTCGATCGACAATCAACTAAAGAGGCACAACGAAATTCTCAACATCAAGCTCCTACTCAGGTACCTGATATTCTGTACTTCAGAGGAGCATAGTTGCAACAACACAAAAAACAGGTGAGAATATATTCAAATAATAATTGGTGCACAAAATAATCAGAGTAGATTCACACATCACAATTCATGCACATATCAACATGCACCATAAAATCACATATTCATATTTCACCCGCATCACGATCAATCACCAATCACGCAAATCATACAAGAGTATTCATTAATACACAAGCATCTCATTTTCATAATCATTGTGTAATACAATACAACATCGACTCAAATCATGCTCGTCACGGTCCCCACTCTGAACCAGGCTCACAACTCAACTCTATATGCATGCGGTACCGACTCAAAATTTGATTCTTCATACAAACCAGTTTTCAACATCTGAATTTCGAATCCCCACTCTGAACTTCAAGCCCCCACTCTGATCTTGGTACAAGTCACTAGTCTCCACTCTGAACTCGTGACTGACCTCTTTCACAATAAAGACAACATATGATGCATGACATATAACAATGCAATGGAAATAACACAACATTGAATACAACCCTGCTCTGAATGTAAGCAATCACACAACAACAATAGCATATAAATGATTACAACCCCACTCTGACTGTAATCCATCATATATTAAATGCATTACGAGTAGTTCTCACTCCGAACCACTCGTCTCATCAATCATAAGCAAACATGTATAATAATTCACGTAGTTATACATACAATTTATAACATATATTCAAACATTAAACATACATTCACACATCAAATATCTCACGAGGTAGCTTCAAACAGATCCTCATTTGGAGTTACGAAACTAAAGTTACGCTAAAAACGATTGGAAACAAAAAAATCAATATTTCTAGAAAACACAACAGCTGTAATCGGTTAACCAAAATGCGTAACCGATTACAGTCATAAAAAATTCAATTTTTTTTATCAGCTTCAGGTGTAACGGTTACACCAATGCGTTAACCGGTTACCATTGTACATAAACGTAAAAAAAAACACGATTTTCACCATTATAGCACTTCCAAAGCCCCGATTTCGATCCTCAAAACACCCAATTGCACATAATTCATCATATATACAGTATATCACATTAAACATGTTAATTTAACATAGATTAACACCTTAATTTACCATTTAATCATAGACTCAAGGTTATGTTCATACCCTAAAGCACCCAATTTCAACACAAATTTATCATTTAATCAATTTGCTCATGAAACACAAAACAATACAACATTAAACACAGTCATCACATCAATTCATGGTGAAAACATAATCATAAACATCATCTATCATATTCATATTAAGAAATATAGAAAAAAACACTTTAGAGGTTAAGGGAAACCTCTATATCCTTTCATGATCAAGGCACCCTTAGATGAATAATCTCCCCTACCTTGTAAATCTAGCAAAAGCAAGCTCTCAAGCAATCTCTAAGGTCCACTCCTCCAAGACCTAGCTCTCCTCTTCTCCTATTTTTCACATTCCGACAAAAAACACTCAAAACCCCTTATTTCTTCTAATTTTCTAAATATATATAAGATAACTTAATTAACTTCTCATAATTCAACTTTTGACCAACTCAAACACGAGTTATCTCCACTAACCATCCAATTCCCATTATTTACAATTTTTACTCACCTCTTAATATTCTTTCAACTTTCTACTAATTTCTCATTATTTAAATAATTAATTCCCACAAATACTAATTAAATCAACACATTTTACCACAAATGTCGATACCAATCAAACACGTCATAAATCCCATAAAATAATTATTTAAATAATTTAATCAATCAAATCAAATAAATAATCAAATAAAAGGCTAATTAAGTCGGGGTATTACAACTCTCCTCGCTTAAAGAATTTTCTTCCTTGAAAATTACCTGACGGGAAAAGCTATGGATAAGACTCTTTAATCTTACTCTCGAGTTCCCACGTCACACTGCCACCAACAGGACCTCCCCAAACAATTTTCACTGAAACGATCTTCTTGCCTTGTAAGTGCTTCACTACACGATCCTCAATCCTCAATGGTAAGGTCTTAATTCAGGACAAATACAAGTTGAATCTGCATAAGCAACATCAACATGAACCTAAATATCATACTCTTTTGCCACATTACACATCAATAACATTTGTTGCGGTTGTACCAACCCTTACACATAAGAAAGAATGGTAGAAAAAAAAGACTCATGAGCCAAAGATTTTTTTTTTAATCTTTTAGTTTTTATGACTCTAAATTTTTGTGCATGAATTCCAACAATTTGAGTTGCTTTTTGAAGTGTACTATGTGTTTGAAAATCAATCATCATCATGTAGTCTTGTCTTTTGAATTCTTCAAGGTCTAGAGGATTCATGATTCTTGTTGATTTGGTTTTTGGAGGGTTGGAGTGCGATATATATTAATTGTGTATTTATCTTTATAACATACAACCCAATTAAGGATGACAAAATTAATGGATTAGGTGAATTTAGTAGGATTGTTAATAGGTCGATAAAAATATTCCAATAATACATTAATGATCCAGTAATTTTCTTTAAAAAAAATCAAATTTAATCCTTTCATTAATATTTTTTAATGAATGGACATCCATAAAATTAATTTAAATATTTCATCTTTTTCTAGTTATTTTTTAATTTTACAAAAATATATCTTTTAAATATTTTGTAAAATATTTTTTTTTCAATTTTTATTTTAAATCTCCAATTAATGAGCAAGAATTTAAAATTCTAATTCAAATTTGTTTCAATTTTAGATATGGACATACAAATTTGTAAAAATCTTTATTATAGTCACTGGTTAGTTAAAAAATTGGTAATAGTAATTATAATATAAATATATAATGATTTTAAAAGGTGTTATGGGCCAATCGGAAAGACCCCGAAAGAATAAAGTCAAATATAATGCAATCCGATAAAGTTTCACTTCCTCTCGAACCTTCTTAATCAATGAAGGTGATTCCAAAATATCTCAATCGTAAATCACATCCAACAGTCATCCACAAAGAACGACAGATAAATAGCAAGTTATATATATATATATATATATATATATATATATATATATATATATATATATATATATATATATATATATATATATATATTTGACACCAAATCGATGTAACAAGTTTAAAATACAATGTCATTTCACTCTTGTTCTCCATATACGAACTTGAGCGTTAGAGTGTTAACCTTGTAAGTACCCCCCCCCCCCCCCCCCCCCCCCAATCGTATTGGTGACTGCAATCTACTGTCTCTTCCATTCAACTTCTCATTTCTGGTTCTAAGATGGGACAAAAGGAAAACTAAAAAAAAAAGATGGAAAAGAAAGTGTAAACGAAGAAAGGTTTTGGTTATATATAAGAGAGTATTAGAATATCATAATTAGTAAGTGTCGTGCCGCGAAAAATAATTGAGCACATCACACGCTCGAAGATACAACATAGCCGCCACCGAAAGGTTGTGAAAGGCCAAGTTGTATGGGCTAATTTTTTGGTACGTTTTTAGCGTTACATTCTACATGTTTGGTTGCATTATATTGTAATTTGCATGCGTTGAATTTCATTTTCTTTGCGTTTTAGTTCCCTTTGAGTTAGCTTTCGCATGGTTTCCATCATTTTTGTGATGACCGCATTGAGCGTAGCAAGTCAATGGCTGATTTTTATTAGTTTATGTGCGACTTTTTAGTTGGTTGTTGTTGCGTTTCAATTCAATTTTGTATGTGCGTCCGATGATTTAGCATTGCGATAATCCTCACTTTTGCTTCTTACCAATTCGCGTTTCGACTTGCAACTTTTAATTTCATGATTTTATAGTTTGTCGCGTTTCAATTTATTTTATGATGACCACACTCACGCATTAGCAATTTGCAATTTGATTTGTGTTAGATCCAACGATCCAACGTCGTTACATTTAAATCAAATTTGATTTTTTTTGGTAGCTTTGCACGTCTTCGCATAAGCAACATCAATTTTCATTTTGCTTTACTTCTTTCGATTCATTTATGGTGGATGTGTGTTGTACGCATTTGTATCCTTTTATCTGGTTGAATTCTTCGTACACATTCAATTCGATTTATTTGTGGCGTTAGACTACACCTTGCGCTAGAGTTTGCGTCACTACGTTAGAATTCACGCCCCTCGCGATACAATTTGCACCTTTGAATTACAATTTCTCATCTCTCATTCATACTTTAACCATTTTCACCATCGATTCAAAATAACTTCAAAAACCAAAATACTTAACCATTTTAGTAAACGCAAATCAAACGCTTGATCCAACGCCAAACTCTTTTCTTAAGCAAATAAAAAGTGACTAACTTTAATAGCTTTGACCTTTTTTTGATAACATGAAAAATGGAAGGAAAAACCTACTTAGGTGTAAAGTCCAGTCATAATCCCGAGTATTAGACCTAAGTTATAAAAGCTTGCAAGTCACAAATACTCTACTTCTAACCCAAAAATACATCCAACACATCCAAACCATTTTTCCTCTTGTCATCCCTTCAAAATCTTTTCCAACGAGAGATGTTTAGTCTCAAGATGATGCAAAACAACACGTTGTCCACTTATATGTGAGTTGAGATAAGTGGCGTTTTCCCATGAATGTTGATATGTAGAAATCCGTTCAATGTGATGCAAACGGCCGATCCTCACCTGTTTTGGGTAAGCATTGTTTTTTGTTAATTGAGATAAAATAGCTTTCGCTAAAATCTACCAACAAACAAACATTTTCTACCCAGAACTATGTAGCCTTGAGTTCTCTATTGCATCCGCAGATACGTAGAAGCGAGATTCAAAGTCTCGTCAGGCACCCTAATAAAAAATTCACCTGTTAGTCTTATTCGTTTTCCCCTTTAATAACTTGAGAAAGCCAACATTCAAAAGCTAACACTAATGCACATACTAACTATATGGATCCTGTTGAGTATAATAGACGTGAGGGATGCTAATACCTACCTCTTACGTAATCTACTCTCGAACATGATTTGGTTGTGAAGACCATATCATTGCCGCTTTTTAGGGGTTTTATTGATATTTTACCTTCCCTCTTTAGGAATAAATAAATTTCGATGGAGACTCTATAGTCATTTCGCGAGTGTGTGATTGCGCTTTGCGAGGTCGTATTCTTTTTTCGAGGTACGACAGTTGGAGACTCTATTGGAGACCTCCTGTCAAGTGAGTCGTGCCTCATTTAGTTTGTTGTGTGCTTATGTTAGTTTACATGTTTCAATTTTCTTTTATCTTATTGCTTTTATTATATCTATTGTGTTGTATATTATATATCTTCTATTGGCTTCCTTGGGCTGTTGGTACTTAGATACTCTGATTGCAAACACATTGTGGAAAAAACTCTATACCCGAGTCTAGAGTAAAAATATAAGATAAGACGATGGTTACGTAGTGCGGGTCCTCGAGGTGTATATCTCGTAAGGGTTGGAATGAATGCCTCACTTAGAGTAGATCCTCTTGAAAGTGTTGTCGCTCGACAAGTATTTGCCGTATGTTTTAATGTTTCATAGGGGCATGTGACTCTAAGAACCTTTGTAGAACATTGAAACACTTTGGCATACTAGGAATGATGGTTGCATAGTATGGGTCACTAAGGTGTATATCTCGTAAGGGTCGATACAAGAACCTCACTTAGAATAGTTTCTCTAGATGGAATTGACGCCAGACAAGTATTTGCCATAAACGACAAACATTCTTGCAAGTCCATGACTATGGGAACCGTGTCTAGAACCCTGAAGTCGATGGTTTAGTAGTGCGGGTCCCTGAGGTGTATATCTCGAAAGGATCAGCACGAGAACCTCACCCAGAATAATTTCCCTTGAAGGAATTGACAATCAGAAAGTATTTGTCATAAGCGACAATCATTCTTGTGGATCTATGACTCTGGAAACCTTTGAAAACCCTAGATCATACCTAGTGAGAACCCTTTATGTGAAAAGTAATAAGTATCATTTATATCTTATACATATGAACCCGTATGCCTAAAAGTAAAACAAATGCATTACATTCATTCTCATTCCATTGCATAAAAACATTTTTGCATCAAAAAATGAAAAAATTTCATGCATCTGCATTCATTAGCATGCATATCATTTTTTCAAATAAAAGCTCATTCTGTTTTCTTTCACTAGTTACACACTGAATCCCAACACCAGTACTTTACTCGAGCCTACGCTCGTCGAAGAATGGAGAATCAAGAACAAGAAAACGCAAGAGTGAGGTCAGAGCTTGGTGACCTAAGAGGAAATGTAGGCCAAATAATGGAGATGCTCCAAGCGCTAACAACCAAGACTGACCCTCCTCAAGTAAGAGTCATTTCGGAGATCTCGGGTTCTACCATTAACTACTAACCTTCAAGGACCGTGACTTCTGCATAGCCACCATTTGGGTTACCTCCCAACTACTCACTGTCATACCATAAATTTTACCCTAAGTTTTCGTCAATATCATCATATCATGAAATTCCATTTGATCATGCACCACATCAATCATAGATGTTCACCAGGAATCATGACATTTCATACGATCTTAGTGGCATGTATTTCATTCATTTGTGGACTAAAGAATCAAGAGTATTCCCTAGCCTCAAGACATCATCCATTTTCATCTGCATCACTATAATTTTTTTGGTAATTAGGTAAATAGTCCAAGAGTGACTATTTGCATCTTTCTCTTTACCCCAATTCATCTGCACCATTGTTATTCATCAACATATTATAGAATAAAAAGTCAAAGTCATGTTTGACTTTGCTGACCTTGATTGTTAACTCATTTGATTTACTTTCATTTTGCATTGTTACTTTAACTTGTCATGAGCATTGCATTTAACCATTTATTAATACACATCAAAGGTCAAAGACAAAAGTCAGGTGGTTGATCTTTGATTTGATTTTATTGGTTGAATAATTATGATTGTTTTAACTCAAATCAATTTTTTTATTCAAATATTTTTTATTGATATTTTGAATGGGATACAAATAGAAATGATTTTGAAAGAAAGCAAAAAGTTTTTTTTATTATTGATCAATTTTTACATTGCAAAGCACACACTAATATTGTACTTACATACCCACCCTATTCAGTACACACTTTATTTATACATATTACCCTATTCAGTACACGTTATTCCCCTATTACCTACATACATATAATACATATAATACAATATTTCAGAAAAATACAAAAAGAAGTAAAAGTTTTATTTACATTATTATTTCCTAAATTCTACATACATGTGAGCATCCTTCAAGCTAGGCCTTGTTTTTCATACCTAGCTGAGCCTTATGCTTTGTGCAATCCTTTTCCAAGCCTTCTCCATGTGAGCATCGTACCAAGCCAATTCATCAACTCCAAGCCATTAGCTCAAATGCATAATTAGACGAAAGAGAAGAATGAGGGTAACTCTGTTAGTAGCAATCATCACCAATTTCATACACACATTCACACAAAGGGGACCATAATTCACACGTATGATAACAAATTTCCAAATTCATACCAAATTAACATTTCCAACAAACACAAATTCCATTCTAATTTCATATAACATTTACTCGAATTCAATCTAAGCCCCCCTTCAACATTGCAAATTGAATCTTAACCATTCACTCAATTGTTGGACACAAATCACACCCAAATTCCTTTAAATTCATCTCAAATTAACACTAATTCACCTTTTTCCCTCCAATTGATAACAAAAATAACTGAATATTCCTCTTTTGGCTTCGATTCCCTTTTGCTTTGCGTGATTCTATATTTTTATGCTTGAAGTGTTGTTCGGATAGAAGTTTAGGTTTGTTTTTTGGCCTAGTTTAGTTTCATTTATGAGGTTTTATGAAGATAGGGTTTGGAGTTGGAAAACTAGGATCCTTTGTTTAGTGAGTTTGTTTGTGTGTTTTGACCTTAGATTCAAAGTATGGATGAGATTTAGGAGAAGTTTCATGTTGGAGGTTTAGCTTTTTGACGAGTTTTGAACCAAGTTAAGGTTTGGTGTTGTTGGTTCCGATCTGACCATATGGTGAGAATTTAGAGGAAACCTAGGGCATATTTGGATTTAGAAGGTTTGGTTTAGGGGATAGGAAATTTTTGGAATTGGCGTGGCGGTGTTCCACCGGAGAAGACAGTGGCGTCGCCGCCTCAGCTGTCTTCTCCGACGTATTTCTCAAGCATGGAGGGTGGCCGAAAATCTCCCTAGTTGCAGAGAAAGATAGGGTCATAGTGATATAAACACAAAAAGAAAGGTTAAGTTTTAAAATGAATTATGATAGAGGGTGGTCTAGTCTGGATACCCTAAGACAAGTGACAGATCTTGTGCCACTTGTCCTCCATGCAAGCCCTCCACCCGCGTTAGATCACACATGCGCTTTCCTAGCTCTCCACCCTGCACCCTCATTTCCTGGCCTTAGGATCTAGCTGACTCACCAAGTATTTCCATTTAGTGGCTACAATTGAGTCAAAGGAATTGAATCTGAGCTGGGCCTTAAGACCTTTGAATCTGAGCTGGCTCATTATTATTGTTTTTGTTTTGCTTCTTTTCCTTTCCTTCTTTTCTTCTTTTCTTTCTTTTCTTTTCTTTTATTAAATTAATTAACCTTTTAATTAATTAATTCCATTAATAAATTTTAATTAATTTGGTTGATTGGTTAAATTTTTAGTTAATCCTTTATTAATTAATTTTCATTAATTTAATTAATTGATTTAATTAGTTTAAATAGTTTAATTAGTTGATAATTTTCATGTCTTAGCCTTTTATAAGCTTTATATGCTTAATTTTTCTACCATATTACTCCCACTTGACAGATGTATCCATCTCCCATTGTTTGTAATAATTTTTACTATTTTTTAATTTATCTATTAACTTCGAATTAATCAAGAATAAAGTAAAACGAACCATTTCAAAAAAGGGAATAAAATAACACTCGATCCAACGTCGAATAATTTTCATAAATCAAACAATGTTCGATAACACGAGTGCTTGATCTAACTTCAAGTATCTTTCCCACTCCATATCAAACTTGTTTCATAATTAACTTCAAACACTTGATCCAACGTCAAGTTGTACATTTTCCAAAGCTTCTTCATACTAAAAAATGGAAGAAAAATGGTTGATTATGTTTAGACCTTCTCCTCCTCGATTATTTGGGCATTGCTATATAGCTCCCTATGTGAATAATCATCTTCTATTAACAAACTTTGACCTAATTCGCCATACATTTTTATAATAACTTTTGGAGGAAAAGAGAGTGATTGGGCTTAGTGTAGCGGTAAATTCATGACCATCAATCTATGGATAAACTTGACGTCAATAAAACCAGAGTCGCCACCACACTTTTATTGTTTCCAAAGGAAAAGGGAAAAGTACGAACAAAACCCCAAGATAAGAAGTTTTCAAATCAAAACTAATAAAATTCCAAATATTATAGGTAAGGGGGTTGATTACACAGAGAGAAGGTGTTAGCACCCAAAGTGTCCTAGGTACTCCTAGGGAGCCCTTTTTTATGTGTGTATTTGTTTTTGGTATAAAATGATGTTTGAAACAAAATAGAGTGTAGGGATGAGAAAAGAATTCATTGATTATATTTTTGTGTTTGACAGGACCTTCGGACTTGTGCCTACGTACCAACATAAAAATGAGGCATCAAAACCTCGTAGTTCGTGGTATCAATTTCAAAATGGATGTGTTGCTTTTAATCAAAATTTAAGTTAAAAGAGGCACAAAGGGCCCAAAATTTTGAATGGGTGTTAGTTCTTTTTGTCTTTTGAAATTTTAAGTCAATATTGTTAAGTTCATTTAGAAATTTGATTAAGAAAAAGAGTTTAAAAATGCAATGGCATAAGGCCAAAGTTTCTAATTTGAAATAATGTCTAAGTTTTGAACTCACAAGCAAAGAAAGTTTTTGAAAAGGGGGAGAGATTTTGAAATTTAAGAAGTGGGAGAAGATGAAGAGACTAATCCTAAGCATAAAATTAAAAGTTAAGAGTTGAAAATATCTGACCAATGTGATGCAATTCAATAGACAAGAATGTCATATAGAAAACCCATTTTCCCTTTGGACTTTGAATCAAGAAAATATCCACAAGCAATTAGCAATATGAAGATCAAGGCATCAAATAAAGATGGCCACATCCAAGCAAACAAATCCATAGTTAACAGTCTTCTTTTGTCTTCCCATGTACCAGATGAAATACTCCTTGATTTGCTCAGAATAAGGTATTAGACATGAGATCAAAATAATAGTCGCATCAAATCCGTGTATTAGATGAATTCAAGTGGATCCTAATACTTGCATCAGATGAAAACTTAAATCATAAAAACTTGGTTTCAGAAATATTGGCATTAGTCAAGTCCTTTTGCATATGGAATGTTGCTTAATCCTAAGTCCAAAAGTTCAGATCAAACCCAACAATCCACACAAACATTTTTTAGGATTTTTGTTGTTTATTAGGTATTTTAAGGTCCTGAGACCATAAGCACAAACAAAATACACAAAGAAATATATACAAACACAATATAAGGCTCAAACGAGCAAAGTGAAAAATGACATAAACATAAACAAGTTAATGAAATGAAAATGACAATGAATGGTAAATGACTTGAAATTAAATTGCATAAAGTAAATGACTTAAAAGTAAAGCAAAGTTAATAATAATTAGTGTTAGTCAAAGTTAATTAGATGTTAGTGGAGTTTTGCTTTTCAATTGATTAAGTCATTCTTTGGAGAACACTCAACTATCTATTCACAAGCATGGATCCTTGAACCAACACATCTTCCAAAGAAAGGAAAAAATGCCAAGTTTCCACATAATACCATGAAAGATGGGAGACTTACAATCTCACTTACTAGAATGCTATGCCTTTAGAAGTCACAACTAGAATGCTATGACTTACAATCGTAATTGGACTTATGTAGAAGTCACAACTATCTGAGGCCGGACAATAAAAATTTAGGTGTTAATGCAAGTTAGAATTTGGTATAATGAACCAAATTCCTAAAACATACCACACACTAAAAGAAAATAATCAAAGGATGGACCTATCTCATTCATACTTGTATTGGTTCATCTAATACAAGGTTATTGATGAACCAATTAGCCTTAGGATATTGAGATTTCATTGGTCAATAAGGGGAATGGGAAAGAAAGAGATTGCAGATGAAGAGGGAGGAGAGATGAGAGAAACACAAATTGGTCATGGGAGGAATTTTATCAAATTAAAATCATTCATTCATTTTGGGAGATGAAATGTACCTTTCATCAATCCCATAAATCCAATGATTTTAATCCAACAAAAGTCAAATAAACCTTGACCAAGGCCCAAACAAATAGTCAAACATCACAAGTCAATAAAAATGGCTCAACATAATTTTTACACAATTAATCAATTAAAAATCAAATTAAAAATGCATTAAAATTCAATTTAATTTGGTCAAAACCTAAAACCTCTTCAAAACACCAAATAAATGGCCAAGAGATTTATCCTAGGTCAATGAAGGTCAAAGGACCTTAGACAAAAAATTTCATGATTTTTGAAAAGTCAAAAGTATTTTTAAACAATTAAAAATATGCACAAAAACAATTAATTCATGAAAGATATCAAAGTTAATCCAAAAAATAATTTTAATTTAGAAAATGAAAGAGGAGAATATTTAACGATTTTTGTGAAAAGTCCCATATTTTTTGGATTAAAAATGAAATTATTATAAATTAATCAAAATAAATGGATTAAATGCAAAATCAGAAAATACAAAAAAACAAGGGCCATCAGATCTCCCTCATTAATTGAGGTGGCAGACCTGATGGCCACGTGCGTGTCATCCATGGTGCACCCCAGTCAACGCGTTGCAACAATGGTAATTAAAATCAAAGGCCACGATTAAAACAATTTAAACAGATCTGATGATTGAGAGGCGTGACAACACACCACCGGAGCTAGGGCTCCGGTCTTCTTCTCTGGTGGACCTCACCGGACTGGTCCACCATCAACCATCACTAAAATAAAAAACAAGGACATGGATTCAAAGAAAAAATGCTCAGGAGCTCGAATCTGGCCTCAATTTTCTCCGATTCCAAGTATATAAAAAGATACAGGGATTTGATTTTTGAGGATCATGAACTGAGTTACTTCGATTTGACCTTAAAGCAACTCAATCTTGTTTCCTACATTGGTAGGACTTTAGCCAACCAAAAATCATAAAGAATGGTGAAGAATTGAGAGAAAATCGAAGAGATGAAGTTTCTGAAAAATCACCTTCGAGTTGCTTCAAATTCACTTGATCTGGATCTGGATTTGCTTGCTTTCTCTTCCTCTTGCTTGCAGAAACCAATTGAGATGAAAAGGGGAATGAATTTTTGGAGTTTGAACTTCCAAATAGAAGATGAAGTTCAAGCTCGATTTCAAAAGAAATCTTCAAAAATTCTATGGAATGGAGGGTTTGGATTGGTCTGGCAAAGCTTGGGCAAGGTATTGATGGAGTTCTGATCACAATGCACTCCTATTTATAAGCTTAGCAATTGATTTTCACACACTTCCATTCAACTGTTAAAAAATAGAAAGCTCCTTCATGAGCTAGCATGGGCGTGTGCAAAGCCCAAACAATCATTTATAAAGGTCCAAAATCATGCATAGGTCATGCTGAAAGTGTTGCATTAAGCCATGCAATGTTGGAATGAGTTTGATCATGAAATTCTTCCAAATGGTACCACACATTGCACCCATACGCAAGTCTTTCAATTTTGATCCAAATGAGATGATATTAGACTTTTTGGAAAGGTGAGATCAAGGGGAACAACTTTCATGTTAAACACTTTTTCGTTTGAAGCTTAGATCATGATGAAATTTGAAGTGAAAGTTTGGAAAATCAAACATATTTGAAAATTTTCTAAGTACCAAGTCAAATGTTCACTTCTTCCACCTTGAATAACTTTTGCTATGGACTTCAAATGGAAAACGTTCCTTAATCAAAGTTGTATCTATTTAAACCCTATTAAATTTGGCCACAAATTGGACCTCATTTGGATTTGGCATGAAGGATTTATGCATTATAGAAGTTGAGGAAAATCACTTGTTCAATGGTAATGACCCAAAATGACCGATAATGTTCCCTCATGGAACATGCATTTTCAAGTTGAATTTGAATTTTCTACAAACATAAAAGTTCAAGAAGACATCTTGAATTTGATTATGGAACTTTAATGGATTTCATCTCACAAAAATTGAGCAAGTTATGGTCTTGGGAAGTTGACCTCCTAACTAGGGTTCAGATAAAATGACCTATAATCTTTCACCATAAAACATGACTTTCCAAGCAAACCTAGATCTTGGCATAAACATGAAAGTTGTTTGGAATTCCATTTTGAGTATCTATGATCTTGGAATCATTTTCATATAACAAAACGTGTAGGATATAGGGTTTAGGGAATCCCAGTTTTGACGAGTTGACTTTCTCTGGTCAACCACCATGAATCATCTTGCTAGATTGACATTCTATTGACTTTTGGGACTCATGGGGGATCATATATGCATAATATGATGTAATATGAAGTATCCCTTGAAATATTAGATCAAATATTGATGAAACTTGTTGAATAAGTCAAACAAGATACCCAGATGAATTAGGGTTTCCAAGGCAAACAAACTTCAAACTCTTTATGTATTCTTAATCAAAATGATAAGTGAAGACCATAGGGATCCATATATGATGTCTAGAACCAATGTGAACCATTTCTTGATTGATCTCATTACCTTGAGGGTCTTAAACCCTAGATGTGAGCTTGATGGAGCATAGGTGAGCATACACACTACCTACAAAAGCAACAAACTATACATTGACATATTTTGGTATTTTGGTTAGTAAATAATGAAAGACAAAGTATGATACAATCAAATGTGCTTGGTGATCTCTGCCAATGTAAACCCAATGAGTGGGGTGAAGAGGATGCCAATGTGTGATCCCAATGCCAATGCATATGATGAGATAGCATGAGGGATCTTAGGGTCAAAATTGAAGTCTTACAGCTGCCCCTATTTAAGGACATTCTAACTGAGGATGTGAAGGTTAAAATCTTCGTATCAACTCAGTAGAATGGACTTAAATAACAACATATAGAAACTAATTTTGGTCCCTAAGAGACCTCATGATGCATAAGATATGAATGTTAAAAATAATCTTTGTGGAGAAATATTGCCACAAAGGAAAAGAATTCGGAGAGACTGAAAGTCCATAGGAGTATAATGCATTCCATAAGGAACATTCACTGGGGAGACAGAGACTCTGGGGGTAGACAGGTTATGCGTAGGCCAAGCTACGACTTAAAAACTGCTAGAGACACGAGAGGAATTCCATGAAAATAAATCAATGGAAGGACTCAGTTGGGGGATAAGGGGAAAATCTGTGGGAGGAAGTCAGAACAAAGATGAAATACCTGAACCAAACAGGGGATGGCGATTTCAACGGGGAAATACGCACTGAAACTCAACTGTGGAAGAATAAACTTCAACACAGGAGTACCAGAAGTATGTTATCTATTACCGGTTACTGAGTAGGAGGATAACATAATCTGACAGAGAGGCATCCGTTAACGGTTAGGGTAAACATATCAAGGATGACTTGCTGAGGGAAACATGAGGTGTATTCATTACTAGTTACTGGGTAAGAATAACCTGCTGAGGAAAGCAAAAAATAGGATTTACAACTACCGGTCACTAGGCAGAAGACCAAAGAGATAATATCCGTCACCGTTTAAAGTGAACATATCAAGGATAGACTCAAGGGAAGAATATCCGTCATTGGTTAGGATGAACATATCAAGGATAAACCACCTGGGTAAAAATAGGAATTATATCTATCAGTTACTAGATAGAATACCAAAAAGAGGATATCTGTCATCGGTTAAGATGGACATATCAAGGATAGACTCAGAGGGGAAAGGAGGATTTATAACTATCGGTTACTAGGCAGAAGACCGCAAAGAGGAGAAAACCCGTCATCGATTAGGATGAACATATCAAGGATTAACTCTCTGAGGAATGAAATAGGGATTACAACTACCTTTTTATTGGGTAGAAAACCGCAAGGGGAGAATATCTGTCATCAATTAAGATGAACATATCAAAGACTCATTCTGATGAAGATATAACTCAAGGGGAGTGGTTCCATCCAGATAATCAACTGGGGAGGAAACTGAAATAAAAAGCATCCACGAGG
Source organism: Lathyrus oleraceus (assembly GCF_024323335.1). Taxonomy (NCBI): domain Eukaryota; kingdom Viridiplantae; phylum Streptophyta; class Magnoliopsida; order Fabales; family Fabaceae; genus Lathyrus; species Lathyrus oleraceus. Next base: position 449,648,352 of record NC_066582.1, on the reverse strand, counting down.
AAATAACTCAGTGGGGAATGAGAAAGGTTAAATTCTTTTTGCTTAAGGGGCTGACACTCTACCATTGAAAGAGGACAGACGCACCAAATCTACATAGGGAAACAATATCACCATAACAGAGGATCAGAAAATAAGGAAACAAATGCAATAACATGCATAATGAAATATCTGATGTATGAATGTATATGTATATGTATATGATTGATGATTATGCTGACGAATAGTCACAAAGGATACAAATGTCACTGATTTGAATAATCGTTACAACACTCGGCTAATCTCGACAAGATGGAAACACCAATTGGAGAAACATGCTTGGGATGAATACAAATCAACTGGCTCTGAACACCTCAAACCCGGATGGGGATAGAGAGAGAAGGTCTGCCGAAGACTTGAACTGTCGACCCTGCGGGGAGTCTGCAATGAACTTTGCTGAGGACTTATTGGCGATAAAAACTCTGTGTTGGGTACATACAAACTATCGAGGATGCGAGCCTACAACTTAGTCGGGGAAGCTGACTTTCCGCTAGGGAGGAAAAGGTTACCAAACCAACCGCTGGAAGACCAACAATGCTTCACACTTTAGGACTAGACTGATGTTGATATTCTTTATTCATCATTTTCAATGTAATTGCTTTCATTATTATTTAAGAAAAGCAATTTTTCTTACTAATTCAATTTTAAAATTATCATCATAAAATTCAATTCTATTTGGCTGAATAAATAAGAGTAGAAACAATTGGATAAAAAGCTCAACTTTATTTAATAGAATGGTAGTCTGTAAATGACAAGACTCCATAGATCTTTTACAAAAGTTGAAAAATGGTAATTTACATGGAAAAGGGCTACATTGAATACAATAATCACTAATCCTTCTACCAACTTTAATATCTGTTGTGCTCTTGGCTTCGGTTGAGAATGATGAATCAGAATTGACTGACTTGCTCAAAATTGCTCCAATGATCAGGACCAACCGAATGCAGTTACTTGCCATTGTCCCTAATTTTTGCATAGATTTCCCTAGGGTAGGGTCATCAATCTATCGGGATAAATTTTCCATTTCATGTCTCTAATTTTTTCCTGGATCGCCCTTGCGGGTTTTCAATCCACTGAGACGCTCATTTTTGCCTAAGCTGCCCTTTCGGGTTTTCAACTTAGTGAGTTGTTCTTTTCTTTTTACGCAAAGTATTTCTTGACTGCATCAGAATTCACAGGACGAGTGAACTCTTCACCATCCATAGTTGTAAGAATCAAAGCACCGCCTGAAAAGACTCTCTTAACAACATATGGGCCTTCATAATTAGGAGTCCGTTTGCCCCTAGCATCAGGTTTGAAAGATAGAATCTTCTTGAGCACAAGGCCACCTTCTCTGAACACACGAGGCTTGACCTTCTTGTCAAATGCCTTCTTCATTCTTTGTTGGTACAACTGACCATGACACATAGCAGTCAACCTCTTCTCTTCAATCAAATTCAGTTGATCATATCTGGTTTGGCACCATTCGGCTTTTGTCAACTTGGCTTCCATAAAGACACACAATGATGGGATCTCAACCTCTACTAGGAGCACAACTTCCATGGCATAAACGAGAGAGAAAGGGGTTGCCCCTGTTGAAGTGTGGATGGATGTACGAGCCCATGCAAAGCAAATGGGAGCATCTCATGCCAATCTTTATATGTCACTACCATTTTCTGAATGATTTTCTTGATGTTCTTGTTCGCAGCTTCAACAACCCCATTCATCTTAGGTCTGTAGGGAGAAGAATTATGATGCACAATCTTGAAGTCTCTACAAAGAGCTTCCACCATATTATTGTTCAAGTTAGATCCATTATCAGTAATGATCTTACTTGGCACACCATAACGATATATAATCTGATTCTTGATAGACCTTACAACAACTTGCTTGGTTACATTTGTATACGATGCCACTTCAACCCACTTTGTGAAGTAGTCAATAGCCACCAGAATGAAACGATGTTCGTTCGAGGCTTTGGGCTCAATCATGCCAATCATATCAATTCCCCACATGGATAAAGGCCATGGAGAGGAAATGACATTCAATAGTGTCAGAGGAATATGAATCTTATCTGCATAAATCTGACACTTGTGACATTTCTTCACAAACTTGCAACAATCAGATTCCATTGTCATCCAATAGTAACCTGCTCTCAACATCTTCTTAGCCATAGCATGTCCATTGGAATGAGTACCAAAGGAACCTTCATGGACTTCAGTCATCAATAAGTCTAATTAGTGTCTATCCACGCATATGAGCAGAACCATATCGAAGTTTCTCTTGTAAAGCACATCACCATTCAGGTAAAAGTTGCTAGCTAATCTTCTTAAAGTCTTCTTATCTTTCAAAGATTCCCCAGGTGGGTAAATATGACTTTGGAGGAAACCTTTAATATCATAATACCATGGCTTTTCATCTTTGACCTCTTCAACAGCAAACACATGAGCTGGCCTATCAAGATGCATCACCGTCAAATTGGGAACTTCATTCCAAAATTTCACCACAATCATTGAAGCCAATGTTGCAAGAGCATCTGCCATCCGATTTTCATCTCGAGGGATATGATGAAACCCAACCTTTGTACAGAAAGTTGAAATCCCCCTCGCATAATCTCTATATGGTATCAAACTGGGTTGATTCGTCTCCCATTCACCTTTGATCTGATTCACAACCAAAGTTGAATCTCCATAGACATCAAGATACTTGATTCTGAGATCGATGGCTTCTTCAAGCCCCATAATGCAAGCTTCATACTCAACCATGTTATTTGTACACTTGAAAGTTAATCGAGCTGTAAACGGGAAATGAGTGCCTTGAGGAGTGATAATTACTGCCCCAATGCCATTACCATAGTGATTAACAGCTCCATCAAATACCATGCCCCAACGAGAGCCAGACTTTGGCCCTTCTTTAAGCAATGGTTCATCACAATCTTTTATTTTCAGGTACAAGATCTCTTCATCAGGAAAGTCATACTGCATTGACTGATAATCTTCAATCGGTTGGTGAGCCAAATGGTCAGCCAAGGCACTACCCTTAATAGCCTTTTGAGATTGGTATTCAATATCATACTCGGATAACAACATCTGCCAATGGGCGATCCTTCCAGTTAAATCAGGCTTCTCAAAAACATACTTTATTGGATCCATTTTAGATATCAACCAAGTAGTATGATTTAACATATATTGGCGCAGACGCTTAGCAGATCAAACCAATGCGCAACAAGTCTTTTCAAGCATAGAATACCGAGTCTCACAGTTGGTGAATTTCTTACTGAGGTAGTAAATTGCATACTCTTTCTTTCCAGATTCATCTTGTTAACCAAGAACACAACCCATGCTCTCTTCAACCACAGTCAAATACATGATCAAAGGTCTTCCTTCAACAGGTGGAGACAAAATCGGAGGCTCAAGAAGATATTCTTTGATACTGTCAAAAGCTTTCTGGAAATCTTTGGTCTAATCACAAGACTGATCTTTCCGAAGGAACTTGAATATAGGCGCACACGTGGCAGTCATATGTGATATGAATCTTGAGATATAATTTAAGCGACCGAAAAACCTTTGACTTGCTTCTCTATTTTGGGTGCAGGCATTTCTTGTATTGCTTTGACCTTGGTAGGATCAACTTCAGTACCCTTCTTGCTGAAAATAAAGCCCAACAACTTATCAGAACGAACACCAAAAGTACATTTATTAGGATTCAAGCGGAGTTTTTACTTCCTCAAACGCTGGAATAACTTCAACAAATGCTCAACACGCTCTTCTTCATCACTCAATTTAACAATCATATCATCAACATAAACTTCAATCTCTTTATACATCATATCATGAAAAAGAGTGGTCATAGCTCTCTAGTACGTTGCACTAGCATTCTTTAAACCGAAAGGAATAACTCTATAACAGAATGTTCCCCAGGGCGTAATGAATGTGGTATTCTCCATATCTTCGGATGCCATCTTGATTTGATTATAACAGGAAAATTTGTCCATAAATGAAAAGACTTTGAACTTAGCTGTATTGTCTACCAACATATCAATGTGTGTAGAGGAAAATCATCTTTTGGACTAGCTTTGTTCAAATCTCTGTAATCAACACACATGTGGACTTTTCCATCCTTCTTAGGAACGAGCACAATATTGACCACCCACTACGGATACTCAGCGGTAACAAGAAAACCAGCATCAATTTGCTTCTGCACTTCTTCTTTGATCTTCACTGCCATATTAGGATGAGTTCTCCTCAACTTCTTCTTGATCGACGGGCATTCTGGCTTCAACGGAAATCTATGCTCCACAATCTCAGAATCCAAACCAGGCATGTCTTGATATGACCAAGCAAACACATCTGAATATTCTCAAAGAAGATCAATCAACCCCTTCTTAGCTTCTGGACATAATTGAGACCCAATCTTGACTTCCTTCACATTATCCTCTAAATCCAAGTTGACTAATTAAATCTGCTCTTCAAATGGCTGAATGGATTTTCCTTCGTGCTCAAGTAGACGAGATAATTCATCAAATACTTCTTCATCATCAGTTTCTTCCTCAGCCTCAAACATAGGGAAATCAAAGTTTGGAGAGGGAGTAGGATCATTGTACTCAATGGGTTTGGGAACCAACCTGCATAATGATTTGATACTTTGATTTTTAGAGAAGTGAATTGTGACCAAATATTATGCAGATGGACAATTATTATTCATTTATTTATGTTCTTTGTGATTACCATTTTCAAAAAAGCAAAAAGTAAAAATAAAACATCATAGATGTGGATGAATAAAATTGTATTTCATTGATGATAATTGAAATGCCTACAATTTCCACTTCTCACTTAGGCATAGGAGAAGGGTTTTAAAAAAATGAAAAACAACTTACTTAGAGCGGTGAACAATAACAGGAATATCAACAGCAATCCAATTGTTGCAAGTCTGACCATGCGTCAGAAAGTTGGCGCAAGCTTCGTCTTCATCATCCTTAATCACAGCAGTTGAGTGTTGATCATTACCATGAATGAACCCTCCACGGTGGAAACTTGGTTGCACATCTTCAGCTTTGATGTTGAACGACCCTAGTTGAAATCCCAATCCGGCCCTATTCTTGTTTTCATCAATTTCTACCATGCGACCCCACTGATCGGTGCTGCCAGTCTCAATAGCTTTCTGAGCATCCTTGAAAGAAGACATGGGTGCCCCAGTTTTCTTCACTTCAGCAATAGATACGGCTTGGAACGAAGTTCCAACCTCCTCCTCAGCTTCAACATAAGAAAATGATGACGGATGGCTCACCAATAATGCCTTCTCCCCACCAATAAAGACGAGATTGCCGTTCTTCACAAATTTAAGCTTCTGATGTATAGTAGATGTCACAGCTCCTGCTTCATGAATTAATGGCCTTCCCAATAAACAACTATAGGTCGGGTGGATATCCATTACTTGGAAAGTAATTTGAAAATCACTTGGACATATCTTAACTAGAAGGTCCATTTCACCAATGACAGTTTTATGAGAACCATCGAACGCTTTGATAATCACGCCACTGTACCTCATAGGGGCACCTTGATAAGAAAGTCTGGACAAAGTTGATTTCAGGAGCACATTCAAAGAAGAGCCTGTATCAACCAACACATTAGATAGTGCATCCTCCTTGCAGTTCATTGAAATATGTAGTGATAGATTGTGATTTTTGCCTTCCTCAGGAAGCTCTTTATCACAAAAGCTCAGATTATTGCAAGAAGTGATGTTAGTAACAATGTGGTCAAACTGCTCCACAATAACATCATCCTCAATGCAGGCTTGCTCTAGTACCTTATGTAATGCTTCTCTATGTGCTTCAAAATTCATTAACAGAGACAACACTGAAATCTTTGACGGGGTTTGGAGCAAATGCTCCACCATATTAAACTCACTCCTCTTAATCAATCGTAATACCTCATCATCATCACTAGACTTCAGTTTGCTGGATTCACCAGACTGACACACTAGAGCACTAACTGGATTTGCCATGGGCACATCCATCTTCTTACTGACTGAAACATTCTCTACTTCCCTCGGAAAGATCAGACCGAAGACACAACCACTACGGGTCACTTTTGCAATATCAGCTATATTCACCATATAATTCGTTACAGGTAAAGGAACCTCTTGACCATTTTCCACCATTGTGGCATTATACTGATAAGGCACAACTTTATCGGATGCATACGGGACAGAGCCCGCTAACCGTATAACCAACGAAGATACCGATCTATTAACGTTGTTGTTGTTGCTGCTATCAAACTGAATTACTACCCGCTCAGGGGTCTTAAACACCGACACAATTACATTGACATCATCTATATCCCTTGACTGTTGAATCTGTATTACATTCTCATCCATCAACCCCTGGATATCCCTCTTGATGATCATACATCCACTGGGGTTTACACTACAAATTGCATAACCATCATGGTCGTGCTCACAATCACTGATCAAACACAATGTTCTATGCATCTCCACCAGAGACCTACAGATACGTCGTACATCAAAGACTCGGAAATTTCCTGAACATCCATCCATCATATTGACAGTAGAACTACCATGAGCAGGAAATGGACTGGCTTTCATATTAGGCGCACGGTCCTCAAAGGACACCATCCCACTTTTCACGAGCTTTTATACTTCGTACTTCAACGGATAACAATTCTCAATGTCATGGCCAGGGGCTCCCTGGTGAAAGGCACAATGGAGTTCAGGTTTGAACCACCATGGAAGTGGCTCAGGAATTTGAGGTGAATTTCTTGGTTGGAGTAGGTTCTTGAGAACCAAATATGGATATAATTCTGCATATGTCACAGGAATAGGGTCAAAAGAGACCTTCTTCCTCTCGAAATTTTGTTGTTGATTATTATTGTTATTGTAGTTGGTTCTTGTTGCGGTTGTTATTGACGTTGTTGTTGTTGAATCGGGACAGATTGATTGTTGGAATTGTTGGAAAATACAGGAATCACTGAAGAAACTTGATGTTGCTGTTGTCAAGGTTGAAAACTCCTTCTAACATGAGGCCTTCTCTGCCTCCCTACAGATACTGAATTGGTTTCTCCCTCCTTCCTCTTAGAGAAACTACCACCATACTTCTTACTGGACGACGCTTCTTCCTTAGACAGACGTCCTTCACGGACTCCCTCTTCTAACCTCATCCCCATGTTTACCATTTCAGTAAAGTCACTGGGGGCACTGGCAATCATACGTTCATAATAAAACGAACTCAAGGTCTTTAGGAAAAGCTTCATCATCTCTTTTTCTTCTAATGGAGGATTAATCTGAGCAGCGAGTTCCCTGCACCTCTGAGCATACTCCTTAAATGTCTCCTTATCATTCTGAGACATAGACCTCAACTGGTCCCTATCAGGCACCATATCCATATTATATTTATACTGCTTGACAAAGGCTTCACCAAAATCATTGAAAGTACGAACACTTGCACTATCTAGCCCCATATACCATCTTAGAGCAGCACCAATCAAACTGTCTTGAAAGTAGTGGATCAACAACTGATCATTGTCAGTTTGAGTTGACATCTTCCTGGAGTACATAACAAGGTGTCTTAGTGGACAAGTATTTCCCTTATACTTTTCAAAGTCGGGGACTTCGAACTTCATCGGGATCTTTACAGTCGGTACCAGGCAAAGCTCAACAGCACTCTTACCAAACATGTCCTTTCCTCTCAATGTTTTCAACTCTTTTCGCAGCTCAAGGAATTGATCCTTCATTTCATCCATCTTCTCATAAACGTCTGGGCCGTCAGATGGCTCAGAATGGTATATGGTGTCCTTAACACGCGGCAAGGTATGAACAACTGGCAGAGGTACAAACATGATCGGGCTAGATGCCGGCATAGAAGCAAAGGTAGGTGGAAACCCTTCAGGCATAAAGTTTGGTGGCATTCCCCACGGGAATCCAGCAGGCATATACGGACCAGATTGGCTAGTAGCAATGGGAAAAGTCGAGGTAGCAACCTAAGAAATAACCGTCCTCTAGGGAGGAGTTGCAGGAGTTGGTGAAGACTGGTTCTGTGTGGCAAGAACATACTCCATCATAACAGTCAACCATGCAATCTCATCCTTCAGCTCTCTATTCTCTTGTTCCAATGTTCCATGATCTTGGGTTGATTGGCGTGAGTGTTGTATTGGTGAGTCAGCTTGGTTGAAGTACAGAAGAATAACCAATAAGACATCTGGCAGAAGAAAACCTGTTATGCAAATGATGCATGAAATGCAATTCTTTTGTTTATTTAATTTCAAGGAACATACTATTTTATTTCCAAGTATATAATAACATTAATAACAATTTGATTGACCATAAAAAATCCCTTTTATTCATAAAAATTTGGAAGGATTACACTAAGTACAATTTCAGAAACCAAAGTACAAACATAAGAGAAAAGGAAACTAATCATCCTAAGGATCCCCTAGTAACAGGGTCAGATGATTTGACTGCTGGCGCGTACTTCCTTCGGATGCGTCGAATCTCGGTCTCAAAAGATGTCTTCATCCGAGCTTTCTCAAGGACAAGCTGGTCAACAATCTTCTTCCAAGCACCGGAAGGCTGAGGCAAACTAGGGGAAGATGGACCCTCTGGCTCTCTCTGTCTCTTCACTGCTCGGTCTTTAAGAAGTTCAATAAGCGCATCTTTGTCCTTTGACTCAAGCTGCCACTCCTCATGCTTTCGGCTCAAAGCATGGAACTGTTCTTCCCACATATCCTTCTCTTGCTTCATCTTGGCGAGTACGTATTCCAACCCCTCTACATCTTGGTTAAGGAGCGTTGATGGCTCAGCCACAACCAAAGACATAGGTCTTTCACAAGCATACATCATGTTTAACTCCAAAGCTCTCTTCTTCACCCAAATAGTGTAAGCTTCCAAAGCTACACAGTTGCACAGACCAAACTCAGATCTTCCTTTCCTATGCACATTATGCAAAGCATGTATCATCCTTTTCTTCAAATGTTGGGGATATTTACCCTCTTGATAGAAAAGACCTTCTAACTGAGTGTTATTAGGTTTGTCTCTCAAGGGGAACCCAAGTTGACGGTGAGGCAAAGCAGGGTTATAGTTGATTCCTCCTTGTGTACTAATGAGAGGCACATTAGAGAATTCACCACAACTATCAACAATATCCACACTACTTAATGCAGAATCATACCAAATAATATCATCATTAGTGAGAGACATAAATCTCTGGGACCACCGTAGACATTGTTTGTTCTCCATAAAAGCAGGCGTCTGAGGCAAGTGCAAAATAAACCACTTGTACAGAAGAGGGACACAACACACAATAGTCCCACCACCTTTAGAATTCCTTAAATGCAAAGAGAAGTACATATCACCCAACATAGTAGGTACATGATTCTCAATCAAGAAGATTCTAATGGCGTTAACATCAACAAAACCGTCAATGTTAGGGAACAAAGCTAAACCATAGATGAGCAGTACAAAAATGGCTTTAAAAGCATCCACACTACTGGCTTGAGCAATAAGACAATAGCTTTACCAATGAGAAACTCAGAAGTCAACCCAAGCATTCCTCCTTTCTTCACCCAATGAGCCTCAATCTCAGACTTCTTCAGATGAAGAGCTTCAACTATGATATGAGATCTGGGAATCTCCTCCAATCCACTAAAAGGCACCTTGTCCGAAACATGTATTCCCAAGAGGTGGGCATACTCCTCTAACGTAGGGATAAGCTGATAATCAGGAAAAGTGAAGCAACGGTAGAGAGGGTCATAGAACTGAACCAAAACACTCAAAAGTCCTTCAACCACATCAGCAGATAATACAAACAAAAGTTTCCCATGACTTTTCTTGAAGTCCAAGGGATCTAGTACAAAGGATGACAACTTCCTTAGCTCTTTCAAGTCATGACATCTGAAACTATACTTCTTAGTGTTCCTTCATTCATAATCCATGGTCTGAAAATATTTGCAAATAAGACCTCAGTTCCTTGAAGTTATTTTTGTATGATAAATGTTATGATGCGCATGGATGCATGAATGCAACAATCACAAATAAGGGATCACACACAAGGCAAGCACAAACAAAGGTCAAGGGATGGATCAAGTCATCATCAAGATCAATCATCCATTTTGGTGGGTTATGGTTTTCACCTTATCAACACCCAAGTTCCATTGATATTGAAAAGACTTGATCGAATCAACCAAGAATCAAAGGGTTTGTTATGAGTCACGAGCATGGAGTCAGGTTAAGAACCATTCCAAAGGAGTGTACTAAGGATAAAAAACCTGTAGATCATGTTCTAAAAAGTTCCCAGAGTCTTAATTCCATCTATAAGATATTATAGGTTAGGATGACTGACTCATCAACCCATAATATTCTCAAGAGAAACTCGTCAGAGTGTAGTATCACGTAACAACTGTTATCAGGTCTACACCTGAACAGTCTCCGCACTACGTCCTAAATAGGCCAAGTTGGGTTAAATGTTCAACGGTCCTCAGCTTCTCGGACCCCAAATCAGAGAAAGTAATGCCTATCCATCCAGAAATAACTTGTGTGACATTAGTAACGCCAAAAAGGTATCCACTGAGTAGATGGGTCTCAAGCCAACTTGTTAAGGGCTACTCCACAAAGTTGAATATGACTATATAATCCTCCTATCTTAATTGCACTCAAGTTCGGGTTAGAACTTATCTCACCACTCAGAGATCACCAAGGACAACAGACAAATTATATCACACAAACAAGTATACAAACATCAAATATACAAATATATACACATAAAAAAAGTAGGCTAAACCCACTGAGGACTACTCCCCAGCATATTCACCACTTAATTTCTGTAGCGGTAAATTCATGACCATCAAGCTATGGATAAACTTGACGTCAATAAAACCAGAGTCGCCACCACTCTTTTATTGTTTCCAAAGGAAAAGGGAAAAGTACGAACAAAACCCCAAGATAAGAAGTTTTCAAATCAAAACTAATAAAATGCCAGAGATTACGGGTAAGGGGGTTGGTTACACAGAGGGAAGGTATTAACATCCAAAGTATCCTAGGTACTCATAGGGAGCCCTTTTTTATGTGTGTATTTGTTTTTGGTATAAAATGATGTTTGAAATAAAATATAGTGTGGGGATGAGAAAAGAATTCATTGATTATATTTTTGTGTTTGACAAGACCTTCGGACTTCTGCCTACGTACCAACATAAAAATAAGGGATCAAAACCTCGTAGTTCGTGGTATCATTTCAAAATGAATGGGTTGCTTTTAATCAAAATTTAAGTTAAAAGAGGCACAAAGGGCCCAAAATTTTGAATGGGTGTTAGTTCTTTTTGTCTTTTGAAATTTTAAGTCAATATTGTTAAGTTCATTTACACATTTGATTAAGAAAAAGAGTTTAAAAGTACAATGACATAAGGCCAAAGTTCTAATTTGAAATAAGGTCTAAGTTTTGAAATCGCAAGCAAAGAAAGTTTTTGAAAAGGGGGAGAGACTTTGAAATTTAAGAATTGGGAGAAGATGAAGAGACTAATCCTAAGCATAAATTTAAAAGTTAAGAGTTGAAAAGATCTAACCAATGGGAGGCAATTCAACAGACAAGAATGTCATATAGAAAACCCACTTTCCCTTTGGACTCTGAATCAAGAAAATATCCACAAGCAATTAGCAATGTGAAGATCAAGGCATCAAATAAAGATGGCCACATCCAAGCAAGCAAATCCATAGCTAACAGTCTTCTTTTATCTTCTCATGTACCAGATGAAATACTCCTTGATTTGCTCATAATAAGGTATTAGGCATGAGATCAAAATAACAGTTGCATCAAGACCGTGTATCAGATGAATTCAAGTGGATCCTAATACTTGCATCAGATGAAAACTTAAATCACAAAAACTTGGTCTCAGAAATATTGGCATTGGCCAAGTCCTTTTGCATATGGAATGTTGCCTAATCATAAGTCCAAAAGTTCAGATCAAACCCAACAGTACACACAAACATTTTTAGGGTTTTTATTGTTTATTAGGTATTTTAAGGTCCTAAGACCATAAGCACAAACATAATACATAAATATATACAAACACAATATAAGGCTCAAATGAGCAAAGTGAAAATTGACATAAACATAAACAAGTTAATGAAATGAAAATGGCAATGAATGGTAAATGACTTTAAATTAAATTGCATAAAATAAATGACTTAAAAGTAAATCAAAGTTAATAATAGTTTGTGTTAGTCAAAGTTAATTAGATGTTAGTGGAGTTTTTCTTTTCAATTGATTAAGTCATTCTTTGGAGAACACTCAACCATCTATTCACAAGTATGGATCCTTGAACCAACATATATTCCAAAGGAAGTAAAAAAGGCCAAGTTTCCACACAATACCAAGAAATATGGGAGACTTACAATCTCACTTACTAGAATGTTATGCCTTTAGGGTCACATTTAGCTCTATGTTAAGCAATCGTAAATGGGCTTATGTAAAAGTCACAACTATCTGAGGCTGGGCAATAAAAATTTAGGTGTTAATGCATGTTAGAGATTTGGTATAATGAACCAAATTCCTAAAACATACCGCACACTAAAAGAAAAAAAATAGAAGGATGGACCTATCTCATCCATACTTGTATTGGTTCATCTGACACAAGGTTATTGGTGAACCAATTAGCCTTAGGATATTGAGATTTCATTGGTCAATGAGGGGAATGGGAAAGAAAGGGATTGAAGATGAAGAGGGAGGGGAGATGAGAGAAACACAAATTGGTCATGGGTGGAATTTTATCAAATTAAAATCATTCATTCATTTTGGGAGATGAAATGTACCTTTCATCAATCCCATAAATCCAATGATTTTAATCCAACAAAAGTCAAATAAACCTTGACCAAGGCCCAAACAAATAGTCAAACATCACAAGTCAATAAAAATGACTCAACATATTTTTTACACAATTAATTAATTAAAAATCAAATTAAAAATGCATTAAAATTCAATTTAATTTGGTCAAAACCTAAAACCTCTTCAAAACACCAAATAAATGGCCAAGAGATTTATCCTAGGTCAATGAAGGTCAAAGGACCTTAGACAAAAAATTTCATGATTTTTGAAAAGTCAAAAGTATTTTTAAACAATTAAAAATATGCACAAAAACAATTAATTCATGAAAGATATCAAAGTTAATCCAAAAAATAATTTTAATTTAGAAAATGGAAGAGGAGAATATTTAACGATTTTTGTGAAAAATCCTATATTTTTTGGATTCAAAATGAAATTATTATGAATTAATCAAAATAAATGGATTAAATGAAAAATTAGAAAATACAAAAAAACAAGGGCCATCAGATCTCCCTCATTAATTGAGGTGGCAGACCTGATGGCCACGTGCGTGTTATCCATGGTGCACCCTAGTCAACACGTTGTAACAATGGTAATTAAAACCAAAGGCCATGATTAAAACAATTTAAACAGATCTGATGATTGAGAGGCGTGACAACACACCACCGGAGCTAGGGCTCCGGTCTTCTTCTCCGGTGGACCTCACCGGACTGGTGCACCATCAACCATCACCAAAATAAAAAACAAGGACATGAATTCAAAGAAAAAAATGCTTAGGAGCTCGGACATGGCCTCAATTTTCTCCAATTCCAAGTATATAAAAAGATACAGGGATTTGAATTTTGAGGATCATGAACTGAGTTGCTTCGATTTAACCTCAAAGCAACTCAATCTTGTTGCCTATATTGGTAGGACTTCAGCTAACCAAAAATCACAAAGAATGGTGAAGAATTGAGAGAGAAACGAAGAGATGAAGTTTCTGAAAAATTACCTTCGAGTTGCTTCAAATTCATTTGATCTGGATTTGGATTTGCTTGCTTTCTCTTCCTCTTGCTTGCAGAAACTAATTGAGATGAAAATGGGAATGAATTTTTGGAGTTTGAACTTCCAAACAGAAGATGAAGTTCAAGCTCGATTTCGAAAGAAATCTTCAAAAATTCTATGGAATGGAGGGTTTGGATTGGTCTGGAAAATCTTGGGCAAGGTATTGATGGAGTTCTGATCACAATGCACTCCTATTTATAAGCTTAGCAATTGATTTTCACACACTTCCATTCAAATTTTCAAAAATAGCAAGTTCCTTCATGAGCTAGCATGGGCATGTGCAAAGCCCAAATAATCATTTGCAAAGGTCCAAAATCGTGCATAGGTCATGCTAAAGTGTTGCATTAAGCCATGCAATGTTGGAATGAGTTTGATCATGAAATTCTTCCAAATGATACCACACACTGCATCCATGCGCAAGTCCTTCAAATTTGATCCAAATGAGATGATCTTGGATGTTTTGGAAAGGTGTGGTCAAGGGGAACAAGTTTAATGTTGAAATTTTTTCCATTTGAAGCTTGTAAACTGATGAATTTTGAGGTGGAAGTTTGGAAAATCAAACATATTTGAAAATATTCTAAGTACCAAGTCAAATGTTCACTTCTTCCACCTTGAATAACTTTTGCTATGGACTTCAAATGGAAACAGTTCCTTCATAAAAGTTGTAGATATTTCAAGCCTATTCAATTTGGTAACCAATTTGAGCTCATTTGGATTTGGATTTAAGGAGTTATTCATTTCAGAAGTTGAGGAAAATCACTTGTTCAATGGTAATGGCCCAAAATGACCTATAATGTTCCCTCATGGAACATGCATTTGCATGTTGAATTTGAACTTTCTCCAAACATCAAAGTTGAAGTAGACATCTTTAATTTGATCATGGAACTTGAATGGCTTCCATATCACAAAAATTGAGCAAGTTATGGTCTTGGTAAGTTGACCTCCTAATTAGGGTTCAAACAAAATAACCTATAATCTTTCACCATAAAAAATGACTTTAGAAGCAAACATAGCTCTTGACTTAAACATGAAAGTTGTTTGGAATGTAATTTTGAGTAACCTTGATATTGGAATCATTTTCATATTACAAAAAGTGTAGGAGTTAGGGTCTAGGTAACCCCAATTTTGACCGGTTGACTTTCTCTGGTCAACCACCATGAATCATCTTGCTAGCTTGACATTATCTTGACTTTTGGGACTCATGGAGTATCATATATGCATAATATGATGTAATATGAAGTATACCTTTAAATATCAGATCAAATGTTGATGAAACTTGTTGAAGAAGTCACACAAGATACCCAAATGAATTAGGGTTTCCAAGGCAAACAAACTTCAAACTCTTGATGTATTCTTGATTAAAATGATAAGTGAAGACCATAGGGATCCATATATGATGTTTAGAACTAATATGAACCATTTATTGATTGATCTCCTTGCCTTGAGGGTCTTAAACCATAGATGTGAGCTTGATGGAGCATAGGTGAGCATATACACTACCTACAAAAGCAACAAACTATACATTGACATATTTTGGTATTTTTGTTAGTAAATAATGAAAGATAAAGTATGATACAATCAAATGTGCTTGGTGATCTCTCCCAATGTAAACCCAATGAGGGGGGTGAAGAGGATTCCAAGGTGTGATCCCAATGCCAATGCATATGATGAGATAGCATGAGGGATCTTAGGGTCAAAATTGGGGTCTTACACTTAGGCCTCTTCCTTTTAGGGTATTTGAATACCGATGTAGAACTCCCTGTTCGAATACCTGTCTCTACCTAAAAGCAATTCAACCAATCAAACTAGCTTTTCACCCTTGCGCGACTTTGAATTTTTTTAAGAAATGGTTATGTTTTATCCATAACGACGTGAAAGAAACAAATAATTCAACCTCCAAGAGCGAGCCGTAAGTAAATGTTTAACTACTCAATATGTATAAAGCATTACTCAATAAAAGCGACCAACCAATAATTCTTTGCTATAAAGAACTACGTAGCCTTGAGCTCTTCATCATACCTGGTGTCGCAACCTGAAAAATACAGTGCGAAAAAAAACAACCGGCGAAAGAAAATGACAGAAGAGTCGCCACCGTGCGTTATTCATCCCAAAGGAGGGAAAGGAAACGCTCGAAGTAAACCTGAAAAGAGGAAAGGAAAAGACAAGGTCTCGCAACCAAATCTTGGGTTCGGGAGTCGGTTATGCGAAGGGAAGGTGTTAGCACCCCTACGCATCCGTAGTACTCTACGGGATCCACTTTTGTAGTTTTCGTCTAAAGGGTGTGGGTTTGCCTAATGTACTATTTACTAAAAAGGTTAAGAGAAATGACTCGCGCGGATGTCGCATCCACTGCATACGTATCTCATCTGAATATGAGAATCAGAGTCTTCGTAGCTCGGCTGACCTATGGGTTGGGGGTAATTGTGCTCGCTAAGACATCGCGTCTTATGCCTACGTATCTCATCTGGAATGAGAATCAGAGCAAACCGTAGTTCGGCTAACTACGGGGTTATGGATTGGGTTTTGGACGAACAACGTTACTACGCAATCTACCGGATGCTCGACCTTTGGAGACTTACTCGCCTGTAGTAGAAGGAGTTAACGTGTTGCTTTGGGTTTTAGGGTTTGTTTGCGTTGTAGGAACGCGCATGCAAAAAGGAAGTCCTAGGCGAAGGAACAGTGCTACCTGTGGGGATATGAATACAAAACACAAAACATGTATCTCAAAGTAAAATGCCACCAAGGGGCTCAAACATTGCCTCCTATCGAGGTCTTCCAGCTAAGAAAGCGATAAAGTACGAGAAAGGGAAAAAATTACCACACGGATAAAGATCCGAAGCTATAACAGTTAAAGGAGCAAGAAACCCTGAAATCTCTCCAGCTGGACCGTCAAAGGAAATCAGTCAACACGAATAATCAAAATAAAACTCCAGGGGTATCCCACAAATAAAGTGGGAAACCACGCGAGTGTCTCTGCAAAAGCCATACGAGCCCTCACAAAACTCGACAAAAGGTTAGAGCAGCAGGATGAAATCAAGAGAAAACAATGCCATGGAAACACAAAAACAGGTTAGAACAAAACAGAACAACAAGCAAATACTGTCACGTTCGCGACTGCTTCGCCTAGCGAAGGCTTAGCGAAGCTTCGCTACAGGCTCGCCTAGCGAAGCGGCTAGCGAAGGCCTGCGGGTTTTGGATTCCTCCTTGATAACAGTTCGATCTTTATGATCCGAAAACCCTGTGGTATCCAACTCATAAACGAAAATGATTAAAACATTCATGGTATTGTTACACATATTCATATATAAATATAAACTCACGGGCAAAACCAGATGTTACCTCATACATTCATAATATTCAAATTCGAGGCGTAAAGTAGTAGGAACAAAGGCATACCTGATGAGAGAGATCGATCGAACGGCGCGGCTGGATTTGTAAAGCTCTGTTAGGTTTGCGTGAGGCGGAGTGAACTTCTCAGAGCTGCCTGAAGGTTGCTGCAGAGTAGTTCCTAGGTTTCTTTCTCTCAAGATCTCTGGTCTTTTCTGTTCAGCCAGTGTTCAGGGTTTATTTCATTGACCACTCTGGTATTTATAGGCCAAATTTCGCAGCTTGTGGGCTTTGAATGAGGACAGCTCAGGCCCAAAACTTTTCTGATATTTTCTGAAATGCGCGTCCTTCGCCTAGCGAAGGATCTGCTCGCCTAGCGAGCATGACAGTACTCTTCGCTAGGCGAAGCATCTGCTCTCCTAGCGAGCATGACAGCTCAGCAGCAGATTCTTGCTTCTTCCAGCTTGGCGATTTGTACGGTGAATAGGCCTCATCTGGCCCTGTTGGTAGTACCTCAAGTCTTTTCCTTGTGTTGACTGATCATTTGAATAAAACCCACAAAGTGTCCTGGATGATGTCCGAGCTTCTTGGAGCTAATTCCGATTGACATGATGCAATGTAATATGAAACACTAAATGGCCTAAAAAATGAATGCATGAATGGGGAGGGCAAATTTTGGGGTGTTACAGCTGCCCCTATTCAATCAACTGGGGACCCGAAAAGAAGATAGTTGCGGCTTTCGCACTTTCGAGGTATCAAGGGATTGAATACAATAAAAGCCCAAAAATTTGCACTGAAGTGAAGTGAAGTAACAATGCCTTGAAAGAAGAATCCGTCTGGTACGGTGAGAGTCAGTCTGAATATCGAAAAAGAATGTTAACTTGGATACCAAAATAAATGGTAACACAGAGATAACCATGGCCTGAATGCCGCTCAGCAGTCTGAATACTGGAAAGGATTTCGATCTGAACATCGGAAAATTGGCCTGAATGCCACAAGTCGCATCGACCTGAACGTCGGAAACTTCTTCGATCTGAACATCGGAAAGACTTGGCCTGAATGCCACAAGTCGCATCGACCTGAACGTCGGAAACTTCTTCGATCTGAACATCGGAAAAACTTGGCCTGAACGCCACTTCGGTCTGGATACCGGGAAAACTGGCCTGAATGCCACAAGTCGCATCGACCTGAACGTCGGAAACTTCTTCGATCTGAACATCGGAAAACTGGCCTGAACGCCACTTCGGTCTGGATACCGGGAAAACTGGCCTGAATGCCACAAGCTGCGTTGACCTGAACGTCGGAAACTTCTTCGATCTGAATATCGGAAAACTGGCCTGAACGCCACTTCGGTCTGGATACCGGGAAAACTGGCCTGAATGCCACAAGTCGCATCGACCTGAACGTCGGAAACTTCTTCGATCTGAACATCGGAAAACTGGCCTGAACGCCACTTCGGTCTGGATACAGGGAAAACTGGCCTGAATGCCACAAGCTGCGTCGACCTGAACGTCGGAAACTTCTTCGATCTGAATATCGGAAAACTTCATGCCTGTCAGCATCGGCAGAAATAGGGAAAGATGATAGAGGCGGCGCATGGGCCAATGACACTTGCTGGGGATAACCAAGGTGAGTCATGAACAATCTTCAGTCTGAGCACTGGAAACAACTTCTAGCTTATCACTTGGGATACCGAGAATTTTTATGCTTACATGCGTATGTTTGAATTTTTCAATGGCGTAATGCTCCATGAAAATGGAAATGCTACGCGATTTGGAAGGATGCAATGCAATATGATTCTACATGCAGGGATGCGAAATGCTGGGTAGAATGCCAAGCTGAGGCAAGGGGATCTACTGGGGAAATGATCACCATCTTCTGGACCCTGGCAAGGCTGTTGGAGATGCACAGCGCAAAGAACTCTGTGGGGAGATGACTAGCCATGCGGTGTTCTGGCCATACCGAGACTCTGATCGGGGAAAGAATGGCATTGGAAGCCTGCTGCTGAGGAAAGCTACAATGGTTCCGGCAACCACGATTTGCGAGAGGTGACTCAGCAGGGGGAGCAAACACTGATACGGTACCGAGGTTCTGCTTCAAGGAAAGAGACCATGGATCTGGCATTGGGATTATCGATCTGGCATCGAACTCTAAGGAGCAGCCACTTCTGTTGGGAAGATACAGTCTGGCACTGTCAACTCCGCTGGGGATATGTAGTCTGGCACTGTCAACTCTACTGGGGAGTGTATGTCCTGAAACAACCACTTGAGGAAGTACAATGGTGAGAACCTGCCGGGGATTGAAGAATCCAACGCTCTGATCAGCTCTGCAGGGATAAGACACCGAATTTGTCTGTTGGTGACTTCACTGGGGAAGATATTCACGATCATCTGCAGGGAATTTTAAGGAAATGCCCCGAGGGTACCTGTTCTGAATAGACGATCCAAAGCACTTAAAATTTACAGCAATTTTAAATGTTTATTAAGCTTGTACCTGTAAAGCCCTTATGTGTCATGATGCAATGTTTATCAAAAATTCGGACGTCATTTTTGCAAACAAAACAGTAAAATGAAAATGAAAACAGAGATATACTGAATAACATGATTTTATTGATTGAATGGCCTCTGAATAGGCATTTACATCAGGAAGCAATCCCTGGAAAGAGGTAATCGCACAAAAGATAAAACAGAAATTAATCTAATGGCAATGTGAAATGGATTTCTATTGGGTTCCAATTCTGCTATGACTTGCTCGTCTTCAAGATCCTTCAGATGATCAGCTTTCTAAAAGAGTAATTGGACTGTTTCCTATCCTTCAAAAATTTCCAGTCATCGGCATGAGATGAGATTCAGAACTAACTCAGAACGCAGTCATTCGCTTAATCTCTAACTTTTGCCTGGATCGCCCTTTTCGGGTTTTCAATCCACCAGGATACCCATTTTTGCCTAAGTTGCCTTTTCAGGTTTTCAACTTACCGGGTGTACGATCTTTTCATCTTTAATCCCTAATTTTTGCCCGAACCTTTTCATTTTCTTGGTTCGTCGGGATGCCCATTTTTTGCCTGGACTACTCTTTTTACTATCCAGCGGGTCTATTTTATGCGAAGTATTTTTTAACTGCGTCTGAGTTCACAGGGAAAGTGAAGTTTTCACCATCCATAGTTGCAAGCATTAAAGCCCCACCATCAAAAACCTTGGTGACAATATACGGTCCATCATAGTTAGGAGTCCACTTGCCCCTGTGATCTGTCTGAGGAGGAAGGATCCTTTTCAACACTAAATCTCCGACTTGGAAACAACGAGGACGCACTTTCTGATCAAAGGCTCTCTTCATCCGACTCTGATACAACTGCCCATGACAAATGGCTGTCATTCGCTTCTCTTCGATAAGACTCAACTCATTGAACCTTGTCCGAATCCATTCAGCTTCGTCTAGCTTGACATCCAACAAGACTCTTAGAGAAGGAATCTCCACTTCAACAGGTAGGACTGCTTCCATACCATACACAAGGGAGTAAGGGGTTGCCTCGGTCGATGTACGTACTGAAGTGTGGTACCCATGCAAGGCGAAAGGTAGCATCTCATGCCAATCTCTGTACGTGACGACCATCTTCTGCACAATCTTCTTTATGTTCTTATTTGCCGCCTCAACAACGCCGTTCATCTTAGGGCGGTAAGGGGAAGAATTGTGATGCCGAATGTTGAAGTTCTGACACAACTCCTTCATCATTTTGTTGTTGAGATTAGAACCATTATAAGTAATGATTCTTTCGGGAATCCCATAGCGACAAATGATTTCTTTCTTGATGAAACGGGCAACCACATGTCTGGTGACATTCGCGAACGACGCTGCCTCGACCCACTTGGTGAAATAGTCGATGGCAACAAGGATGAAGCGATGCCCATTAGAAGCAGTCGGCTCAATCTTTCCAATCATGTCAATGCCCCACATGGCAAACGGCCACGGTGAAGACATCACATTCAGAGGATTCGGCGGTACATGCACCTTATCAGCATAAATTTGGCATTTATGACACTTCTGAGCATACTTGAAGCAATCTGATTCCATGGTCATCCAATAATAACCCGCTCTCAACAATTTCTTAGCCATTGCATGTCCGCCGGCATGAGTACCGAAGGAACCTTCATGAACTTCCTGCATTAACATGTCCGCCTCGTGTCTGTCCACACATCTGAGCAAAACCATGTCGAAGTTCCTCTTATACAACACATCGTCTTTGTTCAAGAAGAAACTGCCTGCCAATCTTCTCAAAGTCTTTCTGTCATTGTTGGATGCCCCTGCAGGGTACTCTTGATTCTTCAGAAAGCACTTGATATCGTGATACCAGGGCTTGTCATCGACTGCCAGTTCAGCAGCAAACACATAAGCGGCCCTGTCAAGGCGCATCACATCGATCCTGGGAGCATGGTTCCAACGAATTACCTTGATCATGGAGGATATAGTAGCAAGTGCGTCTGCCATCTGGTTCTCATCACAAGGTATATGATACAATTTTACTGTTGTGAAGAAAGTCAAAAGTCTTCTCGTGTAATCTCTATAGGGGACCAGAGTGGGCTGGAGAGTATTCCAATCACCATTCACTTGATTGATCACCAGAGCTGAATCTCCGAAGATGTCCAGAGTCTTGATTCTCAGATCAATGGCTTGCTCAATACCCAAGATACAGGCCTCGTACTCAGCTTCATTATTTGTGCACTCAAAAGTCAAACGAGCGGTGAAAGGCATGTGGGCACCCTTCGGAGTAGTAATGACAGCGCCAATTCCACTACCTCTAGCATTGACAGCCCCATCAAACAACAAAGTCCACTTTTCATTTGGATCAGGTCCCTCCTCAACAACTGGCTCTTCACAGTCTTTCATCTTGAGGAACATGATGTCTTCATCAGGGAATTCAAACTTCATTGGCTCATAATCATCAATCGGTTGCTCGGCAAGGTAGTCTGACAGAATACTCCCTTTGATGGCCTTCTGTGACGTATACTGGATATCATACTCTGTTAAAATCATCTGCCAACGGGCAACACGTCCGGTGAGAGTCGGCTTCTCAAAGATGTACTTCACTGGATCCATCTTAGAAATCAACAAGGTAGTATGGTTCAACATATACTGTCTCAGTCGGCGAGCAGCCCAGGCCAAAGCACAGCAAGTTTTCTCAAGCTGCGAATATTTGATTTCACAGTCGGTAAACTTTTTGCTAAGGTAGTATATGGCATGCTCTTTTCGACCAGACTCGTCATGCTGTCCCAATACACACCCCATCGAGTTCTCGGTCACTGACAGGTACATTATCAGAGGTCTCCCAGGAACTGGAGGTATAAGGATTGGAGGTTTCTGTAGATACTCTTTTATCTTCTCGAAAGCCCTTTGACAATCTTCATTCCACCTGATAGCCTGATCTTTCCTCAGCAATTTGAAAATTGGCTCACACGTGGTTGTTAGGTGAGAGATGAACCTTGCAATGTAGTTCAACCTCCCTAAGAAACTACGGACTTGCTTCTCTGTTCTTGGCTCAGGCATTTCCTGTATTGCTTTCACTTTGTCAGGATCCACCTCAATCCCTTTTCCGCTAACAATAAAACCCAGCAATTTTCCCGATCTCACCCCGAAAGTGCACTTGTTCGGATTAAGTCTCAGTTTGAATTTCCTCAAACGCTCAAACAGTTTTTGCAAATTCACCAAATGTTCTTCTTCTGTCTAAGATTTGGCAATCATATCATCAACATAAACCTCGATTTCATGATGAATCATATCATGGAACAGAGTTACCATAGCTCGTTGATATGTTGCTCCGGCATTTTTCAGACCAAACGGCATCACCTTGTAGCAGAAGGTGCCCCATGGGGTTATGAAAGTTGTCTTTTCCATGTCTTCTGGTGCCATCTTGATTTGGTTATAGCCACAAAAGCCATTCATGAAGGAGAATATCGAGAACTGAGCTGTATTATCCACCAAAACGTCGATGTGAGGTAATGGGAAATCATCTTTAGGGCTAGCTCTGTTCAGACCCCGATAGTCGACACACATCCGTACCTTTCCGTCCTTCTTAGGTACTGGGACGATGTTCGCAACCCATGGCGGATAATTGGTGACTGCTAGAAACCCTGCATCCAACTGCTTTTGTACTTCTTCCTTTATCTTGACAGCCATCTCTGGTCTTGTTCTTCTGAGTTTCTGCTTGACCGGAGGACAACATTCTTTGAGAGGCAAGCGGTGTACCACGATGTCTGTGTCCAGCCCAGGCATGTCCTAATAAGACCAGGCGAAGATGTCAACGTATTCTTGCAGCAATTCAATCAGCCCTTTCTTCACATCATCTCCCAAAGCAGCCCCTATCTTGATTTCTTTCTTGGCGTCCTCGGTGCCGAGATTAATCACTTCAACAGACTCTTGATGCGGTTGAATGACCCTTTCTTCCTGTTTTAGTAACCTGGTAAGTTCTTCAGGGAGTTCACAGTCTTCATCACCCTCTTCTTCAGCTTGAAAGATTGGATTTTCAAAGTCGAAACGAGCCATAGCAGAACCGTTATCAATAGGATCCGGTGATGTGCATCTGCATGAGTGATGGTATGTGCTTATGAGTGTGAACAAGAAGTGAAAACTAAACGAAACATTGCCATTTTTTTATTTTGAAAAACTGCAAAAATAGAAAGACAGGGAACAAAATATTTGAATGCAAAAATACGTCCTTTATTTATGATAAAAATGCAAGTGTCACATAGACGGGCCCTACAATGAGTCATTACGCCCTGGGCGGAACGTAAGACTTGGACATGCATGAATAAACAAAGAAAATTACTCTTCAAGAAGAGTGACTTGGATAATCTCTTCAGAAGACCAATTGTTGATGACTTCACCCGGGATCCTCGGACGCACCCAGTTGTCAATGTCACAATCACTATCCCCATCCTCTTCGTTGATTGCTGATATCTGGCCATACTGAAAGATGTCAGCGCTGGAGAAAGTAATCGGCCCCTGATGAGTCTGAAGTGTTGAAGTTGTAGAAGTCAGAGCTGGCTGGTACCCAATCCCGAACTTATCTTCTTTCACTGGTAATTCCAACAGACGCCCCCAACCGGGAGCAACACCTGAATCCACCACGGCCCGTGCCTGCTTAAAGGATGAGATAGAGGCACCCGTTTTAACCTCTTCCACCGGAGCTGCATCCTTGATTCGAACTGACTCAAAAGCCTGACACAGAGTCTCATGAATTTCACCTTCTACTTCTACATACTTGAATGTAGACAGGTTACTGACCAGGATGTCCTCCTCACCACAGACGATGATAATTCGTCCGTTTACCGGAAACTTAATCTTTTGATGTAGAGTTGAAGAGACTGCCCCAGCATTATGGATCCAAGGACGACCCAGCAGGCAACTGTAGGAAGGACTGATATCCATTACGTAGAAGACAGTGTTGAAGGTTTGTGATCCAATCAGAATTGGCAATTCTACCTCTCCAAACACCGATCTTTTAGAACCATCGAAGGCTCTCACAATAAGATCTGAAGGTTTCAAGACCAAACCCTCTACTTCTAACTTCGACAGGGCTCTCTTGGGTAGCACATTGAGAGAGGAGCCTGTATCCACCAGAACATGCGATAGCACGGTGTCTCTGCATTCCATCGAGATGTGCAGAGCCTTGTTATGATTGCGTCCAGCTGGTGTTAAGTCAGAATCGGTAAAACCCAATCCGTTGCCTACATGAACATTTGCAACGATCCCTTCTAGTTGGTTTACCGAGATCTCTTGGGGTACATAAGCAGCATTAAGAACCTTCAGAAGTGCCTCCCTGTGTGCCTCCGAACACAATAGGAGTGAGAGAATGGAGATCTTGGACGGAGTCTGAATCAACTGATCGACTACCTTGTAATCGCTTTTCTTTATGATTCTTAGAAGCTCGTCCACATCCTTTGCAAAAGTGGGCTCAGAACCATCCTGGGGTGCAGAGGTACCCTCATTCACGACTTGCTTGCCTTTGGTTTTCGCCACAGCATCAGCATTATCAGCTTGGGTAACCGGTGGTGAGAACAGTCTACCACTCCTGGTGAATCGCCCGATTCCTCCAACATTATCCACTGTGGGACCGTCCAGTTCAGGCTTCTGACCCTCTTCTACTTTCAGTGGTCGTTCCACCCTATGATCGTGGGTGTATACATTCCCCCCCGTAATGCCACGGAATGGCCCTTTCACTGGTGAAAGGTAAGGGACCAGGGGTTGTGATGGTCATAGTAGATCTTTGCACTGGTGGCACGGGTTGCGCTTCTGGCACACTGATCTGATTAGTTGGGTAGAAAATAGTGATAGTAGCAATATCACAGTCGTATTCAGAAATCTCCTTCATTGAAATGCAAGCATCCGAGACATCGGAATTAAGTTCAATTACATCATTGTGGATTACAGAAACAGTAGGAACAACATCTGCGAATTCATCAGTAGCATCTTCAAACTCTTCTTCCTCAACCCCTTCCGCAGACTCTTGGACAGACAGACCCTCAACCTGGAGGATACCTTTGTCAAGCAAGGCCTGGATACCCTGTTGTAGCTTCAAACAGTCTCTACTCTGAGTGGCACAATCCAAACAACCCTTCCCACAACCGGGGAAAACATCGGCCTTCAGCAAACATCCTTTGATATCCAACAATGGAGTCTTCAACTTCAACACATCCTTAATGGACTTGGCTTTTCCTTCTATCATGTTAACGTTCGCACCACCATGCTGGGGCATGAGATTGTTGACGACATTAGGAGCCGGTGCAAGGTCGATGGCCTTTGAATCTATGAGGTCCTGAACTACGTGCTTAAAAGCTTTGCAGTTCTCAATGTCATGGCCAGGTGCCCCAGAGTGGAAGCTACACCTAGCGTTGGCGTCGTAACCCACCGGAAGTCTACCAACAGGAGGAGCCAGAGTGCGCAATTGCACAAGTTGTAGTTGTTGAAGACTAGAAAGCATCTGAGCGTACGACATTGGAAGGGTGTCGAAACGCCGGTCCATCATCCTTTGCCTCTGTGGATAAGCGGGTCTGTTACCCGGTTGTTGCTGCTGTTGATACTGAGCTGGTTGACGTTGTGATTGTTGTTGTTGTAGTGGCGCTGCAGCTGGAATGGTCACAGCCGCAACATACGGTTGCTGATGATAATTCTGAAAGTTATTCCTCCGGTTATCCCTGTTCTGATAAGAAGATATGGCATTTGCATCCCCTTCTCTTCTCTTCTGTCCCTGAATGAACGGCTTCTTCACCCCTGATGAGGATCCACCTCCACTCTGGATCTTGTATGTCTTTAGGTAATTCTCCACCCTTTCTCCAGTAGAGACCACATCAGCAAAGTTGGAAGCATTGCAACCTACCAGACGCTCCAAGTAAGGTTCAGGCAGCGTATTCATGAACATGTTGGCCATTTCCTTTTCCAACATAGGAGGCTGAACACGGGAAGCTGTATCCCTCCAGCGTTGGGCGTATTCCCTGAAGCACTCATTGCTTTTAAGAAACAGATTCTGAAGTTGAGTTCTGTCCGGAGCCATGTCTGCATTATACTGATACTGCTTCACGAAAGCCTCTGCCAAATCCCTCCAGCAACAGATGTGGGCTCTGTCCAGCCTCATATACCACTCCAAGGATGCCCCAGCTAGGCTATCCTGGAAGAAGTACATAAGTAGCTTCTCGTCATCAGAGTATGCAACCATTTTACGGAAATAGGCTTGCACGTGAGTTTTGGGGCAAGAGCTGCCATTGTATTTGTCGAATATCGGGACCTTGAATTTCGGTGGCACTCTCACACCTGGGACCAGCCCCAAGTCAGCAACATCTACTCCCAGAGGATTCTGTCCTTCCACTGCTTTCAACCTCTCTTCCAATCTTCTAAACATGGGGTCCATGCCAAAGTCTTCCTGAAGCAAGGGGAACTGATCATCCTGACCATCCTGAATGGGTTGTTGAACGGAGGTGACATGTAGGATTGGGATAGGCCCCGGTCCATTGGGACCATTAGCCTCTCCAGCTGGAGGATCAGCCAACGTCTCCGGTTGAGTAATAGGGGGATCCCTCTGTACCAACAATCTAAGCTCCTGCTGTCCTTGAGCCACCCCTTGAACCAAATCCATGAATTGATTCATGCGAATCTTCATCTCGGCGAGCTCTGCTTGTAGGCTCTCCATTACTCTCTGTTGGTTCCTCCGGGTACCGTATCGGTGAATGCCTGAGTCAGCTATCCTGCTAGTGGAACACCAAACAACTGAGAACACTGTGGCGGTACCTGTTATGCAAGACATGCGGATGACTATGCAAATGCAATGACATGTTTATCAATTCCAAAAGGTATTCTACCCCCTTGATTCCAGTCTCACATTTGATAAGCAGTGTAAGAAGAAAACCCCGACAAGAATCAAGAAGAAGATTTAAACCCCTTGAAAAGGATAAACATGTGTTAAATGATATGAATGCAAATGATGTGATGATGTGAATGCAATGCAGTGGCATGTCAATCAGGATTGCTGTATCTGCTTGAACATCTGTCAGGTTGCACTGTCTGGAGAGAAATTAAGAGCACACCAAACAAAGGTCATGGGATGGATCATGTTATCCTTAATATCAACCACCCATTTTGGCGGATTATGGTTTACACCTTATCAACACCCGAGTTTCATTGATATTAAGGATACCTGATCGAATCAACCATGAATCAAGGGTTTGTCGCAAGTCACGAGCATGGAGTTTAGGTTAAGAACCACCCAAAAGGAGTGTACTAAGGTTTAAACCTGCCAAACATGTTCTACAAAAGGTTCCCATAGTCATAATCCCATCTTTCGGATATTATCAGAGGAACGACTACTCGTATTCCAACAATATTCTCAAGAGAGACTCTTATGAGTGTAGTATCGCGTAACAATCGTATCAAATCTTACATTTGAACGACCTTCGCACTACGTCCTACGAATAGGCCAAGATGGGTTTGGTAAACTAAGGTCCTTGGCTTCTTAGGTCTATATTGGAACAAGTAATGTCTAACCACAACTTACTTATGTGACATTATTGATCTCAACATGACCTCCACCAAGTGAATGGGCTTGCAAGTCAACTCGCTAAGGAATACTCCACACAAGTTGACAGGACTATGTCATTCTCCTATCTTAAGTGCACTCGAGTTCGGGTATAGAACTCATCTCACAAAGATCACCAAGCAGCCATAGCCAACCAACAGATACAACAATGATATGTACACAATGTAATAAGGTAAAGCAGGTAAATAAATAACTGTACAAAAGCATGAACACCCAATAAACAAACAAACTACAAAAGCTAGGAGGGACTCGCTTAGGGAAGATGGACCAGCAAGAGGTCAACTTCTTAAAGTCCCCAGCAGAGTCGCCAGCTGTCGCAACCTGAAAAATACAGTGCGAAAAAAAACAACCGGCGAAAGAAAATGACAGAAGAGTCGCCACCGTGCGTTATTCATCCCAAAGGAGGGAAAGGAAACGCTCGAAGTAAACCTGAAAAGAGGAAAGGAAAAGACAAGGTCTCGCAACCAAATCTTGGGTTCGGGAGTCGGTTATGCGAAGGGAAGGTGTTAGCACCCCTACGCATCCGTAGTACTCTACGGGATCCACTTTTGTAGTTTTCGTCTAAAGGGTGTGGGTTTGCCTAATGTACTATTTACTAAAAAGGTTAAGAGAAATGACTCGCGCGGATGTCGCATCCACTGCATACGTATCTCATCTGAATATGAGAATCAGAGTCTTCGTAGCTCGGCTGACCTATGGGTTGGGGGTAATTGTGCTCGCTAAGACATCGCGTCTTATGCCTACGTATCTCATCTGGAATGAGAATCAGAGCAAACCGTAGTTCGGCTAACTACGGGGTTATGGATTGGGTTTTGGACGAACAACGTTACTACGCAATCTACCGGATGCTCGACCTTTGGAGACTTACTCGCCTGTAGTAGAAGGAGTTAACGTGTTGCTTTGGGTTTTAGGGTTTGTTTGCGTTGTAGGAACGCGCATGCAAAAAGGAAGTCCTAGGCGAAGGAACAGTGCTACCTGTGGGGATATGAATACAAAACACAAAACATGTATCTCAAAGTAAAATGCCACCAAGGGGCTCAAACATTGCCTCCTATCGAGGTCTTCCAGCTAAGAAAGCGATAAAGTACGAGAAAGGGAAAAAATTACCACACGGATAAAGATCCGAAGCTATAACAGTTAAAGGAGCAAGAAACCCTGAAATCTCTCCAGCTGGACCGTCAAAGGAAATCAGTCAACACGAATAATCAAAATAAAACTCCAGGGGTATCCCACAAATAAAGTGGGAAACCACGCGAGTGTCTCTGCAAAAGCCATACGAGCCCTCACAAAACTCGACAAAAGGTTAGAGCAGCAGGATGAAATCAAGAGAAAACAATGCCATGGAAACACAAAAACAGGTTAGAACAAAACAGAACAACAAGCAAATACTGTCACGTTCGCGACTGCTTCGCCTAGCGAAGGCTTAGCGAAGCTTCTCTACAGGCTCGCCTAGCGAAGCGGCTAGCGAAGGCCTGCGGGTTTTGGATTCCTCCTTGATAACAGTTCGATCTTTATGATCCGAAAACCCTGTGGTATCCAACTCATAAACGAAAATGATTAAAACATTCATGGTATTGTTACACATATTCATATATAAATATAAACTCACGGGCAAAACCAGATGTTACCTCATACATTCATAATATTCAAATTCGAGGCGTAAAGTAGTAGGAACAAAGGCATACCTGATGAGAGAGATCGATCGAACGGCGCGGCTGGATTTGTAAAGCTCTGTTAGGTTTGCGTGAGGCGGAGTGAACTTCTCAGAGCTGCCTGAAGGTTGCTGCAGAGTAGTTCCTAGGTTTCTTTCTCTCAAGATCTCTGGTCTTTTCTGTTCAGCCAGTGTTCAGGGTTTATTTCATTGACCACTCTGGTATTTATAGGCCAAATTTCGCAGCTTGTGGGCTTTGAATGAGGACAGCTCAGGCCCAAAACTTTTCTGATATTTTCTGAAATGCGCGTCCTTCGCCTAGCGAAGGATCTGCTCGCCTAGCGAGCATGACAGTACTCTTCGCTAGGCGAAGCATCTGCTCGCCTAGCGAGCATGACAGCTCAGCAGCAGATTCTTGCTTCTTCCAGCTTGGCGATTTGTACGGTGAATAGGCCTCATCTGGCCCTGTTGGTAGTACCTCAAGTCTTTTCCTTGTGTTGACTGATCATTTGAATAAAACCCACAAAGTGTCCTGGATGATGTCCGAGCTTCTTGGAGCTAATTCCGATTGACATGATGCAATGTAATATGAAACACTAAATGGCCTAAAAAATGAATGCATGAATGGGGAGGGCAAATTTTGGGGTGTTACACCTGGAGATACATAAAAGTATGATTTTGAAATCTTGTCAGGCACATTAATAAAATACCCTAAAAAACTTTCCTTTCTTTTTTCTCGTTTTTCTCTTAATAGTAGAAGATCACAAACTAAAATCACACTAACACTCACACGAAACTAACTAAATGGATCATGTTGAGTACAACGAATGTGAGGGGTGTGTAGCGGTAAATTCATGAGCATCAAGCTATGGATAAGCAAGACATCAAATAACAAGAGTCGCCACCACACTTTTATTGTTTCCAAGGGAAAAGGGAAAAGTACGAACAAAACCCAAAAATAGGAAGTTTTCAAATCAAAACTAATAAAATGCCAGAAATTACATGTAAGGGGGTTGGTTACACAGAGGGAAGGTGTTAGCACCCAAAGTGTCATAGGTATTCCTAGGGAGCCCTTTCTTGTGTGCATATGTATTTTGTACAAAGTGATGTTTACAAACAAATAGAATGGGGGGATGAGAAAAGAATTTGTTAATTATATTTTTGTGTTTGACAAGACCTTCAGACTTGTGCCTACGTACCAACATAAGAATGAGGGATCAAAACCTCGTAGTTCGTGATACAAATTCAAAGTGGGTGCATTACTTTTAACAAGAAATAGGTTTAAAAGGCACAAAGGCCTAAAAATGGTTTGAATGATTTAATTATTTTTGGCTTTTGAAAATTTTAAGTCAAGTATAGTTAAGTATATTTACAAGTTTGATTTAAGAAAAGAAGTTTAAAATGCAATGGCATAAGGCCAAAGTTTCTAGTTTGCAAAATGGTCTAAGTTTAGAAAAAAAACAAGTACAAACAAAGAAGTTTTTAAAAGGAGGGAGAGATTTTGAAATTAAAGAGATGGGGAGGAGATGAAGAGACTAATCCTAAGCATAAATTTAAAAGTTAAGAGTTGAAAAGTTCTGACCAATGGGTTGCAATCTAATAGGCAAGAATGCCATATAGAAACCCAAATTCCCTTGGACATTAGAATCAAGCAACAAACAATGACTGAACGGACATGAGTTCCCTCTGTATTTTTCAAATTCAGGCACTTTGAACTTCACCTGAATCTTCACATTCCGCACCAGACATAATTCAGCAACACTCTTTCCAATCAGGTCCTTACCTCTCAATGTTTTCAACTACTTGCGCAGCTCAAGAAATTGATCCTTCATCTCATCCATTTTCTCGTAAACGTCCGGGACCTCAATTGGATCGGATCGGAATGATAAATGGTGTCTTCCACACGAGGTGAGGTGTGCACTACGGGGGGTGGCACAGACATGACCGGGCTAGATGTCGGCATGGAAGCAAATGTAGGTGCAAAGCCTTCAGGCACGAAGTTTGGCGGTATTCACCATGGGAATCCGAAAGGCATGGTAGGCGCGAAATGAGCGGTAGCAGCAGGCATGGTAGAGGTAGCCACCTCTGAAATAATCGTCCTCTGAGGGGGAGGATATGCGGGCGTTGGAGAAGACTGGCTCTGTGCAGGTAGAACTGACTCCATCATGGAAGTCAGGCGGGCGATCTCACCCTTTAGCTCTCTATTCTCTTGCTCAAGATGTTCCATGATTCTGGAGTGATTGGCGTGAGTGTTGTACGGATGAGTCAGCTTGGCTAAAGCACAGAGGAAACACCAATGAGACATCTAGCGAAAGAGAAACCTGCTTATGCAAATGATGCATGAAATGCAATGCTTGTTTATTTATTTTTTTGTTTTCAAAGAACTTACTATATTATTTGCAAATATATATATTTAACAACAATTGCAAAAATTTGATATGACCAAAAATCTCTTTTCATTTATAATTGGAAGGATTACACTGAGTACAATTCAGAAACCAAATGGAAAGTACAAGAGTAAAGGAGACTAGTCATCCTAAGGATCCCTAACAACAATGTCAGAAGATCTGGATGCAGGCGCATACTTCCTTCGAATGCGTCAAATATCGGTCTCGAAAGAAGCCTTCATCTGAGTCTTCTCAAGGACAAGCTGATCAACAATCTTCTTCCAAGCAACGGAAGGCTGAGGCATGCTAGAGGAAGATGAGGCCTCCGTCTCTCTCTGTCTCTTTGTCACTCGATCTTCAAGTAGCTCAATAAGTGCATCTTTGTCCTTAGACTCCAATTTCAACTCCTCATGCTTTTTGCTCAAAGCATGGAAACGCTCTTCCCACATATCCCTCTCTCGCTTCATCTTGGCGAGTGCGTCTTCCAACTCCTCTACATCTTGGTTAGGGAGAGTTAATGGCTCAACCATAACCACTAACATAGGTCTCTCACAAGGATAAGGCATCTCCAACTCCAAAGCTCTCTTCTTCACACAAAGAGTGTAAGCTTCCAAAGCTACATAATTGCACGGACCAAGCTCGGATCTTCCCTTCCTATGCACATTATGCCAAGCATGCACAATCTTCTGCTTCAAAAGTTGGGGATCTTTACCCTCTTGATAGAAAAGACCTTCTAACAAAGTGTTATTAGTTTTTTCTCTCAAGGGGAACCCAAGTTGACGACGAGCCAAAGCAAAGTTGTAGTTAATTCCTCCTTGTGTATCAATGAGAGGCACATTAAAGAATTCACCACAACAATCAATAATCTCCAAACTGCTCAAAGAAGGATCATACCAAACTATATCATCATTAGTGAGAGACATAAGTCTCTGAGATCATCGTAGACATTGTTTGTTCTCCACAAAAGCAGGTGTCTGAGGCAAGTGCGAAATAAACCACTTGTACATAAGAGGAATGCAACAGACAATAGTTCCACCACCTTTAGAGTTCCTTAGATGCAAAGATAAATACATATCACCCAACAATGTAGGCACAGGATTCCCATAAATGAGCAACACAAAGATAGCTTCAAAAGCGTCCACACTACCGGCTTGGGCAAAGGCAGTAGCTTCCTTGATGAGGAAATCAGATGGAACCCCAAACAATCCTTCTTTTTTCACCCAATGAGCCTCTATCTCAGACTTTTTCAAGTGAAGGGCTTCAGCAATAAGATGAGATATGGGAATCTCTTCCAACCCACTAAAAGGTACCTTGCTAGAAACAGGTATTCCCAAGATATGGGCATACTCCTCTAACGTAGGCACAAGCTGATAATCCAGAAAAGTGAAGCAACGGTAGAGAGGATCATAGAACTGCACTAACACACTCAAAAGTCCTTCAACTACATCAGTAGACAAGATAGACAGAAGCTTCCCATGGCATTGTTTGAAGTCCATGTGATCTAATACAAAAGATGCTAGCTTCCTTAACTCTTTCAAGTCGGGACATCTGAAACTGTACTTCTTAGTGTTCCTTCGTCCACAATCCATGGTCTGAAAATATTTGCAAATAATACCTCAGTTCCTTGAAATTTTTGTGTGATGATGTTATGATGCTTATGAATGCATGAATGCAACAATCACAAATAAGGGATCACATATAAGGCAAGCAAACAAAGGTCAAGGGATGAATCAAGTCATTGTCAAGATCAATCATCCATTTTGGTGGATTATGGTTCTCACCTTATCAACACCCAAGTTCCATTGATATTGACAAGACTTGATTGGATCAACCAAGAATCAAAGGGTTTGTTGTGAGTCACGAGCATGGAGTCTGGGTAAGAACCATCCCAAAGGAGTGGCCTAAGGATAAAACCTGTATTTCATGTTCTAAAAAGTCCTCAGAGTCTTAATTCCATCTATCGAATATTACAGGTTAAGATGATTGACTCATCGACCCATAATATTCTCAAGAGAAACTCGTCTGAGTGTAGTATCGCGTAACAACTGTTATCAAGTCTACACTTGAACAGTCTCCACACTACGTCCTAAAATAGGCCAAGGGAGGGTTAAATGTTCTACGGTCCTCAGCTTCTTGGACCCAAATTAGAGATAGTAATGCCTAACCACAAATACTTGTGTGACACTTCCAAATCCAAAAGGGTCTCCACTGAGCAGATGGGTCTCAAGCCAACTTGTTAAGGACTACTCCACACAAGTCGAACATGACTATATCATCCTCCTATCTTAATTGCACTCAAGTTCGGGTTAGAACTTATCTCACCACTCAGAGATCACCAAACACAACAAGCATATTATATCACATATATATACACACATAAAAGTAGGCTAAACCCACTGGAGACTACTCCCCAGCAGAGTCGCCACTTAATTTATGTAGAGGTAAATTCATGATCATCAAGCTATGGATAAGAAAGACATCAAATAGCAAGAGTCGCCACCGCGCTTTTATTGTTTCCAATGGAAAAGGGAAAAGTACGAACAAAACCCAAAAATAAGAAGTTTTCAAATCAAAACTAATAAAATGCCATAGATTATAGGTAAGGGGGTTAGTTACACAGAGGGAAGGTGTTAGCACCCAAAGTGTCCTAGGTACTCCTAGGGAGCCCTTTCTTGTGTGCATATGTATTTTGTACAAAGTGATGTTTACAAACAAATAGAATGGGGGGATGAGAAAATAGTTTATTAATTATATTTTTGTGTTTGAGAAGACCTTCGGACTTGTGCCTACGTACCAACATAAGAATGAGGGATCAAAACCTCGTAGTTCGTGATACAAATTTAAAAGTGGGTGGTTTTAACAAAAATTAGGTTTAAAAGGCACAAAGGCTTAAAAATGGTTTGAATGAGTTAATTCTTTTTTACTTCTGAAAATTTTAAGTCAAGTATAGTTAAGTATATTTACAAGTTTGATTTAAGAAAAGAAGTTTAAAATGCAATGGCATAAGGCCAAAGTTTCTAGTTTGCAAAATGGTCTAAGTTTAGAAAAAAACAAGTACAAACAAAGAAGTTTTTAAAAGGAGGGAGAGATTTTGAAATTAAAGATACGAGGAGGAGATGAAGAGACTAATCCTAAGCATAAACTTAAAAGTTAAAATTTGAAAAGATCTGACCAATGGGCTGCATTCCAATAGGCAAGAATGCCATATAGAAACCCAAATTCCCTTGGACATTAGAATCAAGCAACAAACAATGCATAACATATTAACTTGAAGAGCAAGGCATCAAATAAAGATAGCCACATCCAAGCTTTAGCCACCCCATAATCTTTTTCAAATTGGCCTATGTAGCAGATGAACTCCACAAGCCACAGGTTCAAAATAACAGCTTCACAATGGTCATGTTGCAGACGAACTCAGAGGGATCTTCAATGATGTATCAAATGAAATTTCAAATTTACAAGCACTTGGTTACATGAAAGTTGGAATTGGCCAAGTCCTTTTGCATAAGGATGTTGTCTAAATTCTAAGTCCAATTGTCCAAGATCAAACCAACAGCCCACACAATAGTTTTTTTAGGGTTTTTGTTCTTATTATGTACATTAATGGTCAAAGACCACACAAGCAAACAAAATGTGCACAAACAAGATATATCACACAATATGGTCCAAGTGGACAAAGTGAAAATGACATTAATATAAACAATTAGAATGGTATGAATAATAGCAAATGAATAAAGCTTAAAATTAAAGGGAATTAAAAGTAAATGACTTGAAATTAAATGTTAGTTGTTAATGAATTAGAAGTTAGTATTGATTTTTTATTTTTATTTTTATTTTTTAAGTCATTCTTTGGAGAACACTCAACCCACTTATCACAAACATGGATCCTTGGACCAAGACATCTTCCAAAGGAAGGAAAAAAGGCCAAGTTTCCACACAATACCATGAAAGAGGGGAGACTTACAATCTCACTAACTAGAATGTTATGCCTTTTGTGTCAAAAATGTAGCGCTATGTTAAGCAATCGTAATTGGACTTATGTAGAAGTCACAACTATTTGAGGTCGGGCAATAAAATGTTGGTGTTAATGCATGTTAGAGACATAGTATAATGGACTATGCTCATGAAACATACCACACACAAAAAGAATATGCAAAAAAGATGGCCTAATCTCATCCATACTTATGTTGATTTTTCAATCAACTAGCCTTAGGACCTTAAGATATCATAGGCCAAATGAAATGGATGCATAAAGAAGGGGAATTAGATGAAGAGGGAGGGGAATAGATCAAAACTCAAATTGGACAAAGGAGGACTTTTACCAAATTAAGATCATTCATTCATTTTGGGAGATGGAATGTACATTCCATCAATACCCTAAATCCAATGATCTTAACCTAGCAAAGTCAAATCAACCTTGACCAAGGCCCAACAACACAAGTCAAACTTATACAAACAATTAAAATGGCTCAACACAATTATTTGGCATTTATTCAATTTAAAATTACTAAAAATAATGCATTAAATTAAATATGGTTTATCAAATTCCTAAAATCTCATCAAAACATCAAAGAAATGGCCATGAGATTTATCATAGGTCAAACAAGGTCAAAGGACCTTGGAGAAAAAATTTCAGAATTTTTGAAAACTTAAAAGTATTTTTAAACAATTAAAAATAATCACAAAATCAATTAAATCATGAAAAATATTAATAATGATCCAAAAAATAGTTTTAATTCAAAATATGAAAGAGGATTTTATTAAAATTTTTTTGGTGAAACTCTCATATTTTTTGGATCAATATTAAAATTAATATGAATTAATGAAAATAAAACAAATTAAATGAAATTCAAATAATTAGAAAAAATGTGGACCACTTGATCTCCCTCATTAATTGAGGTTGCATATCAAGTGGATGAAAATGCGCGCTCCATGGTACACTTGAGTCAGCGCGCCACACCAATGGTAATCAGAACCAACGTGTGAGATTAAAACATTTCAAATGAGATCAATGGCTCAGAACCTGTCCAGCACACCACCGACGCTGGAACTCCGGTCACCTTCTCAGGCGAGGCTCACAGGACTGGTTCAGTCATCACCATCAAAAAAATGAAAAAAAAGGACATGATCTGAAAGAAAAAATGGCGTAGAGCACGAATCTGACCTCAATTTCAACTAACTCCAAATATATAGAAAGATATGAGGAGTTGAATTTTGAGGTGTGTCAACTGAGTTGCTTCGATTTGGCATCAAAGCAACTCAATCTTCTTGCCTATATTGGTAGGACTTCAGACAACCAAAGATCCAAGAGAATTGATGAGAATTGAGTGAGAATCTAAGAGAAGAAGATTTCTGAAAATTACCTTCAATGCTAGGTGTCGCACCTCGAAAAATGCGATCCCTCACGATGGAACGCGGAAAAATGTTGTTCGAAACAGAGTCGCCACCGAACTTTATTTATTCCAATGAAGGAATAGGAAAATATCGAGAAAACCTTTAGGAAAATAGAATAATGGTCGTCGCAACCATATTCGGGTTCGGGAGTCGATTACGCAAGGGGAAGGTATTAGCACCCCTCACGTCCGTTGTACTCAACGGGAACCTTTTAGTCTGATTTGCTATTTGACTGTTAATTGACTGTTATCTGCTTGCTTCGAGTGATTAGAATTGATGATATATATGGATGAAAACCTCAGGAGGGGGAAATGGGAGGTTTTTTTATTAGTGTGCTCGCGAAGATACAACAATCTCTTGCCTACGTATCCTTATGGTGCAATAAGGAAATTAGAGCATTCGTAGTTCGGACTACTACGAATATTTGGTGTGTTTTGTTTTGTGAACGACTGTGTAGGTCGGCGTTCTAACAGCTAAACGTTGGCTTGTCTACTCTCGATGGAGGCTCTAGCACTGGTTTGTTGTGCGCATTAGAAAGGATTGACAGTGTTCTTTTGGGAAGGGTTTTGGTCACGCGGGGGTGACAAGTTAATTTGATGTGTTTGATGTTTGATTGGCTTCGATCGCGCGGGGGCGAGAAGTTAGATTTGATTTGTTTGAGATGTTTTTTGAAGAATGACGAAAGATTGAGCAATGTGGTGTACACCAATCGTCCAATTCTTTCGAGGAATAATAAGGTGAACGCCTTCTACTCCTTTTTCATTCAGATTATTCTGAAAGTTTGTTTGTGGATGTTGAATATGCATGGTAGTGAGGCGTACGCCTCCTACTTTCTTATTTAAGGAATAATAAGGCGTATGCCACTTATTCCTTTATCCAAGTTTATTTAGCGTGTTTTAGTCGGAAGTTGATAATTTGTGCAATATGCCGTACGCCAATTATTCAAATAATCGAGAGATAGTGAGGCGAACGCCTCCCATCTTTTATCACCCGAGATTTAAATTGTAAAAGATATGTTTTTAGATATCGTATTTGATTTGTGAAGATAGTTTGAATTTGAATTGGTAGGTTTGTAAAAGTCGATAATTTGAGCAATGTGGCGTACGCCAATTATTCAAATAATCAAGGAATTGTGAGGCGTACGCCTCCCATTCTCTATTGAAGTTGTATAGTTCATTTTGTAAAATTGTGTTTGATATGAAATGTGATTTGAATTTATTCGATTGTGTTTTAATTTGATAACGAAGATTCGAGCAATGTGGCGTACGCCAATTTATTCGAATAATCGAAAGATAGTGAGGCGTACGCCTCCTATCCTCTTATCATCTGAAATATGGAATTAAAAGGATTTGAAATTTGTAGAAATGATTTGAAATAGTATGATTTGAAGTGTTATGGTTTGGATAATTTGAATTTGGAATTTATATTTGATTTTGAAAAGTGATTTGAAATTGTGTGATTTAAGATTTAATCGGGTGACAAGAACTCGAGCAATATGGCGTACGCCAATTATTCAAGTGCTTGAGAAATAGTGAAGCGTACGCTCCATATATCTTTTTCATCCCAAGTTTATGCTAAAGTAAGAAATTCTTTAAAAGTTAAATGGTTTGAAAAATGGTTGGAACTCATGTTTATGAATGAAATGAATTTCATTTAGTGTATTGTTCATCTACTCGATTAATCAATAACCGAATAGGTCTCATTGTAAGAAAGCCCAAGAGTAAGCTATGTGAGGTTGATGGCGATGCTAGAAGCGATCGACTTACAAGGGTGTTTGAAAGTGGGCTCGACTTTGAATCGAGAATTGTGGTTTGTGCTTTTTGAAATTGGTTTGGGTTGATGGTGAATCGAAATAAAATTGAAAGTGATTATGAATTGATTGATGAAATAAGTCGATGCATTCTTCTTTTAACAAAGTTTGTTGACCAAAGCCGATTAAATGGATTAATTAAAATTTATTTAACTAAATCAAATGATCAGATTGATTAAAACTAATTAACTTAATTGACACCGTATAATTACTTGATTAACTTGATTTGAATGGAAAT
Source organism: Lathyrus oleraceus (assembly GCF_024323335.1). Taxonomy (NCBI): domain Eukaryota; kingdom Viridiplantae; phylum Streptophyta; class Magnoliopsida; order Fabales; family Fabaceae; genus Lathyrus; species Lathyrus oleraceus. The sequence continues at coordinate 449,608,586 of NC_066582.1, read as the reverse complement.
GGAACAAATAACAATCTAAATTGATAATGTTTCACAAAAAAATCGGTCTCTTCGTGATGACAACATGATTTAATGTCATATCAAAATATTACGCGGCAAAAATGTCATATTGATGTATCAACAATTTGATGGCGTAACGACATTGAATGGTCGGATCCAAGGATTCATTCTAATTCAAAATGTAATGAAATACAAAAACAACACCCAACTTATTTACAATATTGTTCTCAGTATGTCATCAATCTCCTTTACCAAAACAAACTCATTCGCAACTCTAAAACCTGGTATGCTAGCTGGGAAATTATGACAGATAAGCTTTCCTGTAGGTGTAATATGTTTCAAATTTTTTAACATGAAACACAATTAAAACAACTCTAAAAATTACAGGTAGGCTGATCTTTTAACATACACCACTAAAACAAACCTAAGCCTAGTTACAGATGGAATGATTTTTCAGCAACAATCATTTGATCCAAAGACCATGAAGAAAACAAACCACCAAACATCACCCTGAAGAGCAAAAATTAATTTTATTTCCATCACAACAATTCACTCTTCAGAGTTATGGCAAGAACGTAAAAAAACAAGGAGATAGTTGGATAAACAAAGCAACAAGCATCACACTATGCCAACGAGATTGAATGCCAAAACAGTAATGTAATTTTGAATAAAATTAAGATCAAGACCAATACGCATTGAGACTGCGAATGGTACTCGACTTCAAACATACAGCCTTAACCCCACTGCTACGTTTATTCCTCATTACAACTTATTAAAAACAACGAGACAAAACTTCTACCACAACAGAGCAACAAAATAAAATAATCCAATCGGAGAAAAACTACAAACATCATAGCACGACTTAAATGGTTACCGTAAGGTCACAATGTGTTGGCTGTTGGTAGCTGACGCAACTTCCTCCTTTGTAGGAAAAGATGAGATTGAATATCCAGTGGAAGGCCTTAAGGGCGATTCAGCACTTTTTGGATGGAATACTGGATCCCCGTGAACACTTGATTTGACCGATGCAGTTTTCAGTTCAAAATATATACTCAAACGAACCTCACCAGATTCTTCATTCTTAGACTTCTTGCTTTTGGGTTGTAAAGAGTACCAAGCGGTACCACATAACTCGACCTCCTTATCAAAACTGTTGGTGTACGACCTTTAAGCTGGCCAAGAAAGTCATCAATTGGGTATTGCAACGGAAACTGATACAGTTCAGACCGCAACTCAAGCTCTCAATGTGTACAGATCGGAAAAGAATTGCGAGTTACGGAGGGATGGCGACGGCGGTGATTTATGGATCTGGTCGAAGGGTGGTTGGGTTGTGGTTTTTACGGTGGTGGTCGATTTGTATGGTGAGAGAGATGGAGTTGTTGGTGTGAAGACTGGAGCGGCGGTGGGGGTTGTGATTAGGTTGGTTTTGCGGTTGTGATTTGAGTGAAGACGGAGATGACGGTGTCGTGAGGTGGGAAAAAGGATGAGGGTGAAGTGGCGTTTTCGGCGGTGGAGGTAGGTGGATTCGCCGGTGGTTATGAGGTCGTTGGTGGTGGAGATGATAACGATGGATGGTGGTTGAAGAAGGTGGAGGGCGGCGTTTTCGGATGGAGATGAAGGATTTGTGGAGAGGGTTTATGGTGGCGCATGTGGAGATTTTGTGGAGGTGGGTCGGAGGTGAGAGGGTTTTGTTGTGGGGGAAGAGACGAGTGATGTTTGAGAGATTGAAGAGTTTTGTGAGTGAAGGAATAGTGTGAGAGATTGAGGGGTAATTCCTTTTTCAGAGTGAGGCGTGGGTCTCTTTCTTTTATCTTTTTTCTTTTTGTTCTATTCAGCATTGAGTGAGCAGGTGAGGGAGAGTGACGTTGAGAGTGGTAGGTAGTTATGAGTGGGAAGGTGATGTGGCGAGAGATCTTCTGAGTGAGGATCTTTTGTGTGACCGTTGGGGAATGATTTTTTTTTAGAGTATTAATTTTTATTTTTATTTTCCATTTTTTATTAATAACTCCTATTATCTATTTTAAAAATATATTCATTAGAACTTTTTAAACATTAATTTAATTTAGATAATAATGATAATAATAAAAAAACTCTAATTTGTACATTAGAATAAAGAAATAAAAGGATTGATTATAGTTACCAGTCGGGTGTAAATTTGTTCGAAAAATTAATTTGAACACACTAAAATGATCAGTACAAAATATATTTATTGAAAAAATACAGTGTTTCTTCGAATTCTGAAATAAATTTGCACCGATTAAAAGGCTCAGGCGGGTCAAGATATAATCGAAACAGTCACTGCTGATTTTGCCTGTTCTTGAGAAATGATTCAACTGATTGGTCTGTATTCTCAATAAATTTATCCTGACTGATATTCTAGGTATTATTCATGATGGAATGTATGTCATGTTATGCATATGATGCAAAAAATAAAAATGGAATCAATGCTATAAAGATTTAAATATGCCCGGACAAAATTGGGGTATGACACTAGGCAGAATTGGATCTTGCTTGCTTCAAACTTGACTTGATCACACTCGAGGAGCTTGCAGAAGTGGTTTGGCAATGAAACAAAGCTTTGGATCCTGGAGTTTTTGAATCTCCAAACAGTGAGATTCAAACTCAATTTTCAAGTTGAAAATTCTCAGGTTTTCCTTTGAATTATGAGGGTTTCAATTGGGGGGCAAAGCTGGCGCGCAAGGTGTGTTTGAAATGAGCTCAGAGGCCTTGTATTTATAGCATTTGGGATTGATAATTGCACACTTGAAAATTTGCTAAATTTGGCAATGTGATGCACAAGCTTGCATGGGCGTGTACAAGCCTATGAAGCAATCCATTTTGATCCAATTGCAACTGTACTGAAGTTCAAATGATGCTTGAATGGCAAAGCAATGTGAAATGGAGTTTTGGACATTTGATTTTTTCCACTTGATGCAGACCTGTTAAGACCATGCGCAGCCCTACCAAACCTCATCAAAAATGCATGAAATAGGACTCTTTGGAAAGATTAGATCAAGGGGAACAACTTTGATGTTGGACACTTTTCTATTTGGGACTTGGATCAAGGTGAATTTTGAGGTGGAAGTTTGGAAATTTCAACATGTTGAAAATGTTTCTAAGTGTTAAGTCATATATCTCAATAGTCCACCTTACTTAACTTTTTATGTGAGCTTCACATGAGAAAAGTGTCTTTATCAAAGTTGTATCTCTTTCAAAGACCTTCAAAATAGTCACAAATTTCATGTCATTTAGATCTAGAATGATAGAGTTATGCATTTTTGAAGTTGAGGAAAATCACTTGTTCAATGGTATAGGGCAAAAATGACCTATAATGTATCCTCATATCACATGCTTATAAAAGTTGATTTAGCTCTCACTCCAAACATCAAAGTTGAAGTAGAAATACTTAATTGGATTGTGCAACTTGGAAATATTTCATCTCATAAAAATTGAGCAAGTTATGGCCTTGGGAAGTTGACTTTCAAATTAGGGTTTAGACAAAATGACCTATAATGTTTCAACATGTAAAATGACTTTCCAAGAAAAATTAGCTCTAGACTTCAACATGAAAGTTGTTTGGAGTGTCATGTATAGTAACTTTTCTCTTGGAATAATTTTCATATGGTGAAAATTTTAGGAGGTAGGGTCTAGGGAGACCCAGTTTTGATCAGATGAATTCATCTGGCCAACCACCATCAACCAACTTGCTAACTTCCAATTCTCTTGACTTTTTAGTCTCATGGTAGATCATATATGCATAAAATGATGAATTTTGAAATGTCCCTTGAGAAATTTGATCAATTGGTGAGATAGCTTATTGGAGAAGTTACTTAAGATACCTAGTCAAACTAGGGTTTCCAAGGCAAATCACCTCCAAATTCTTGAAGAATGCTTTATCAATATAACATGTAGAGATCATTGGGACTCGTATATGATGCTTTGAGACATTGTGAATCAATCCTTGGTTTTGCTCTTAGATATAAGGGTCTTAAACCCTAGATATGAACTTTATAGATTAATGATGATCATGCCCTACCTACAAAAGAGTTAGGCAAATGCAAAGACATATTTTTGGTATTTTGGTTAGTAAAATGATGATATACAAGTATGATACAATCACATAGTTCTAGGTGATCTCTCCCAAAGAAAACCCAATGAAAGAGGGGTAAGGAAGATGCCAAGGTATGATCCCAATGCCAATGCATATGATGAAATTGCAGGAGGGATCTTAGGGTCAAAATTGGGGTCTTACAGGGTGCTCATACCTTCCCCTTGTATAGCTGACTCCTGAACTCGCTCTTGGTTGCGAAGACCATTTTTATTTTCTTTCATGGGTTTTATTGATATTTCCCATTCCTTTGGAACAAATAAAGTTTGGTGGCGACTTTGTTGTTATTTCGAGCGTTCCTTACGCTCGAGTATTTTTTGTGCTGCGACAGCTGGAGACTCTGCTGGGGACATATTCCTAAGCGAGTCCACCCTAGTTTAGTTGTTTTGTGTTTGAATGTTTGCTTTTGTTTACTTTCTTTCTTCTTCTCCTCTTTATCTTTACGTATTTCATTAATTATATATTCAATTGTTGTGTGGTATCATTGGAAGTTTTTGGTTATTGGGACATTGTGAGGAAAAGCCCTGAGCTATGAGAAAAACCTAAGATAGCACAGTGGTTGTGTAGTGTAGACCCGCGAGACTTACGACTTGTTGGGTTTATGCTAGAACCCTAATTAGATGAGTTCCTTTAAGGGTATTACTGTATTATGATTAGTCGTTCTAGCGGTGATATCTTCAACCTGGATCCATGGTTCTGGGAACCTTTGTAGAACCCTGATCCAATGACTACTAAGACCAATGGCTGTGTAGCATTGACCTGCGATACTTAGAACTCATTGGGAAAATGAGAAGACCTCACTCAGAGTAGAGTTTCTTGGGGATATTACTGTCTTACGGTTAGTCGTTCTGGAGGAAACATTTTCAAACAGGATCTATGATTTTGAGGCCATGTTTAAAACCTTGGAAACCACCATAGTTTAGTATTGACCTGTAAGACTTAGGACTTGTTGGGTTGATACGTAGGCCACACCCAGAGTAGATCCTCTTGAGGGTATTATTGTCTTACAATTAGTCGTTGTGGCGATAATATTCTTAAATATGGTTCATGACTTTAAGATCCTGATTAAACCATAGAGCTTACCCATGGGTGGATTACATATTCCTGAAACTTTTTCTCCGTGAGCCACTAATCAGAATGTTCTAAGAATCACAGACCTAAATGATCATACATAACATGGATATTTCATAATCATAACACACTTAAAATAAGGGAACCTAAAGACTTTGTTGTTGCAGGCGTTCAGAAGACATGGGTGTCAACCAGAAAAGTACTTATTCTTTCAAATTCAGGGATCCAAAGTTAGAGCTTATCAAAGGGTTGGTTTCTTATTTGACCAATATCAGGAAGAAAACTTTGGAAACGAATATAAAAAGCTTCTGACCATCTTGAACACCAAGTGGACATATGGGATATCTTCACTTTGGCGCAGTTCTACGACCCTCCCTTGAGATGCTTTACATTTTAAGACTTTCAGTTAGCAACCACTATGGAAGAATTCAAATACATACTGAGCATCAACATCAAGGATACATTTCCTTTTATCGGTCTAGGAGAGTTCCCTAAGCACCAACTGATATCCTCTTCTCTACACCTAGACAAGACAGAGGTGACAGCTAACCTAGGGCCTAAAAGGGACACTCTGGGTTTTTCTATAAAGTTTTTGATATAAAAATCTTCAGCCTTCAAGAGTAAGGAGAATGGGGTTGCTTTCAATGTTGTGTTTACCTTGCTGATCTATGGGATTATCCTATTTCAAAATATTGACGATTTCATCGACATGACCGCCATATGCATCTTTCTGCTCAAGAATCATGTTCCCACCTTACTTGCTAATGTATACCCCTCCATCCATTTTAGAAATGAAAAGAAAGGGGAATGGTCCAGTGTTGTGCTCCATTGTTGTACATATGGTTCTTATCTCACCTGCCCAAAGAGGGGCCTTTTGTTCAAAACAAGGAAAATCTCAAATGGTCTCGCCGAATCATGTCCCTCACCACTGATGAAATCTCCTGGTATTTCTGTGATTATGATGATATCAAGATAATCACCAGCTATGGTAACTTCCTCAATGTACCATTCATAGGAACTAGAGGTTGCATTAATGACAATCATGTGCTTGCTATGCAACAACTTGGATATCCTATGGATGACAAGTCCGAAGATAACATGTTGGAGGGTTTTATCTTGGATGAAGGGTTAAGGACATTGATCTTCTTTCTTTGACACATTTGTATTCCTTTGTTATCTACTTTATAACTAAATCAGAGTTACCCATTATTTCAAATCTAGTTGCTCTAGATAGTTTTAGGAGTTTTCGACTATAGAGTGGTCGACTATAAAGTCTGCAACCACCTGCCCCTTATAGCCTTTAAAGGAGTATAAATTAGGGAGTACTCAGTTAAAGTAAGTGCCCATTTTCCAATTCTACCATGCAAAATTGGCTTAGATAACATGTGTTTAAGAATATCGAAGTAACACGAAACATACACATCAACTAGTTTTATATAATGCTTCAACTTTGTACAAGAGAAATACAAACATAGACACAACTTTTTGATCATACTATATCTAGTTTCTGCATCATTTAGGACTCAACTAAGGTAGTAAATGTCCCTTTCGACGCCATTTTCATCCTCTTGAGCAAGCATGCTCCCTAAAGTTACATAAGACGCAGAAATGTACAACCTCATACTTTTATTCCTACAGGGAGGTGACAAAATTGGAGGGCGAACAAGATAGTCTTTGATCTTTTCGAAAGCTTCTTGCCGCGCTTGCCCCCATTCGAAACCTTTCTTCTTTAGTCGAAGTAGAGGAGAGAAGGCTCGAGTGTTTCTACTTAAGTTCGAGATGAACCTCCTTAAGAAGTTGATTTTTCATAGTAAAGAATGTAGTTCCTTCTTTGTTGATGGCGCTTTCACCTCCATAATGGCATTGGTCTTATTTTGGTTAATTTCGATTCCCTTTTTGTGGACCACAAAGCCTAAAAAAATCCCCCGCCTGCACACAGAATGCACATTTTAGAGGATTCATCTTTAGACCATGTTTCCTCATCCTTTCGAATGATAGTCAAATATGATATATGTGACTTTTTCCTAAAACAGACTTGACAACTATATCATAAATGTAAATCTTCACGAATGTTTCAACAAAATCATGGAAAATAGAGTTCATTGCTCTTTGATAAGTTGGCCCAACATTTTTCACACCAAAAGGCATCACCACCCATTTGTAGGTGCCTATGGCTTTAGGGAAACGAAATTCTATTTTTGGCACATCTTCCTCAACAATGAATATTTGATTATATCCGGAATATCCATCGAGCATACTAAGATACTCATAGCCTGCAGCGGAATCAACAAGCATTTCAGCCATAAGCATTGGATACTCATCCTTTGGGGTTGCAGCATTCAGGTCTCTAAAGTCAATGCAAACCCTTAAAGTCTCATTCTTCTAAATGACAGGGACTATGTTAGCAATCCATTCGACATACCTTATTGTGCGGATGAAATTGCATTTGAGGAGCCTTTGGACTTCTTCCTTGATTTTCGACGAGATCTCTAGTGTAAATCTCCTTGGAGTTTGTTTGATTGGCTTCCTTCCAGGCTTGATGGGTAGATTTAGTTCGACCAATTCTATACTCAATCCAGGCATCTCTTCATAATCCCAAGCAAACAAATCTTTGTACTCCTTGAGTAATTGGATAACTTCAACTTTGAGTTCTGAGCCAAGGTTAACACTTATATATATTGGACTCTTGATTGTTCCTTCCCCCAAGTCGATTTCTTCCAGAGGATCCCGCGCTAGAATTTTATATTAGGTGCCAGCGGGTCTCTCTCGAATTTCAAAGGCTCATCATCATAGTCACGTCGAGCCTCTAGCCATGCACTTCGTCATGACTCTTACAGGTGGCTCCAATTTGAAATCTTTCCCAGGCCCCTCGAGGTGCACTTCGGTCTTGTTGGCTTCGACAACCATGTATTTAACTTCATCCTCTAAGGCCGCTTTTAGTCTGTTTTTAACTATGTAAGCCGAAATCTTTTCCAATGTCTTTGACTCAGGCATAATCACCACCTTCGTCGCCCTAACCTGTTGGTTGGATTCCTGATGTTCCTCCAAATCTAAGGTCTTCTTCTCCTATGACCTGCCTATCCCACTGAAACCCATGGGTTGAAAGGGAACAAAACGCCTCATCAGTAGGCATAAAATTTAATCTTGCAGGCGCAAATGGAGCTATGATTGCCAAGTGCTTGTCGAAATTTCTCATATCTATAAGGTTAACCTCATCCATATAGTAGCTTTGGTCAGCCTCTATGTTCTCCACTATTCCATCATATCTCCAAATTGAAATTCGTTGGTGGAGCGAAGATGGGACTGCTCCAACACCATGGATCCAGTCACGGCCCAAAAGTAAATTTTAGTTGGCCTTCAATGCAATGACCATGAACATTGTTGGCCTTGTGATAGTGCCAACTGTGAGATCCACTTGGATCACTCCCATGTTGGTGCCAACCTTTCCTTCGTAGTTTGATAGTACCATATTGTGAGGCTTGGTATCAATGTCATATCTTCCTATTTTCTTCAGCATGAAATATGGCATCTGATTTACTGCCGCCCCGCCATCCACTAGAATCTTGTTTATTCCAATGTTCTCTACTTTACCCCTAATGAAGAGGGGTTTCAAATGGTTTTTCATGGCTTCATCTGGCCTTTCGAAAAAGGCATTCTGCTTCTCGACGCAACCATTGTTCATCATGTAATAACATATTGGCCTGTGTCTGGCCATTTCTACTTCAGTGGTGACTTTAGGTTCTTCGACCTCCATCATCCAATCATATTCCCTTGGTAACACCGAAACCATATTACAAGTAATATATAACAAAAGTTCTAAGTCAGTGTTGAAATTTTCCGTCAACATGTCATCATTTGCCTTTGGCTGTTTAGACTTATCCTCAGATTCCCTTTTCAAGAAGGAAAAAGTTTCATTCTGTCTGGTTTCTTTCCTTTGTCTCTATCCTTCTTAAGAGGTATGCTACTACTAGACTCTGCATTTTCCCTCTCACTGGCTTCCCTTTCAGTTTTCCTCCTTCTTTGCCACCTCCTCCATTGAGACCTCGACATAGGGTTTTTACCCTTACAGGTCTCAGAACTATAGGATAGCTTCTTTGATGCTTGGAACTCCTTACGTTAGGCTATCTAAGATCCTCTTTCTACTTCGAAATTCTGCCATTTTTTCTGGCCTTATTCTCCGCTCTCCGCAGGTTTCACCCACTTTCCTCTTGGGGCATCAACGGTTGGCTTGAAAGTGGTTGGCTTGTTGGCACGGATACCTGGCCCTCCTTTCTATTGCCTTCGCAGGATCCCCATTCTGTCGAAGGTAAAGCGTTTATGGGTATCCTTCCAGTTCCTATTACTGCTGGATATTCGAATTCTTTCGATGTTTTCTGTCGCCTTTCTATCAAAGACAAAACTGCACCTGGGGCACAACATTACTTTGGATCTCTTCCGCTGGCAGCGGTGGAGAAATTCGAGCTGACTTTCATCATTTTTGGGGTAGGCCACCTTGACCTGTTCTTCATCTTGCTTGAGGCTTTGTTCATCAGCCTCCATTTCCGTTTCTTGGCCCACTTCAACCATGTTGATATCCAGACTGGCACCATTAGTGATCTCCAGTTCTTCCAACTTGACTCTAAGGCCCTCAATGGCCTCAATTATGTTGGTTTTTTGCACAAAATCCTCAGTGGTTTTGCTCTTTTTGATTCCTTGATTGACACCCTCAGTGGTTTTCTGGTTGAGACCCTCAGTGGCTTCTTATTTGAAACTCTCTATGGTTTGGATCATCATTGCATTTTTGTCATATGCCTCAGATATCTCTGCCATGTTGACAATGGATGGCTCAGTATAGTGGGCATCTGCCACCTGCAATGACTCAGAGTCAATCTTCATTTGTGACTTTGTCTTGTCTCCGAACTTCAACCTCCCGTCCTTGATTGCGTTTTGCACAAGATCCTTGAAAAGAAAATATTATGAAGTCTTATAGCCCAAAAAATTATGGTATTCACAAAAACCTATCTTCTTTCGTTGTTCTAAAGGAGGTATTTTAGTGCCAGGAGGCACTATCATTTGGCCATCTTTGACTAGTAAGTTAAAAATTTCGTCACACTTAGTGATGTCGAAGGTATACCTTTTCTTAGGAACTTATCGTTCTTTTCAGGTTTGACATGATTTTTCCCATTCGAAGGCGCAAGGACCTTGCAAGAGTAAGGTGATCCTTGTTTTAACTCAGCGAGGTCAATCTCGCTCTCGTCGAAATCCAAAGGGTCACTATATGTCCCTTGATCATCTCCATCAAATTCGACATAGGCTACTCTCTTTCTCTCTCTCTATCTCTCTCTCTCTCTCCTGTTATTTTTATTTGCCCTGGCTTTTTCAGCCTTTAGACGCTCTACCTATCAAACTCTATTAGCCAATTGGGACATATCCCTCAAGTATTGGGTGTCCAATTTCTTTCTGATGGAATAATCTAAACCACCAGTGGCCATCTCGACTAACTCGTGTTCAGGCACTTATGTAAAACACCTTGCCTTTAGCCATCAGAACCTATTAAGATATTCGTCTATTGGCTCAACGAATTTATGCTTGATGCTAGACAACTCCTTCCGACTAATCTTCGACTACCCCATGTAAAATTGTTCATGTAACAATCTTTCCAGATGAGTCCAATCATGAACCGAACTTGCTAGGAGCATTCTGAACCATGTAAATGCATTCTTAGTGAGGGAACTAGGGAAGTATTTTACTTTCAAATTCTCATTATTAGCAATATCCCCTTCCTCAATTTGATACCTTGCCACATGTTCAACAATGGATTCACTGGTGTCCCCAGAAAATTTTGTGAATTTTGGAACTTTCCGTCTAGGGGGAAATTATGACTGCAGAATATACTCAGATAATGATGACACATAGTTTGGCCTGTGAAGGCCAATATTTACCCCGTTTCGTGCCATAATAATTTCGACCATGGATTCCAAATTGTTATTCACTACCATATCATCGCGTCGAACTTGACGTAAGACTTCGTCAGCGTCCTGATCTTTGTTCACCATCAACACCCTTGGTTACCTCTCCCTTGATACCGGCTGTTCGAATCTGGGGGGTTCGATTCCAACCCTCTGATTTTCCATATCTATCTGAGGCTTATTTTGATGGGCTTGGTTAATAGTAGAGTCCTCTTCAGGGATTACCCTTTGGTTTTCTAATAATTGTTCCATTCGAAGTTGTCGAGGGGCTTGTGGAACCCCAAAGAAATTTATTATGCGTGTCATTTGCGCTGCCATTCGTTGGTTCATTTGGGTGGTGTTTTGTATCAAAGTATTGAATATCATGCCTATTTATTGGGAAAGCATATGGACCATTTCATGGTTACTTTCATCCATTTGTTACCTCAAAACTACTGCCGAGTTTGTAGTAAGATTGGGCATTTGGTTAGTCGAAAACCCCATCCCTGGGGGCAGGTTTATTCGGCCCATATTATTAACAACATATTTAGACCCTTGCACGGGAGAAAATGTATTCACCACTGGGCCAACGAATGTTGTGGTCGTATTATGTAAATTTGCCATCATCGAAGTTGGCATGCCATATGGTTGCTCTCGACCATTTAAAGGCATTGTGAATCCAGTCACATAGGGTCTGAATGTGCTAGATCCTACTGGAGGAGGGGTCATGTGTTGACCATGTGTCCTCATAAGAGATAAGATTGGTCCATTGTGAGCATTCGATGATATGGTTGTCGTACTCACCGTGGATGGAATTGCTTCGGATACAGATAATGCAGTCGTAGTTTCTCCAATATTACTTGGCGAATTCTCCATTTCTCTCACGTATTTCCTTCTCGTTATCACTTCGTTATCAGTGGTTATTTTACCACTCCTTAATCTCATGCAATGAAGTTAAAGAATATAAAAAATGAAGAACTTCTGAATATTTCAAAAGATTTTAACAATAGCACTGGTCCCACTAGGTGTGTCAATTCATTATCTGTCGAAATTGGTAAATAAGCGTTAGTCTTCCAAATTCAAAATACTTTGGTTACTCGCAGGATCTACTAGATTTATCATAGGACATGTGCTTTTGTTAATTTAGGTTTTGTAAATGATAAACATTTCGAAAATGTTCTTGGCTTGAAAATAGCGTTCGAAGTTTAAGAGTAAAATGAAGAAATATGAAGAAACGATGTAAAAAAGGCTTTAAAGTAAAATTGCAATGAAGCTAAATGGCAAAATTGTAAATGATTTCATAAAACATAAAAGTATGGTGATCACACGAACATTATCTCAGCAACTCATTTTCTTAAAACGCAGATACTTAGAGTAAATTTGTGAGTTTTGTACAAGATGAAATACCCCCAATCCTAAACACTAAGACTCCTATTTATACTAATTCAAAATAACTTTAACAAATGGTATCTTCTTCAAAAGATGACACATTTTCGTTTGCATGCACTTCATTATCCATAACTTTCCACGTGTTTTCCTAAAGAATCAGATAAGGCCAAAAAACAGTTATGAGCCTTATTTGAATTCATGCTCCATCAAACACAACTCCGATCGAAATGCATCTGTCGAATTGAAGTTTGAACACAAAAATATTTCTAATTCCCAAACCAGCATTTCTCTCTACGCAAGGGGTTCCTTTTGTTGGTGTAAGCCCTAGAGGCCAATACTTTTGGTACTTGTATCAAATTATTTATTAATAATAAAAGGCTTTTTCTTTATTATGTTTGTTTAATAAAGTCCCTAGAATAGATAGTCCGTTTAATGTATCAAGTGTGACTTAATCATGAGATCCCATTAAACATAAGGACACTATTCTTAAAGTATCCGCAGTCGAGATTTGTTGTGAAGTGGGATAACATTAAAGCATTAAGACTGTTATGTATATAGACTGATGATCACATCTCATGGATCATGATTAAGGAGTTATCAAGTCTTAAACATATGTATGAATATTAGGAGTAATATTTATACTAGATTGACCCGCTATGAGAATACCATATAGAATGTTATGAAAAGTGTCATAAGTTATTCTCATGGTGATAGTGGTGTATACCACCCTTTGACCTGAAACCACTATAGACCCTAGATGTAGAGCCGAGTGCTTTATTGCTGATCAAACATTGTCCGTAACTGGATGACCATAAAGACAGTTTATGTGTACTCCACGAAGCATGCTGAGGGACATGAGTGACCTAGATGGAATTTGCCCATCCTGCGTAACAAGATAAATGTCTACGGGCCCAATATTGAACTGGACAAGGATGACACAGTATATGCCTTATGTTCAATATAGACATAGGGGAAAAAGGGTAATTGTACACATAAGTATTATCACAAAAGGATTTGTCAGATCACATGACATTTTCATGTCTTGGATAACAGTGATGTGTTGCTAGATACCGCTCATTGTTTATTATGTTAAATACGTGATTTAATATAATTGCTAATGTCACGAAAACCTACAGGGTCACACACAAAAGGACGGATTAATGAGAGATAGAGTAACTAAGGAACACCGTAAGGTACAATGCACTTAAGTGAATTGTAGAACATCGTAAGGTACAGTGTACTTAATTAGAATACGAAATATGGTAAGGTACCACACGCTTAAGTGATTTTGGCATATCATAAGATATGGGCCACATTCACTTAAGTGGATTTTTTAGCTTGCAGCCCACACAAGTGGTTATATGAATAAAACCCTTGTGCAGAAGCATTTGTGCAGTTGTAATTTCGTTTCTCTCTCTATCTTTCTCTCACTCAAAGCCTTCATTCGTAGCAGCTAGCATTGAGATTGAAGGAATCCGTTCGTGTGGACGGAGTAGAGGCGTTGTCACCATTCAATGTTCGTGATCGCTCCGTTGATCTGCATCAAAGGTTTCAATCGCCACAAGAGGTAACGATTCTATCACTGATCATGCCCATTCTTAAGGATCAATAATGGAGAAATTTTTAAATTCTGTTGCGTTTTGGATCTCTCTTCTCCTTCACCTTCGACTAAAACTCATTTTGTCGAAATAATCATTTTCATGTATTCTTTTCAGAATATTTTCCTTGGTCTTTCTAGTTCATATCAAACATTTCCTTAGCATCGAAATTCCAGCTAACAGCCTCACGTAGTAGTTTGTCGCCTTGACTTGGGTACTCTGAGTTCTATAGAGTCTTTGGAATGATATTTCCACATGATTCCTAGCCAAATGTCTCGTATTCAACACTTAAAACTCAACGCCAAATGTCTCGTATTCAACACTTATGGTCGAACGATGAGTTTGTCGCACATCATCATGTGTCCTTAGTGTTATATCCTCTTGGGCGAACTCTGCATGTCGAGAATTTCCAAGCTAACAACATGGTAATGGAGCGGGACAGAGGCGGGGACAAGTTTAAGTATTACCAAGCCACCCCTTCTTTCTTGTAACAACCCCGTTTCCAGTCGAGTGTAATGAATGACCACCCACCACCGCTTTCGATAAAAAACATATTTCTCCATTCCACTCCGCATCCATCGCAAAAATTATAATTTTTTAAAACTACTTATTTTATTTTTTTGCATATCAACACAAATAAGAAATAAAACTAAATATTAATTGAAGGCGGAGCAAATGCGAGGAAAATTAGATTTTTAAATTTGAAATAACATATCTTATTTTTTCCATGCCTACCCTCCATACTGTCACCTCTAAATTTATTTAAATGTACACTTTAATTTTTTTAACTAGAAAAAAGATATGCTTAGCCGCTGCATCTCCGTCTTCCCCGTAACTTCCACAGTCTAGCCGCTGCGACTCTGTCCCGCCGTGATTTTTTCATCTTTCCTCTCTTCTGTCACGACTTGACTTCTCCATGAGCCTTTCGTGGTTCGTCGACGGAGGATTCTTTGTCCTCTCTGTTCCGTTATGGCTCTTTGTTTTGTTTATTCATATTTGAGCCTCTCAAAGAACAAAAAAGTAAGATTCTCAAGTT
Organism: Lathyrus oleraceus; assembly: GCF_024323335.1. Lineage (NCBI taxonomy): Eukaryota > Viridiplantae > Streptophyta > Magnoliopsida > Fabales > Fabaceae > Lathyrus > Lathyrus oleraceus. The sequence continues at coordinate 449,593,457 of NC_066582.1, read as the reverse complement.
AAGTTATATAACTTAATTCACTTGTGAAGCAGGTTTCATATTTTTCATACAAGGAATGAAAGGCAAGGAGTCATTCATTCTACTAATTTCTTAGTGTGTGCTTTCACGATTTATCTAATGTAAATTACGAACTCACACACTTAATTAATCCCATATATTCATTTTAAGTAACAATCAAATAAAATTGCATAACAAGTAGTTACACTCCCTCCCCCTCTCACACACATACACACGCTTGCTTGATGCAATAATAGATGAGAATTACATAATATTTGCTAGATTTGATGAGTACAGAGATAGAGACAATAGACAGAAAATGAAACGTTTGAGATGAAACCCTTCATCCAGATTGAGTTTCACAAGCTTGCGTGTTCTCTTAATCCAATCTTTTACCTTGAAATAAAAAAAATAGAAAAATAATAAACATTATTACATTTTTTATTAGATCAAGAATAGTTATTTTTGTGTATGTATTAACATAAGTTGAAAGGAATAGTACCTAATAGAAAACTTGCATGTTCTTGCACCAATTTCCATGTCATATTCACGTGATGCTCCTCTATTAAAGTTAAACCAATAGAATATTTGATAACATAAGCTCCATCAACCTCATAATGAGTCATGTAAGCCTTACCACAACCATTAACTGAATCTAGCAATTTACGATTCACTTCATTCACCAAATATCCATGATTCATCTTTTTCCCTATATAATAACAACCTTCACTTGCATTATCAATGTTAATTGCTGATGGATAAATCCTAAAGCAAACCAAAGCGAATCTCGTTGACACAACAATTTCAAACCTCTCATCTTTCCTCACCAGTTCTTCAAATGTTTTAGCCATTTCCACATGATTCCTCAGAAACTTCTTTAGATTTTCAACGCCGTAGCTTCGAATAACAATCCATAATTTGAGTGAATTGAATTTCATACTCAAGGGTATTTTCCAATCTTTGGAACCCCCGACTAACTCTGCGTAGTGTGATCGGTTGCTGAAATTTAATTTGGTTTATTTAATTAATAGTATTTAAATTAATAATAATAATGTGTTTATTATTATTGTCTTGTGGTGATCGGTTATGGCCTTAGTTTTCCTTTATTTTGTTGAGATTTTAAAATACGACCTGCGTGTCGTGCCTCTCTTTTAATCTTTTAATGTAACTTCTTTTCTCATCTCACTCCCTCGTATGTAAAACGAGCTTCTTTTATGTAATGCAATGTTATGAAGAAAGAGAAGAATACAATATCAAAGGAGGACAACCTTGAAGATATTGCTTGGAGAAGCTTAGATCGTTATTAGGTTTGCTTAGGTTCTCTCATTGGCTTGGGAACACAATTGCACTAGGGGCCATAACTGTTTCATTTTGTATGTATGTTGATGCATGTGAAAGACGATTTATATGATAAATAAGCCGGTGAGATCAGAATAATTACAAATTCCCTCAAATTAAGTATTAAGTTTATGCTTTCCAAGTTTTAGCACTCATCAAGACTAGTATCGAATAATGTAGGTTTCGCCTACGCGAGGTGCATATTCTATATTAGTAAGGTGCGATGGGATAATTGTAATATCTAATTGCTAAAACAATGGGTCAAACTTAACTAAACAAATTATAATAAGATTATATATGTTTAGAAGCAAGAGTTGCAAATGATCCATGTGATGGATTGGAATAAGGAGTTATTCACCAACTAAAATATTTGAGAGTTGTATTAGATACAATTAGAAGGAGTTCCTACCTAAATAACCTAGTTTTGTGTAATCCGCCTATGCGGACTTAAAACAAAGTGAAATGTGGATCTCGACCCACTAGAAAATCTTCCAACAGGATTTTCTGAATCAAATGGTGAGGGTCATTTGTTTTGAGTAAAATAGTGGGAGCATATTTAATTAAAGGCCTATTAAATATGTTATTGATACTTATATTTTTATTATTTTTATGTAGATTACCATGACAACAAACACCTTTAACAATATTTTGCGATCAATCCTTGATAAGCAAAAATTGTTTGGGACAAATTTTCTGGATATACACCGAAATCTGAGGATTGTCCTCAAATATGATAGAAAGTTGTATGTCTTGGAGAAACCTGTTCCTGAAGAGGAACCTCCTAGTTTTGCGCCTAAGGCAGAAAGAGATGCTTATAAGAAGTATGTCGATAATGCCAATGAAACTGCTTGCCTCATGCTAGCTACCATGAACTCAGAGTTGCAAAAGCAACATGAGAACATGGCAGCGTTCGATATGATCGAACACCCGAAGATGCTCTATCAAGAGCAGGCAAGGCATGAAAGGTTTGAAGTTTCAAAAGCCTCTTTTCAAGGCAAGTTAGCTGAGGGATCCCCTGTAGGTTCCCATGTGCTCAAGATGATTTGGTATGTGCAGAACCTTGAGAGGTTGGGTTTTCCCCTCGGAAAGAAACTTGCGTCTGATTTGATCTTGTAATTATTTCCAGATAGATTCAGTCAATTTGTCCTTAATTTCAATATGAATGATATGGACAAATCTCTTCCTGAGCTGCTAGCCATGTTAAGAACTGCTGAGCAGAATCTAAAGTCAAAAGGGAAGTCCATTCTGATGATCGAAAATGGAAAGAGACAGAACAAAAGACCCACCAACCAGGGTGATAAAGGGAAATGCAAGGAAGTTTCCAAACCCAAACTCATTGCTCCTGCTTTGAAGCCTAGTGGAGGCATAGCAAAGGAAGGCACCTGCTTCCATTGCAGTAAGACCGGACACTGGAAGAGAAACTTCCCAAAGTACCCGAAAGATAAGAAGAATGGAGTAGAGACTCCAACTTCAGGTATTTTTTTTATTGAAATTAATTTATCTACTTCTGCATCATGGGTATTAGATACTAGATGCGGTTCTCACATTTGTACTAATGTGTAGGGGATAAAAAGGAGTAGAGATTTGGCAAAAGGTGAAGTTGACCTACGAGTTGGCAATGGAGCAAAGGTTACTGCTTTAGCCGTAGGAACTTATCTATTGACTTTACCTAGTGGTTTAATGATTCAGTTAGAGAAATGTTATTATGTACCTGCAATTAGCAGGAATATCATTTTTGTTTCTTGTTTGGACAAGTTTGGTTTTTCATTTATAATAAAGAAAAATTGTTTCTCCATTTATTTGAATGATATATTCTATGCTACTGCACAAATGAACAATGGACTATATGTCCTTGATCTTGAATTGCCTATTTATAACATTAATACTAAAAGGATGAAACCTAATGAGTTAAATCTAACTTACCTTTGACATTGTCGATTAGGCCACATAAATGAGAAACACATTTCCAAACTCCATAAAGATGGACTCTTGGACTCTTTTGATTATGAATCATATGAGACATGCAAATTTTATTTAATTGGAAAGATGACAAAGTCTCCATTCACAGGAAAAGGTGAAAGATCTAATGATCTTTTGGCCCTCATACATACTGATGTATGTGGACCACTAAACATACCAGCCAAAGGAGGTTTTCAGTACTTCATCATATTTACTGATGATTTCAGTAGATATGGTTATATGCATTTAATGAAACACAAATCAGAGTCCTTTGAAAAGTTCAAGGAATTCAAGAATGAAGTACAAAACCAACTAGGTAAGAATATTAAAACACTTCGATTAGATCGAGGTGGTGAGTATTTAAGCCTAAAGTTTGATGACCATCTGAAAGAGTGTGGGATCCTATCCCAACATACTCCTCCTGGAACACCCCAACGGAATGGTGTATCTGAGAGAAGAAATCGAACCTTGTTAGACATGGTCCGATCCATGATGAGTCACACCGATCTTCCAAACTCCTTTTGGGGACATGCACTATTGACAACAGCTTACACACTTAACCGTGTTCCATCCAAAAAGGATGAGAAGACACCATATGAGATATGGAGTGGTAAGAAACCACATATGTCTTACATGAAGATTTGGGGTTGTGAAGTTTACGTGCAACGACAAATTTCAACTAAGCTTGAGCCCAAATCTGAAAAATGCTTATTTATGGGGTATCCTAAAGAAACAAGAGTGTATTACTTCTACAATCCTTCGGAGGGCAAAGTGTTTATTGCTCGAACTGGAGTTTTCCTAGAAAAGGATTTTATTTCCAAAGGAATCAGTGGGAGGAAAGTAGAGCTTGAAGAAATTCAAGAATCACAAAGCATTGATACACCTATGGAGGAACTCATGGATCAAGATGAGCCTGTGATCTACCAAGAGGTCATAACTGGTCCCGAGTATGAGAAGTTGCTAGAAGCCATGAAATCTGAAATGGATTCCATGTACACAAACCAGGTTTGGACCTTGGTAGAGCCTCCTGTAGGAGTTAACCCTATAGGATGCAAGTGGGTCTTCAAAAATAAGACTGACATGGATGGTAAGGTACATACCTATAAGGCAAGACTGGTTGCAAAATGATATAAACAAATTCATGGGGTTGACTATGATGAAACCTTTTCACCAATTACAATGCTTAAATTTGTTCGGATTTTACTTGCTATCGCTGCATATCATGATTGTGAAATATGGAAGATGGATGTCAAAACTGCTTTCCTTAGTGGGAATCTTCTTGAGTATGTGTACATGACACATCCTGAAGGATTTGACATACCAGAAGAAGCCCAAAAGATATGTAAGTTACAAATATCAATCTATGGATTGAAGCAAGCTTCCAGAAGCTGGAATCTTCGTTTTGATGAAATAGTAAAACAATATGGATTCATCAAGAATAAAGATGAGCCTTGTGTCTACAAGAAGGTTAGTGGGAGCACAATCGTCTTCCTTGTATTATATGTAGATGATATATTACTCATTGGAAATGATGTCCCTACCCTACAACAAGTAAAGTCTTGGTTGGGGAAATGCTTTTCTATGAAGGACCTAAGTGAAGAAGCCTATATATTAGGAATCGGGATCTATAGAGATAGATCATAAAAACTGCTTGGCCTAAGTCAGAGTACATACATAGACAAAGTACTGAGACACTTTAATATGCATGATTCCAAGAAAGGATTCATACCTATGCAACATGACATGTGTCTATCAAAAACACAATACCCTTCAATTAAGGAAGAAAGGGATCGCATGAATAAGATTCCATATGCATCTGCAATAGGATCTATCATGTATGCCATGTTATGTACTCGACTGGATGTCTCATATGCTTTAAGTGCAACGAGTAGGTACCAATCTGATCTCGGTGATGCTCATTGGGTAGCTGTCAAGAATATCCTTAAGTATTTGAGAAGGACTAAGGACTCATTCTTGATATATGGAGGTCAGGAAGAGCTTGTTGTAATTGGATACACCGATGCTAGCTTCCAGACAGATAAGGATGACTTTAGATCGCAATTTGGTTATGTGCTTTGCTTAAACGGTGGCGCTGTGAGCTGGAAAAGTTCAGAGCAAGATACAGTTGCTGATTCTACAACCGAGGCCGAGTATATTGCTGCCTCAAGTGCAGCAAAGGAAGCTGTTTGGATCAAAAAGCTCATTAGTGAACTTGGCATAGTTCCTAGCATTGTGGATCCCATTGATCTCTATTATGATAATAATGGTGCTATTGCACAAGCTAAGGAGCCTAGATCTCACCAAAGATCCAAACACATACTTAGGCGTTATCACCTCATTCGAGATATAATAGATAGAGGAGATGTTAAAATATGCAAAGTACCAACACTTGACAATATTGCTGACCCACTAACAAAGCCTCTTGCACAGTTGAAGCATGATGGCCATACTAGATCTATGGGCATTAGGGGTATGCCTGATTGGCTCTAGTGCTAGTGGGAGATTGTTGGTGTAAGCCCTAGAGGCCAATACTTTTGGTACTTGTATCAAATTGTTTATTAATAATAAAAGGTTTTTTCTTTATTATATTTGTTTAATAAAGTCCCTAGAATAGATAGTCCGTTTAATGTATCCAATGTGACTTAATCATGAGATCCCATTAAACATAAGGACACTATTCTTAAAGTATCTGCAGTCGAGCTTTGTTGTGAAGTGGGATAACATTAAAACATTAAGACTGTTATGTATATAGACTGATGATGACATCTCATGGATCATGGATAAGAAGTTATCAAGTCTTAAACATTAGTATGAATATTAAGAGTAATATTTATACTAGATTGACCCGCTATGAGAAACCATATAGAATGTTATGCAAAGTGTCATAAGTTATTCTCATGGTGATAGTGGTGTATACCACCCTTCGACCTGAAACCACTATGGACCCTAGATGTAGAGTCGAGTGCTTTATTGTTGATCAAACATTGTCCATAACTGGATAACCATAAATACAGTTTATGGGTACTCCACGAAGCATGTTGAGGGACATGGGTGACCTAGATGGAATTTGCCCATCCTGCGTAACAGGATAAATGTCTACGGGCCCAATATTAAACTAGACAAGGATGACACGGTCTATGCCTTGTGTTCAATATAGACATAGGGGCAAAAGGGTAATTGTATATATAAGTATTATCACAAAAGGATTTGTCAGATCACATGAAATTTTCGTGTATTGGGTAGCAGTGATGTGTTGCTAGATACCGCTCATTATTTATTATGTTAAATACGTGATTTAATATAATTTCTAATGTCACGAAAACCTACAGGGTCACACACAAAAGGACAGATCGATGAGAGATAGAGTAACTAAGAAACACCCTAAGGTACAGTGCACTTAAGTGAATTGTAGAACATCGTAAGGTACGGTGTACTTAAGTAGAATACAAAATATGGTAAGGTACCACACACTTAAGTGATTTTGGCATATCATAAGATATGGGCCACATACACTTAAGTGGGTTTTTTAGCTTGCAGCCCACACAAGTGGTTCTATAAATAGAACCCTTGTGCAGAAGCATTTGTGTAGTTGTAATTTCGTTTCTCTCTCTCTCTCTCTCTCTCTCTCTCTCTCTCTCTCTCACACTCACTCAAAGCCTTCATTCGTAGCAGCTAGCACTGAGATTAAAGGAATCTGTTCGTGTGGACTAAGTAGAGGCATTGTCAGCATTCAACGTTCGTGATCGCTTCGTAGATCTGTATCAAAGTTTTCAATCGCCACAAGAGGTAACGATTCTATCACTGATCATGCCTATTCCTAAGGATCACTAAAGGAGAAATTTTTAAATTCCGTTGCGTTTTGGGTCGCTCTTCTCCTTCACCTTCGACTAAAACTCATTTTGTCGAAATAATCATTTTCATGTATTCTTTTCAGAATATTTTCCTTGGCCTTTCTAGTTCATCTCAAACATTTCCTTAGCGTTGAAATTCCAGCTAACAGCCTCACATAGTAGTTTCTCGCCCTGACTTGGGTACTCTGAGTTCTATAGAGTTTTTGGAATGATATTGCCACATGATTCCTAGCCAAATGTCTCGTATTCAACACTTAAAACTCAACACAAAATGTCTCGTATTCGACACTTAAAACTCAACACCAAATGTCTCGTATTCAACACTTATGGTCGAACGATGAGTTTGTCGCACATCATCATGTGTCCTTAGTGTTATATCCTCTTGGCCGAACTCTGCATGTCGAGAATTTCCAAGCTAACAACATGGTAATGAAGCGGGACATAGACGGGGGAAGGTTTAAGCATTACCAAGCCAACCCTGCTTTCTTGTACCAACCTCGTTTCCAGTCGAGGGTAACGAATGACCACCCACCACCGCTTTCGACAAAAAACATATTTCTCCATCCCACTCTGCATCCATCGCAGAAATTATAATTTTTTAAAACTACCTATTTTTTTTTTGCATATCTACACAAATAAGAAATAAAACTAAATATTAATTGAAGGCGGAGCAAATGCAAGGAAAATTAGATTTTTAAATTTGAAATAACATATCTTATTTTTTTCATGCCTACCCTCCATACTGTCACCTCTAAATTTATTTAAATGTACACTTTAATATTTTTAACTAGAAAGAAGATATGCTTAGCCGCTGCATCTTCGTCTTCCCCGCAATTTCCACCGTCTAGCCGTTGCGACTCTGTCCCACCGTGATCTTTCCATCTTCCCTCTCTTCTGTCACGACTTGACTTCTCCATATGTGAATTGCAAACTGTTTCTTCTTCCACCCCAGCGGTCGTTGGGCCACTGCGTGGGTGGAACTAAGCCTTTCGTGGTTCGTCGAAGGCGGATTCTTCATCCTCTCTATTCCGTTTTGGCTCTTCGTTTTGTTTATTCATATTTGAGCCTCTCAAAGAACAAAAAGTAAGATTCTCAAGTTAAGTTATATAACTTAATTCACTTGTGAACCAGGTTTCACATTTTTCATACAAGGAATGAAAGGCAATGAGTCATTCATTCTACTGATTTCTTAGTGTGTGTGTTTTCACGATTTATCTAATGTAAATCACGAACTCACACACTTAATGAATCCCATATATTCAACTTAAGTAACAATCAAAGAAAATTTCATAACAAGTACTTACACTCCCTCTCCCTCTCACACACATATACACGCTTGCTTGATGCAATAATAGATGAAAATTACATAATATTTGCTAGATTTGATGAGTATAGAGATAGAGACAATAGAAAGAAAATGAACCATTTGAGGTGAAACCCTTCATCCAGATTGAGTTTCACAAGCTTGCTTGTTCTCTTAATCCAATCTTTTACCTTGAAATTAAAAAAAAAATAGAAAACAATAAACATTATTACATTTTTTATTAGATCAAGAATAGTTATTTTTGTGTATGTATTAACATAAGTTGAAAGGAATAGTACCTAATAGAAAACTTGCATGTTCTTGCACCAATTTCCATGTCATATTCACATGATGCTCCTCTATTAAAGTTAAACCAATATAATATCTGATAACATAAGCTCCATCAACCTCATAATGAGTCATGTAAGCCTTACCACAACCATTAACTGAATCTAGTAATTTACGATTCACTTCATTCACCAAATATCCATGATTCATCTTTTTCCCAATATAATAACAACCTTCACTTGCATTATCAATGTTAATTGCTGATGGATAAATCCTAAAGTAAACCAAAGCGAATCTCGTCGACACAACAATTTCAAACCTCTCATCTTTCCTCACCAGTTCTTCAAATGTTTTAGCCATTTCCACATGATTCCTCAGAAACTTCTTGAGATTTTCAACGTCGTGTATACATGCGTTTTTGACGCCATGAGATTAGTATGCAGAATAGTTCTTTCGACAGATGATGCCATGAAATTAACAGTTTAGTTGATAAGTGTTTTTCGACACTTCGACAGATTGATGGTTCGACATTTCGACAAGAGAAGATGTTTGCAGATGAAAAGACGTCTTTGACAAGTATAGATGATGTTATGGTATTTCGACAAATTCGACAAGTCTGAAGAGACGCATCATTTCGACGTAAAGCATAAATTCAAATTCAAAAGAGTTATGACGCTTGGCAGAAGACGCGTGGAAGCACCTGGCGAAAGGAAGTCATGCAGAAGAGCCAAATGTCATAGTTTTAGGATTTATTCGTTAATAACCGTTATTTTGTTTGTATATAAATAGGATAGTTGTTATCAGAAAAAGGGTGTGAAAACTTGTACAAACATTCTTGCAAAATACTCAAAGTACCCGTGTGAGAGAAAAGAGTCTTATCTGGAAAATGTACGTGTGAACAAACACCATTTCTTTAAAGTTTTATCTTATAAATTTCAAAGTTCTTTACCAAATTTTCCTTTACATTTGCAAGTTATTTATCCTCTGTATTTTCTTTTCGACAATTTATTTTTCGCCATTTATCTTAGTCTTGTTAACTTTGTTTTTACTTACGCACTTCTAGTCAATATTTTTTCGACATGAGAGACTTAGTAAACCAAATAAAGGATACAAAGGTCATTCTAGAGATTTACAACGTTATTTAAATTTGCACATGTCCTAGGATTTGTATGGTTGATCCTGCAAGTAACCCAATTCGACAAGTTTTGGAAAACCAGAGGTTGTTCGTCAAAATCAACTTCGAACAAATTGGCACGCCCAATGGGACCAGTGCAAAATCTAAAATTTAAATAATCTTTACTTAAGGTTTCTTCTTCGTTGTGTGAGACTAAGAAGCGGTAGATTGGCCGTATCTGACGTAGAAAGACCTAAACAAACGAGAGTAAGGAAAATGGCGAGTCAGCCAAATAATCCAAATAATTCTAATCCAAATGAAGTCGTCCCAGTATCCAACCCTGTCCCTTCGACAGGAGGCAATGTAGGATCATTCCCTGTGTCAGAGGCTGTGCCTTCGTCAACAGGGTCAATACCAACGGTTTCAATATCGCAAAATGCGTCTAGTTCGTCCATTAGGGCGCAACAAATGCCTGTTGGGACACCTCCTCCTATAGGGAATACTTTTAGGCCTTTTGTGACAAATTTTTACCATGCCTCTGCCTGGTAGGGAGCAACCATTTGGAATGCTAACTTCAGTAATGGCAAATTTACACAATTCGCCAGTATTGTATTCTGATGCTATCGCCAATATGTCTTCGCCATTACAAGGGTCGGGATATGGCAGAAACATGAATAGACTAAACCAACAACCACTTTACATGCCAGCGATAACAAATAATTTTGCGCAAGTAATTAGACAACAAATGGAAGAGAGTAATCATGATATGGTCCAAATGTTGACACAACAAATGGGGGCAGTGTTTAATCCTCTAATACAAAACACCACCCAAACAAACCAATTGTTGGCAGCGCAAATGACGCGCATTGCTGACTTTTTTGGGGTCCCTCAAACTCGACACAGAGAACAAGTGGTTCAAAACCCAGTGGTGGCAGTCCAAGAGGAGCCTACAATAAATCAAATACCGTTAGATAATCCCTAGGCAAACGTCAGAAACCAAGAGGATGTAGTCGAACAGCCTCGTGTCGAAATCCCTATTACACAAGAGCCTAGAAGGATAGTAATCCAAAGAGGCCAAGACGCTGATGCTATGTTGCAACAGCGAATCCGGTATAATAACTTGCCCGCCGAAAACAATTTAGCGACCATGGTCGAAACGATAATGGCACAAAATGAGGTGAACATGGGATTACAAAGGCCCAATTATGCTTCCCCACTGTCGGAATATATTCTGCAAGAAGAATTTCCACCAAGATGGAAAGTTCCCAAGTTCACAAAATTCTCAGAGGATACTAGTGAATCCACCATAGAACATGTAGCATGTTATCTGATCGAAGCAGGAGAGATAGCCCGTAATGAAAATTTGAAAATAAAATATTTTCCTAGTTCCTTGACAAAAAACGCGTTTACTTGGTTTACATCTTTGCCTGCAAACTCAGTATATACGTGGACCCAATTAGAGAGGTTGTTCCATGAACAATTTTACATGGGACAAACCAAAATAAGTCTGAAAGAATTAGCCAGTGTTAAGAGAAAACACTCAGAACCAATAGATGATTATTTAAATAGGTTCAGGTTGCTAAAGGCTAGATGTTTCACTCCGGTGCCAGAACATGAGTTAGTCGAAATGGCCGCAGGGGGCCTAGATTATGCTATAAGAAAGAAACTAGACACCCAGTATCTAAGGGATATGGCGCAATTAGCAGATAGGGTGAGACAAGTCGAAAGGTTAAGGGACGAAAAATTCAGAGCGAATAAGAATAAAAAAAAGAGGGTGGCTTATGTAGGGGTTTGTCAAGATGATGAATACGACGAAAACGAACCAAGTAACTTCGATGAACAGGAGATTGACTTAGCAGAACTAAAGCAAGGCCCACCATATTCGTGTAAAGTACTGACTTCGTCGAACGGAAACCCAGTCGAAGCCAATGATAAGTTCCCCAAAAGAACTTATACGTTCGACATCACCAAATGTGACAAGATTTTCGACTTATTGGTTAAAGATGGTCAATTAGTAAAACCACCAGGCGCTAAAGAACCGCCTGTGGAACAACAGAAAAAGAGAGGTTTTTGTAAATACCATAATTTTCTGGGCCATAAAACGTCTCGTTGTTTCCTTTTCAGGGATCTCGTTCAAAATGTTATCCGTGACGGAAGGCTAAAGTTTGGTGATAAGCCAAAACAACAGATGAGGATTGATTCGAATCTCATGCAGCCAGTCGAAGCCCATTATGCTGAACCGTCCATTGTGAACATGGTGGAGGTTGAAGTTGCTCCTGGCGACAATTTTGAAATGATGGAGGCTGCTGGAGGTTTCGACACTAATATCAACATGGTTGAGATTGCTGATGATCTTACAAACCAGAACAAAGTTGAAGTTACTGAAGGCTTTGACGACCAAAAAAAGTTGGAAACTACTGAAGGTTTCGACCAAAAGGACAACGACAATATTGCTGAAGATGTTATGGTTCGACAAGGAGCAAATTGGGATTGCTTGGGACAGCCAAGTGGGAAGTACGATTATCTTGCGAAATACACTGCGCCTGCAAGTTCTCGTATCAACATCAACGCAATCCAGCCAACGGGGTGGGGGAATTTACCTTTGAGCAACAATGAAAAAACAACTGAGACAACTGAGAATCTCCCTATCATCAAAAAGAAGGTTACTGAAGACCTCACTAGTGAAAACAAGGGTACTGAAGGCCTTGATCCTGATCAATTAAAGTTAGAGGATATCGCAAACTGCGTCAACACTATGGGAACTTTCAGTAAAGAGGTCACAAGAATCAAAGCAGAAGTTGTGGATGGTCCTATGAAGCCTGTGATCAGTGGAATTCTGCGTAGGGTAATGGAGGACCCCAAAAGAAATTGGAACAAGTGTTGTTGCAAACATGGTCCCAGGAACATATCTTGGTGTTGCTGCTCAGAAAAGGAGTTTGACCAGATACCAAGAGGTGTCGAAGTCGAAGAAGAAAGACTCATTAAAAAAATGAACGAATTAAGCATTGCTGACAAACGAAATGTTGGGGTAAATATGGTGGAAGTGTCTCAGAGAAACCAGGCTGAAGTGGATGAAGATCGTCGTCAAAAGGAGTACCAAAGGCTGGTGTATCCTAAAGAAGAGGAAAATCTAGTGGAATTCATCAAGAGGTGCCAAAAGATGGGGACTGAAGTGATGTTATGCCAACGTTGCAGTGCAATCTTCGACAGGAAGGCAGCAACCAATCTGGAAGCAGTGAATAAAGCCAAGAGAAAAGAAAATTGGGGGACAACAGGATATGACCCAAGAAAGAGTGATCATCACCAATGGAGGCGTGGAGAAAAATACCATAGCACCTACAAACCATCCAACAAAGCAACGAATGACAAATGGGTTCAACCCATTAGAGATGCTCAAGGACAGAAAAAGTGGAGAAATTTTGAAGTTCAGAGAGGCACTTCGATGGAAAGTAAGAGGAAGTGGAGAAGCACAAGCCAAGACATACCCTTCAGAAAACTACAAAGGAAAAAAATCCCATGTCAAGATCTCAGTGGAGGAGATTCCAGAGGCAGAAGAGGGTAGAAAAATAAGCTGCAGAAAAAAGCATGATTGGAAAAGATGCTGACAGCAAAGATAAAGCAGAATCCAGTAACAATGCTCAAATAGAAAGCAGAGAGGAGTCCTCCCACCAGATCAATCCTGGCAGCATGGTCGAACCGGTGGTGTCGAAAGAGAAAATGCAAGAAGATGACGAAATAACTGACAACTTCGAATCTGACTCAGAAGCGTCCTTTAATGTGATCTGCAATGTGGTTTCTGTCCTCCCTAGAGATTATGATAGAATCATGGAGATCGAAGACGAGGAAGACGAGATGGAAGAGGAAACAATGGTACACATGCCCGTTTACTACTACGTCATGAACAATGGTTGTGTCGAAGAGCAGAATGCTTTCTTCGAAAGGCCAGATGATTCCATGAAGGCATATTTAAAGCCTTTGTTCATAAAAGGAAAGGTTGAGAATGTAGGTGTAAACAAGATACTGGTAAATGGCGGAGTAGCAGTAAATTTGATGCCTCATTTCATTCTAAAGAAGATTGGGAAGGATGATTCAGACGCAAAACCTCACAACATGGTGCTGTCAAACTATGAAGGAAAAGTAGGAACCACTATGGGCGTTATCCAGGTGAATTTGACTGTTGGAACCATAACAAGGCCAACAATGTTCATGGTCATTGCTTCAAGGGCGAATTACAACTTACTACTTGGAAGGGAGTGGATTCATGGTGTAGGAGCCGTACCTTCTTCAATGCATCAGTGAATAGCCATTTGGAGGCCAGACGGGATTGTCGAAAACATTGAAGCTGATCAAAGCTATTTCATGACAGAGATGAACAATGTTAACAGTCAAAGTTTCGACAAGAACCTGGCTCACATACCTCCGTGCAGCCCAGCCGAGTTCGACCTAAAAGCAACAGACAACGCCTACTGCTCCATGTACCTTCATCCTACACATGGTTTTCAGTGGGACAAAGAAGTGATTGGCGAATCTTACATGTGGGGGACTACTCATATAGTGCCAACAGGATGGGGAAGCGAGTTCGATGATGATGAGTAAAGAATCAGCGCTCGAAAGAATTACGGCTTACATAGCCGAAAACAAACTCAAAGAGGCCCTTGAGGATGAAGTAAAATATATGGCTGTCGAAGCCAACAAAGAAAATCCCAACGAACAATGTCCCAAAAGAGACGTTGCAGAAGATGATGCTAACAACCAGATGGGCGAATGGCAACACCAAAAGCTTGACGCCATTTATGATTACGAACCTCTGGGGTTCGAAAAAGATCCAGTGTCAACTAACGTGAAGATGGTGGCGCAGGATCCATTAGAAGAAATAAGTTTAGGAGTGGGGGCAGAAAGTAGACCAACCTACATAAGCGCAAAGATGGACCCCCAGTTCAAAGTCGAAATAGTCTAGTTGCTGAAAGAGTTCAAAGACTGTTTCGCATGGGATTACGACGAGATGCCTGGTCTAGACAGAAGTTTGGTCGAATTGCAGTTGCCAATAATGGAAGGAAAGAAGCCAGTAAAGCAGACTCCAAGACGCTTCGCACCAGAGATTCTGTCGAAAATAAAAGAAGAGGTCGAAAGACTCCTAAAATGCAAGTTCATCCGCACAACCAGGTATGTCGAATGGATTGCAAATATTGTTTCTGTAATTAAGAAAAATGGCAAAATTAGGGTATGCATTGATTTTCGAGACTTAAATTCAGCTACCCCAAAGGATGAATATCCCATGCCAGTGGCAGAAATGCTTATAGATTCTGCAGCAGGCCACGAGTATTTAAGTATGCTAGATGGATACTCTGGCTATAATCAAATTTTTATTGCTGAAGAAGATGTTCCTAAAACAGCTTTCCGTTGTCCTGGAGCAATAGGAACGTACGAATGGGTAGTAATGCCCTTTGGTTTAAAAAACGCTGAAGCAACTTACCAACGGGCTATGAATTCCATTTTTCATGACTTTATTGAAACTTTCATGCAAATGTACATTGACGATATCGTGATCAAGTCTGTTTCAGGAAAAAGTCATATAGATCATCTTCGACAATCCTTTGAAAGGATGAGGAAGTTTGGTTTGAAAATGAATCCCCTTAAATGTGCTTTTGGTGTGCAGGCGGGTGATTTCTTAGGTTTTGTGGTCCATAAGAAGGGGATCGAAATAAATGAAAATAAAGCCAAAGCCATAATGGAGGCGAAAGCGCCATCAACGAAAAAGGGACTGCAGTCTTTGCTAGGGAAAATCAACTTTCTCAGAAGGTTTATCTCCAACCTTAGTGGAAAAACGCAAGCTTTCTCTCCTCTACTTCGACTAAAGAAGGAAGACTTTGCATGGGGGCAAGAACAACAAGCTGCCTTTGACAAAATCAAGGAATACCTGGCTAGTCCTCCAATTCTAATGTCTCCTTGTAGAAAAAGAAGTATGAGATTGTACATTTCGGCATCAGACAAAACACTAGGAAGTATGTTATGTCAAGAAGATGAAAATGGCGTCGAAAGGGCCATCTATTATCTCAGTAGAATCCTAAATGGTGACGAAGAAAATTTTGAGATATTCAATATAGATGATTCAGGAATTACAGACTGGAGAAAGCCCATCAAGGATTATCTACAAGACCCAAATCAGAAAGCCAAAAGAAAGATAAAATACAGAGCTTTAAGTTATGTACTTTTTGGAAACGAATTGTTCAAAAAGACTGCAGAATGAGTCTTGTTGAAATGCTTAGGCGAAGACGAAGCTTACATAGCATTGTCGAATGTGCATAGTGGAGCGTGTGGCGCACACCAAGCAGGTCATAAAATGAAGTGGTTATTATTTCGACAAGGAATGTATTGGCCAACAATGCTGAAGGACTGTGTCGAATTTGCAAAAGGATGTCAGGAATGTCAAGTACATGCAGGCATACCCCATGTTCCTGCAAGTGAGTTGCATTCAATTATAAAGCCTTGGCCATTTAGAGGCTGGGCTTTAGACTTGATTGGTGAAATTCGACCAGCCTCTTCAAAAGGGCAAAAGTACATTTTGGTTGGGATAGACTACTTCACTAAGTGGATTGAAGCTATACCATTGGTAAATGTGGATCAAGAAGCAGTCATAGATTTTATCCAAGAGTACATAATTTATAGATTTGGGATACCTGAAACAATAACAACAGATCAAGGATCTGTGTTCACTGGTAAAAACATGCAAAAATTTGCACAAGAAACATGATTTAAACTCCTTACTTCGACACCTTACTATGCTCAAGCCAATGGGCAAGTTGAAGCAGCCAACAAGGTAGTGATAAATTTGATCAAAAAGCATGTGGGGAGAAAACCTAGAAACTGGCATAAAACGTTAGATCAAGTTTTGTGGGCTTGTCGAACATCTCCAAAAGAAGCAACGAATTCGACTCCATTTAAATTGACCTATGGACATGATGCTGTTTTACCAGTCGAAATATATTTGCAATCAGTTAGAGTGCAAAGGCATCACGAAATCCCATCAGATATATATTGGAGTATGATGATGGACGAATTAGTTGATCTAGACGAAGAAAGGTTGCGTGCACTGGATCTAATAAAGAGACAAAAAGAAAGAGTTGAAAAGTTTTACAATAAGAAAGTAAAATTCAAGACCTTTTTAGTTGGTGATCTTGTCTGGAAAGTAATCCTTCCTATGGATCAAAAAGATAAATTAATGGGAAAATGGTCTCCTAAGTGGGAAGGACCTTTCCAGATTTTGAAAAGTTTTTCAAATGATGCGTATGAGATTGAAGAGATAGGAATAGACGAAAGAATCTTAAAGATAAATGGCAAGTATTTAAAAAAATATAAGCCCATATTGCAGGAAGTAAAAATAGCAGTAGAATAATTGTAAACATAATGGTGATAGCTTTGCCAAACAGAAATGGCAATCAAAGTTATTACAGAGAAAGCCTCAAAGGGCTGAGAATGGTTAAACTAATTCGACTATGGTTAAACTAATTCGACTACAATTTGAGACTAGCAAAAGTTTCCTTCAACGTGGCGAATTTCTTTCTCTGAAACTGGAGTCGATGATCACGAAGACTTTTGTGAGTAGAGAGAGTCTCAATCTCTTGACTAAGTTGCTGAGCCTGTTCTGCATGTCGAATACCCACCTTCAGTTCGTCGTCAATCTCATTCTACTTAGGTTACTGTATGGATGCTTTGCGCTTTTTCTCTTGGGAGATTTTTTCTTGAAGTGCTGCTATTTGTTTCTCCCATTTCTGGATATTATCATCACAAACAACAATTTCTTTGATATAAGTTTCAGAAAGCTGCTGCAGCTTTGAAACTTTGTCAGTCGAAGTTGCAATAACATCCTATTCAGCAATTTGAGTCTCAGATTTTGTGGAGATTTGTTGGGAAAGATCTCTTTGACGATGAAGGTCTGCAGTCGCCAAGTCAATGAGGGTCATCAGCTCCATCACAAAACTGCCAACCTCAGCAGAAGTTTCCAAGACGTTTATTTGTTTCAAAATTTTCTTGAGTTCAATGTGAGCAAGGGCGTTTTCTTCCAAAACTTTGAACAAATCAACATCAAGGATTTTCGTCTTAATCTTGGTCAAGATGTTGTCAAGAGATGGTGCTTCAGAAGTGGCCTCAGAAGTAGTCGAACTGCTCTGCGAAGAATCTTGAAAATTAAAACGAGCACTAAGCATGGCCTTCAGATATTCTAAGAGTTTCTGCACTTTGAGACTCTCAAGCTCTTCACGAGAAAAACTAGTCGAACCAGTTGATACGGCACTTCCTTTGGTCTGGTCGGGAGTGGGTTGAGCGTTTTGTCCTGAAGTTTGCCCAGCATCTGGTTGTTTCGACTGGTCATCCTCATCTTTAGCAGCTTCTTCTTCATGGTCCTCTTCGACCCCAGCTTCCATGTCAGTATCGTCGCCCTGATTTGCAGCATTTAATCCTGGATGAGGAGGAGATTCGTCTTCAGAAGCTTCACCCATTGTAGCGTCGAATTCTGCTACAGTCTGCCTGTCATGATCCATTGTATCTTCTTCTTGGACTGTCTTTTCCAGTATTTTCTCAGGGCTCCCTTCGACAGCCAGTTGTTTCTGGAAATAATTATAGGTTAGAAGAAAGAAATGCAATGAAGATGAACATAGATTGTCGAAATGAGGATTTACCTCAGGAATCTCAGTATTGAGACTAGATTTCCCACTCTCTGTATCCTTCGATTGAAGTTTGGCAGTTGGAGGATCTTTGTGAGCTGACTTAACAATAGATCTTTGGGAAGAGACCTTCTTGATTTTCTTCTTCTTTTGAGGAGGGGGGATTGGCTCTGGGGATTCGTCACCAGATTCTTCATTAGGAACTTTCTCCTCTTCTTTCTCCTCTTCATTCTTTCTTTTTTGGACTGATGGGGGTTTTCGACTTACCTAGTCATGCAGACCAAAGCCAGTTAGTTTCTTAAAAAGAAAAAGAATAAGTGGAAAGAGTGACTTTTGTACCTTTGTCGAAGGTTTCTTAGCAGCACTTGGTGACGCTTCGACAAAAGTTTTCTTGGTAATCCTTACGGCTAAGGAAAGAAAGGAGATTTAGAAACGAATATAAGAAATATATGATAACACAGTTAGAATAACAAAGAAAAAAAATCATGTTTTCTGTGAACACCTTCAAGAATGGGATCTTCCACGCGAACGTGTTCTATTCCAATATGAAGGTTTCCTTGGTATTCGTCCAGATGATACTTAGTCGGAACCACACACTCAGTAGGTTTTTTGTAATGTTGACGAAGAATTTTCATATAGTCCCCACAAACGAACAAATCTGGAAATGGAGGGCTAAATGCCACGCCAAATTTAGCAGTTGGCAAAGGAGGAAACTTTGGTGGATGACAACTGAAAGCCAGGTCATAGCACGCCTTTGGTCGAATATTTGAAGGCAATGACAATTTTTCAAACTTCTCCGTCAATTTATGTTTTAATTCTGCTGCTGCTTCGTGTATGGTTTGACTAAGATCATCAGGTCTATACGCAATTTCGAAATATTTTTGAAATTTTTGTATTTCTCTAATGTGTCTTTGAATACCTTTTTTGGTCCGATCCTGCACGAAAGCAAAAGCATTTGTTAAATGTGTAGTGAAGGTTGTTACGTCAAAAAATTTGGTAGAATAATAATCCTTCCACCACTCATCAAACTCAGAAGTACATAGAAAAGATGGTCGAAAGATCACTGGTCGAATGTCAAGAGAGTCATCAGTCAGTTTCTTCGACAGTTCTTTGCTCTCATCTTCAGTATGAAGGGAGTTGTAAAAAATGATGGATCCTTTCTTGGGAAATATGGGTCGAGGTTTTATTTGGATCAAGCCAAACTGTCTCGCAACTAGATTAGGTTGATAGACTATCAAAGCTATTTGGGTTTTGGTTGCGTTACGATGGGAAAAAAGGAGCCTGAGGGTTAAAAATGATTCCCAAACATCCAAAAATATATTTTCATCCTTCTGCATTTCCAAGGGCAGTTGTTGGGTAAACCATTCAGGTCCAATTTTCCTGCTAGCAAAGGGTGCCATGGTCGAAGTAAAATGATACCTTTTGGCAAACATCATGACATAACTTTTGAAAGCTTGTCGAAGGCTAATTCCTTCATCAGTTGGCGTTAGTTGCACCAACCTAGGCCATTCGACAATCCTGTCCTTCACTTCTTCTTCGTCCACTTCTTGTTCTACAGGAAGAGAAGCTTCAAAGGTGGCATTGAGCCATAATTGTAAAAGCTAGAAAGGTCCTGACAAATTGATTTTACCTTGGTCTTTGATGGTTTTCAAAAGATTTACACTCTCACTCAAAGATTCGTAAAGATTCGCCAAAATCATTTCACTTAAGCATAGTTTGGTGCATGCGTGAAGCTGATTGGCCATGGTGATGAATCTCTTGGCAACTTGGAGGGAACGAGAGCAAAACACATATTTTGATAGCCATAGAGTCAAAAAGGCTATGTGTTCGACATCCGAGACTTCTGTGGTACTCTTGTCATGATAATAAGACATAAATAAAGAGTATGGAGCAAAGCTAGTGTCGAAAGCGATGGTATCTTCGTTTAGGTTAGTGGGGTCGAAATCTATCCCATTGGGGCGAAGGCCAACGATGGTTGTTGCGTCGAAGAGAGTGGGCGTAACCATCCCACAAGGAAGGTGAAAAGTGTTATAGGTACTGTCCCAAAAATAGAGGGAAGCTAAAAGCATATTGGGGAAAATGTTGGGTCCTGCTCTCGACAATTGAATGAGGTCGAAAATACCTACTTCCTTCCAGAAATTGCCTTTAATCTTTTCGACTTTATCTAGCCAAGATAAATAGTCTGAAGGGTCTTTTGACTGTGGACAAGTCCTAAAGATTCTAGTATAATTCAAATAAGTTAAACTCAACTCTCCATCATCAGTTGTGCTTTGTGGGTCATTTGGTTCTACAGTTTTCTTTTGAGGTTGAGGTTTCACTCCAGCACCTATGGGTTTGGTATGAAAATAAGTAGGAAAAAATTCTTTCAAACGATCTGGCTTAATATTTGGATTAGGGAGTGGGCCTAACATAGCGTGACAAATTCCAGAAACAAGAACAGGAATTAATACTTGGGATTTATAGATACATTCTTTCTCTCTCTCATTGGGAGGTTCAGGAACATATTGTTGGTTTCCAATAGTCATTGGTCCTTTCAACTCATGCGCAGGAGGAAGAGTTAAATCTTGATTCTTCTTAGAATGTTTGCTGCTGGAAGATTTTTGAGGAGCCATTGTTAAGAAGAACAAAGAAGCTTTTTCTCAGGAAAGTTGAAGGTTTAAAAATGGATATGAAGAAAGAAGTTATGAAGCGTTAAAAAAGTTCAGAGAAAAGAGGTTATGGGTATTTATAGAAGGAAGATGATAAAAAACGCTTTGAAATTTTAATGATGATCGTGGGACACGCGGCTGAATTTCATGGTGATGATGAAGAGGTGGAAGTTGAAAAAGGCCATGATGTTAGGAAATGATGGAGGTAATGTCTGAACATGGGCTAGACGTGACATCTTGGAGAAAGTGTAATGATGAATCTATATTGGAACTTGAGATTACAAAAACTTGGAAATAATGAAATTAAATGACATGGCATCAAAACACTGGTTGACAACAAATGATTGTTTCTCCAAAATAGTCGAAACATCTTTGCTGGGGGGCAATTTGTATACATGCGTTTTTGACGCCATGAGATTAATATGCAGAATAGTTCTTTCGACAGATGATGCCATGAAATTAACAGTTTAGTTGATAAGTGTTTTTCGACACTTCGACAGATTGATGGTTCGACATTTCAACAAGAGAAGATGTTTGCAGATGAAAAGACGTCTTTGACAAGTATATATGATGTTATGGTATTTCGACAAATTCGACAAGTCTGAAGAGACGCATCATTTCGACGTAAAGTATAAATTCAAATTCAAAAGAGTTATGACGCTTGGCAGAAGACGCGTGGAAGCACCTGGCGAAAGGAAGTCATGCAGAAGAGCCAAATGTCATAGTTTTAGGATTTATTCGTTAATAACTGTTATTTTGTTTATATATAAATAGGATAGTTGTTATCAGAAAAAGGGTGTGAAAACTTGTACAAACATTCCTGCAAAATAC
This sequence comes from Lathyrus oleraceus, assembly GCF_024323335.1. Classification (NCBI taxonomy): domain Eukaryota; kingdom Viridiplantae; phylum Streptophyta; class Magnoliopsida; order Fabales; family Fabaceae; genus Lathyrus; species Lathyrus oleraceus. The sequence continues at coordinate 449,571,468 of NC_066582.1, read as the reverse complement.
TCAAAGTACTCGTGTGAGAGAAAAGAGTCTTATCTGGAAAATGTACGTGTGAACAAACACCATTTCTTTAAAGTTTTATCTTATAAATTTCAAAGTTCTTTACCAAATTTTCCTTTACATTTGCAAGTTATTTATCCTCTGTATTTTCTTTTCGACAATTTATTTTTCGCCATTTATCTTAGTCTTGTTAACTTTGTTTTTACTTACGCACTTCTAGTCAATATTTTTTCGACATGAGAAACTTAGTAAACCAAATAAAGGATACAAAGGTCGTTCTAGAGATTTACAACGTTAATTAAATTTGCACATGTCCTAGGATTTGTATGGTTGATCCTGCAAGTAACCCAATTCGACAAGTTTTGGAAAACCAGAGGTTGTTCGCCAAAATCAACTGCGAACACGCCGTAGCTTCGAATAACAATCCATAGTTTGAGTGAATTGAATTTCATACTCAAGGGTATTTTCCAATCTTTGGAACCCCCGGCTAACTCTGTGTATTGTGATCGGTTGCCGAAATTTAATTTGGTTTACTTAATTAACAGAATTTAAATTAATAATAATGATGTGATTATTATTATTGTCTTGTGGTTATCGGTTATGGCCTTAGTTTTCCTTTATTTTGTTTTGAGATTTTAAAATACGACCTGCGTGTCGTGCCTCTCTTTTAATCTCTTAATATAACTTCTTTTCTCATCTCACTCCCTCGTATGTAAAACGAGTTTCTTTTATGTAATGAAATGTTATGAAGAAAGAGAAGAGTGCAATATCAAAGGAGGACAACCTTGAAGATCTTGCTTGGAGAAGCTTAGATCGTTATTAACTTAGCTTAGGTTCTCTCATTGACTTGGGAGAACAATTGCACTAGGGGTCATAACTGTTTCATTTTGTATGTATGTTGATGCATGTGAATGTATGTTGATGCATGTGAGAGACGATTTATATGATAAATAAGCCGGTGAGATCAGAATAATTTCAAATTCCCTCAAATTAAATATTAAGTTTATGCTTTCCAAGTTTTAGCACTCATCAAGACTAGTATCGAATAATGTAGGTTTCGCCTACGCGAGGTGCATATTCTATATTAGTAAGGTGCGATGGGATAATTGTAATATCCAATTGCTAAAACAATGGGTCAAACTTAACTAAACAAATTATAATAAGATTATATATGTTTAGAAGCAAGAGTTAGAAATGATCCATGTGATGGATTGGAATAAGGAGTTATTCACCCAACTAAAATATTTGAGAGTTGTATTAGATACAATTAGAAGGAGTTCCTACCTAAATAACCTAGTTTTGTGTAATCCGCCTACGCGGACTTAAAACAAAGTGAAATTTGGATCTCGACCCACTAGAAAATCTTCCAACGGGATTTTCCGAATCAAATGGTGAGGGTCATTTGTTTTTAGTAAAATAGTGGGAGCATATTTAATTAAAGGCCTATTAAATATGTTATTGATACTTATATAAGCTCCATCAACCTCATAATTAGTCATGTAAGCCTTACCACAACCATTAATTGAATCTAGTAATTTACGATTCACTTCATTCACCAAATATCCATGATTCATCTTTTTCACAATATAATAACAACCTTCACTTCCATTATCAATGTTAATTGATGATGGATAAATCCTAAAGCAAACCAAAGCGAATCTCGTCGGCACAATAATTTCAAACCTCTCATCTTTCCTCACCAGTTCTTCAAATGTTTTAGCCATTTCCACATGATTCCTCAGAAACTTCTTGAGATTTTCAATGCCATAGCTTCGAATAATAATCCATAGTTTGAGTGAATTGAATTTCATACTCAAGGGTATTTTCCAATCTTTGTAATCAATCACTCCCTTTAAATCAGAATTAATGTTATGTAAGAATTCAAGATATGTTGATAGTGATTTTCTCAAAGCACTGTGATCTTTAACCCAAAGACAACAACATGCTAAGTTAGTCAAAAAACATTTATGAGCATTAAAACTAAAAGAATTTACATCTTCAATTCCATCAATGTAATATCTATATTCAGAACAAATACAAGTTGAACCTGCATAAGCAACATCAACATGAACACAAATATCATATTCATTTGCCATATTACACAATAACTTTATAGGATCAATAACATTGGTTGCGGTTGTGCCAACCGTTGCACATAAGTAACAAGGAACCAAACCATTTTCAACATCTAAAAGAATGGTAGAAAGAAACGATTCATGAGACAAAGTAAAAAAAATTGGACCCTTTAGTTTTTATGACTAAAATTTTGTGCATGAATTCCAACAATTTGAGTTGCTTTTTGAAGTGCACTATGTGTTTGATCAGAACAAACAACAAGTTTTCCAATATTTTATTTTACAATTTAAGAAAGCTTTTCATCTCCTTTAGCAACTAGTGTACACCAAATAGCCTCACATGTTGTACCTACCAAAACACCACCACCACCACATTCAAAATTTGATGAAAAAATGAAACATTTTGGTAAGTTTAGCATTTTTCCAAGCCAATTCATAACAATAGTTTCAAGCTCAGTTGCAGCTGGTGATGATAACCAATTGAATCCAACAACATTGAATCCATTGCTTAACATTTCACCAACAAACCCTGTTATGCTACCACTACTAGGGAAATAAGAATAATAGTTTGGACTCATCCAATGTGTGATTTTAGGGATTATATTTTGTTGAACATATTCAAGTACTGATTCAATGGATTCTGGTTGAAATGGAGGTGAAGGTGGTAGTATTTTTTCTAGGTAACCAGGTTCTACTTTGCTTAAAACAGGATAATTTTCAATGTTTTTGTAGTAATCTATGATAAAATCAATCATCATGTAGCCTTGTCTTTTGAATTCTTCAAGGTCTAGAGGATTCATGATTCTTGTTGATTTGATTTTGGGAGGATTGGAATCTGATATATATTAATTGTATATTTATCTTTATAACATACAACCCAATTAAGGATGACAAAATTAATGGATTAGATGAATTTAATTGGATTGTTAATGGGTGGATACTAATAAACATTAAAAAATCTTTGATAACATGCAAGAGATGTGTAGAGGTAAATTCATAATCATTAAGCTATGGATAAACTTAACGTCAAAAAAACCAGAGTCGCCACCACGCTTTTATTGTTTCCAAAGGAAAAGGGAAAAGTACGAACAAAACCCAAAAATAAGAAGTTTTCAAATAAAAACTAATAAAATGCCAGAGATTACAGGTAAGGGGGTTGGTTACACAGAGGGAAGGTGTTAGCACCCAAATTGTCCTAGGTACTCCTAGGGAGCCCTTTTCTATGTGTGCATGTGTTTGGGTATAAAATATGTTTGCAATAAATAGAGTGTGGGGATGAGAAAAGAATTCATTAATTATATTTTTGTATTTGACAAGACCTTCGGACTTGTGCCTACGTACCAACACAAAAATGAGGGATCAAAATCTCGTAGTTCGTGGTATCAATTTCAAAGTGGGTGAACTGCTTTTAACAAAAATTTAAGGTTAAAAGAGGCACAAAAGGCCTAAGAAAGTTTGAATGAGTGTTAGTTCTTTTTGTCTTTTGAAATTTTAAGTCAATATGATTAGATTCATTTACAAGTTTGATTTAAGAAAAGAGTTTCAAAAATGCAATGGCATAAGGCCAGAGTTTCTAATTTGCAACAAAGTCTAAGTTTAGAAATCACAACCAAAGCAGATTTTGAAAGGGGGGAGAGATTTAAAATTTAAGAAGTTGGGAGGAGATGAATAGACTAATCCTAAGCAAAAATTTAAAAGTTAAGAGATGAAAAGATCTGACCAATGGGATGCAATCCAATAGACAAGAATGTCATATAGAAACCCACTTTTCCTTTGGACTTTAAATCAAGCAATAACAATAAGTAAGAAAGATGAAGAGTAAGGCATCAAATAAAGACATCCACATCCAAGCTAGAAACTTCATAGTCTTCTTCATAATCTTCCCCATGTATCAGATGCCATACTCCTTGAATTGATCAAAATAAGGCATTAGACACAGGTTCAAAGTAACATTTGCATCAAGACCATGTAGCAGACAAACTCATGAGAATCTCAACACTTGCATCAGATGAAAATTCAAATCACAAGACCTTGGTTTCAGAAATGTTGACATTGGCCAAGTCCTTTTGCATGGGGAATGTTGCCTAATTCTAAGTCCAAAGCTTATATCAGATCCAAAAGTCCATACAAACATTTTTTAGGGTTTTTATTGTTTATTAGGTATTTTAAGGTCCTAAGACCACAAACACAAACAAGATACACAAACAAATATATACAATCACAATATATGGCTCAAGTGAGCAAAGTGAAAATGGCATAAACATAAACAAGTTAAATGGCAAATGAAATGGTAAATGACTTGAATTTAAATGACATAAAGTAAATGACTTGAAATTAAAAGAAAATGATAATAAAAGTTAGTCAAATGTTAGTTGATTAGATGCTAGTGGAGTTTTGCTTTTCAATTGATTAAGTCATTCTTTGGAGAACACTCGACCCTCTATTCACAAGCATGGATCCTTGAACCAAGACATCTTCCAAAGGAAGGAAAAAAGGCCAAGTTTCCACACAATACCATGAAAGGGGGGAGACTTACAATCTCACTTACTAGAATGTTATGTCTTTGTGTCAAAATTTAGCGCTATGTTAAGCAACCGTAATTGGACTAATGTAGAAGTCCAACTATCTGAGGTCGGGCAATAGAAATTTAGGTTCTAATGCATGTTAGAGATATGGTATAATGAACCATTCTCCTAAAACATACCACACACAAAAATAAAATGATCAAAGGATGGACCTAATCTCATCCATACTTGTATTGGTTCATCTAACACTAAGTTATTGATGAACCAATTAGCCTTAGGATGTTGAGATGTCATTGGTAAATGGAAGGGATGGGATAGAAAGGGATTGAAGATAAAGAGGAAGGGGAAATGAGACAAACACAATTGGTCATGGGAGAAATTTTATCAAATTAAAATCATTCATTCATTTTAGGAGATGAAATGTACATTTCATCAATCCCCTAAATCCAATGATTTTAATCCAACAAAAGTCAAATCAACCTTGACCAAGGCCCAAACACATAGTCAAACTTCACAAGTCAATAAAAATGGCTCAACATGATTTTCACACAATTAAACAATTAAAAATCAAATTAAAATGCATTTAAATTAAATAATGTTTGATCAAAAACCTAAAACCTCTTCAAACCACCAAATAAATGGCCAAGATATTTATCATAGGTCAAACAAGGTCAAAGGACCTTGGAGAAAAAATTTCATTATTTTTGAAAAGTCAGAAGTATTTTTAAACAATTAAAAATATGCACAAAAATAATAAAATCAGGAAATATATCAATATTAATCCAAAAAATAATTTTAATTCAGAAAATGAAAGAGAAAAATATTTGATTTTTTTTGGTGAAAGTCATATTTTTTGGATCAATAATGAAATTAATATGAATTAATGAAAAATAAGCAATTAAATGGAAAATTCATAAATTCAAAAAAAACGAGAGCCATCTGATCTCCCTCATTAATTGAGGTGGCAGATCAGATGGATGAAAACGCGCACTCCATGTGTACACGAGTCAACTGTCCCACACACGTGGTAATTACTTTGGATGGATGAGATTAGAAGGTGTGAACCAGATCAGATGGTTGAAACTTTACCAACACACCACCGGAGCCCTGGCTCCGGTCATCTTCTCCGGTGAGGACCACCGGACTGGTCCAAGCTCAACTCAAAGAAAAATGGAAAATGAGTACACTATTTTGAAGGAAAAATGCTCAGGAGCACGAATCTGGCCTCAATTTTGTCCAATTCCAAGTATGTAAAAAGATACAGGGATTTGAATTTTGAGGATCATGATTTGAGTTGCTTCGATTTGACCTCAAAGCAACTCAATCTTGTTGCCTACATTGGTAGGACTTCAGCAAACCAACAATCGGTCAAAATGGATGAGAAATGAGGGAGCATCGAAGAAGAAAAGTTTCTGAAATCTCACCTTCGAGGAGCTTCAGATTGGCTTGATCTTGCTTCCAATTTGGCTTGGCTTGACTCTAGAAGCTTGCAGAAGATGATTTGAATGGTTAGAATGCTTGGACTCTTGGAGTTTCAATCCTAAAACAGAAGGAGAATTGAAACTCGATTTCTCAAGAAGTCTTCAAGATTATCCTTTCAATGGTGTTTGGGGAAGAAGGGGGTCGAAGCTTGGGCAAGAGGGATCCCATTTCTGACCACCAAGGGTCCTATTTATAGCCAATGTGAATGATATTTGCACACTTCCAAATTTGGCAAATTTTCAAATTCTCCCTTGCATGGATGCATGGGCGTGCATGAGGCCCATGAAATGATGCCATATGACCTAAAGTCCAATGTGCAATATGCTGAAATCATGTTAAGAGCTCATGCAAGTGTATGTGGAAATTGGAACTTTAAATTATCCAAATGGTGCTTTAACTTACACCCATGCATAAGTACTTCAATTTTGATCCAAATGAGATGATCTTGGATGTTTTGGAAATGTGAGATCAAGGGTAACAACTTTCATGTTGGACACTTTTTTATTTAAATCTTGGGTCATGATGAATTTTGAGGTGGAAGTTTGGGAAATCAAACATATTTGAAAATTTTCTAAGTCCCAAGTCAAATATTCACTTCTTCCACCTTGAATAACTCTTTCTATGGACTTCAAATGAGAAAAGTTACTTCATAAAAGTTGTAGCTCTTTCAAACGTCTACAATTTGGTCACAAATTTTACCTCATTCGGATTTGGCATGAAGGAGTTATGCATTTTAGAAGTTGAGGAAAATCACTTGTTCAATGGTATTGGCCCAAAATGACCTATAATGTTTCCTCTTAGCACATGTATTTGCAAGTTGAATTTGTACTTCCTCCAAACATAAAAGTTGAAGTAGACATCTTGACGTCGATCATGAAATTTTAATGACTTTCATCTTATTAAAATTGAGCAAGTTATGGTCTTGGGAAGTTGACCTCCAAACTAGGGTTCAGACAAAATGACCTATAATCTTTCACCCTAAAAAATAACTTTCCAAGCAAAACTAGCTCTTGACTTCAACATGAAAGTCGTTTGGAATGTCATTTTGAGTAATGTTGCGCTTGGAATCATTTTCCTATGACAAAAATTGTAGGAGATAGTGTCTAGGGAACCCCAGTTTTGACCAGTTGATTTTCTCTGGTCAACCACCATGAACCATCTTGCTAGCTTGACATTCTCTTGACTTTTGGGACTCATGGATGATCATATATGAATAATATGATGTAATGTGAAGTATCCCTTGAAATATTTGATCAATTTCTGAAGAAACTTGTTGAAGAAGTCACACAAGATACCCTTATGTATTAGGGTTTCCAAGGCAAACCAACTCCAAACTCTTGATGATTTCTTGATCAAAATAACATGTGAAGATCATGGGGATCCATATATGATACTTAGATCCACATTAAACCATTTCTTGATTGAGATCCTTGCATTGAGGGTCTCAAACCCTAGATGTGAGCTTGATAGAGCATAGGTTGACATGTACACCACCTACAAAAGCAACAAACTATACATTGACATATTTTTGGTATTTTGGTTAGTGAATAAAGAAAAAACAAAGTATGATACAATCTAAAGTGCTTGGTGACCTCTCCAATTGAAAACCCAATGAATGAGGGATGAGAAGGATGCCAAGTTGTGATCCCAATGCTAATGCATTTGATGAGATAACATGAGGAATCTTAGGGTCAAAATTGGGGTCTTACAGCTGCCCCTATTTAAGGACGTTCTAGCTGAGGAGATGAAGGTTAAAATCTTCGTATCGACTCAGTAGAATGGACTTAAATAACAACAATAGAAGAAAAGTTTGGTCCCTAAGAGACCTCATGATGCATATGATATGAAATGTTAAAAATAGTCTTCGTGGGAAAATATTGCCACAAAGGAAAAGAATCCGGAGAGACTGAAAGTTCATAGGAGCACAATGCATTCCATAAGGAAAACTCATTAGGGGGAGAGACTCTGGGGGATAAAAATTTGTGCGTAGGCCAGGCTACGACTTAAAAATGTTGGGGGACACGAGGGATTCTATGAAATAAATCAATGGAAAGACTCAGCCGGGGATAAAGGAAAAATCTGCAGGGGAAACAGGTAAATCGGGACAAAATTGAAATACTCAATCCAAACAGGAAATGGCGATTTCACTGAGGAAATACACACTCAGACTCAACTGGGGAAGAAATGAACTTCAACACAGGAGTAATAGAAGTATATTATCCATTACCGGTTACTGGGTAGGAGGGTAAAATAATCTGACAGAGAGGACAACCGTTACTGGTTAGGGTAAACATATCAAGGATGACTCGCAGAGGGAAACCAGGAGGGTGTATTCATTACCAGTTACTGGGTAAGAATAACCTATTGGGGAAAAGCCAAATAGGGTTTACAACTACCGACTACTGGGAAGAAGACCAAAGAGAGAGAATATCCGTCACTGGTTAAAGTGAACATATCAAGGATAAACTCAAAGGGAACAATATCCGTCACCGGTTAAGATGAACATATCAAGGATACACTGCTGGAAAAAGTAGGAATTACATCGATCGGTTACTGGATAGAATACCGAAGAAGAGAATATCCGTCATCGGTTAGGATGAACATATCGAGGATAAACTCCGAGGGGAGAAATAAGAATTATATCTATCAGTTACTGGATAGAATACCAAAAGAGAGAATATCCGTAATCGGTAAAGATGAACATACCAAGGATAGACTCAGAAAGGGGAAGCAGGATTTACAACTAGCGGTTACTGGGTAGAAGACCACAAAGAGGAGAAAACCCATAATCGGTTAGGATGAACATATCAAGGATTAACCCTCTGGGGAATGAAATAGGGATTACAACTACCTTTTTACTGGGTAGAATACCAAAACGAGAATATCCGTCATCGGTTAAGATGAACATATCAAGGATAAACTCAAAGCAGGGGAAGAAAATATCCGTCATCGGTTAGGATGAACATATCAAGGATAGACTTCCCGGGGAAACGTGAAAACGAATCCGCTGGGGAGAAAAAGGAAATAGATTACTTTTACCGGGTATTGGGAAAAATTAAAATACTCACAAATTGAGAAGAATATTACCAGATATTGGGTAACAGACTTTCAGGAGACCCAAAAGCATCTATCTAGGCAAGATCTAGAAAGAAAAGGTCAATCAAAGACTCAACCTAATGAGGACATGACTCAGGGGGAGTGGTTTCATCCAGATAATCAACTGGGGAGGAAGCTGAAATAATAATTATCCATGAGGAAATAGCTCAGTGGGGAATGAGGAAGGTTAAATTCTTTATGCTTAAGGGGCTGACACTCTATAATTGAAAGAGGACAGATACACTAAAACTGCGCGGGGGGAAGGATACCACCATAGCAGGTGATCAGAGAAATAATGAATCACAAAGTGCAATAATGTAATAATGAAATCTATGAATGTATATGTATATGTAAATATGATGATTATGCTGACAAAACGATCCCAAAGGATACAAACATCACTGATTTGAATCATCAATACAACACTCAGCCAATTTCAACAGGAGGGAATCAACTGGAGAAAGAGAGGTAAAGGATGAATGCGAATTGTCCATCTCAAAGGCTCAATCTTGGTTGGCGAAAAGGAAAAGATCTACCGAGGATCTACACCATCAACTCTGCAGGGAACTTTAGGTCAACACCATATCAAATGGGAGACAACCATCAAAATGAAGGAGGCAAATACAAACTCAGCTGGGGAAACCAACAAAACTCGGCTGGAGATGCTGAAATGCTGTTGGGGAGGAAACAGAGGTCACACCAACTACTTGGGAGAAACCAACAATGCTTCACATTTTAAGGCTTACCTGTTTTCAGACTGTTGTTGATATCCCTTAAATGAAATCAATTGCTCTTAAAAAGTAACTGCTTTTTTATATTTTACGAAAACATGACTTAAAAATTTGATTTCAAAATGATCATTATAAAATTTAATTCTATTTGACTGAAATATAAATAAGAGTAGAAACAATTGGATAAAAAACTCAACTTTATTTAATAGAATGGTAGTCTTTAAATGACAAGACTCCATAGATCTTTACAAATGTTGAAAAATGGTAATTTACATGGAAAAGGGCTACATTGAATATAATGATCACTAATTCTTCTACCGACTTTGATATCCATTGTGCTCTTGGCTTTGGTTGAAGATGAATCAGAACCCAATGACGTGCTCAAGAATGTCTTCAAGACTGAAGATCAACAAGATGCAATTACTTGCCATAATCCCTAATTTTTGCATAAATTTCCCCAAGGTGGGGTACTCAATTTATCGGGATAAATTTTTCTGTTTTATGTCTCTAACTTTTGCCTGGATCCCCTTTCGAGTTTTCAATCCACCGAGACACTCATTTTTTCCTAAGCCGCCCTTTTGGGTTTTCAACTTAGCGAGATATTCTTTTTCTTTTTAGGCGAAGTATTTCTTGACTGCATCAGCGTTCACAGGACGCGTAAACTCTTCACCATCCATAGTTGTAAGAATCAAAGCACCGCCTGAAAAGGCTCTCTTAACAACATATGAGCCTTCATAATTAGGAGTCCATTTGCCCCTAGAATCTGGTTTAAAAGATAAAATCTTCTTGAGCACAAGGTCGCCTTCTCTGAATACACGAGGTCTGACCTTCTTATCAAAAGCTTTCTTCATTCTTTGCTGATACAACTGACCATGGCACGTGGCATTCAATCTCTTCTCTTCAGTTAAATTCAGCTGGTCAGACTTGGTCTGACACCATTCAACCTCGGTCAACTTGGCATCCATCAAAACATGCAATGATGGGATCTCCACCTCTACTGGGAGCAAAACTTCCATACCATAGACAAGCGAGAAAGGGGTTGCCCCTGTTGAAGTGCGGATGGATGTACGGTACCCATGCAAAGCAAATGGGAGCATCTCATGCCAATCTTTGTAAGTTACAATCATCTTCTGAATGATCTTCTCGATGTTCTTGTTTGCAGCTTCAACAACCCCATTTATCTTAGGTCTGTAGGGAGAAGAATTATGATGTGCAATCTTGAAGTCTTTGCAAAGAGCTTCCACCATATTATTGTTCAAGTTAGATCCATTATCAGTAATGATCTTACTTGGAACACCATACCGGCATATAATCTGATTTTTGATAAACCTCAAAAACAACTTGCTTGGTTACATTCGTATACGATGCCGCTTCAACCAACTTTGTGAAGTAATCAATAGCCACCAGAATGAAACAATGTCCGTTCGAAGCTTTGGGCTCAATCATGCCAATCATATCAATTCCCCACACGGAGAAGGGCCATAGAGAGGAAATGACATTCAATAGTGTCGGTGGAACATGATCTTATCTGCATATATTTGACACTTGTGGCATTTCTTCACAAACTTGCAACAATCAGATTCCATTGTCAGCCAATAGTAACTTACTCTCAACATCTTCTTAATCATAACATGTTCATTAGAATGAGTACCAAAGGAGCCTTCATGGACTTCAGTCATCAATAGGTCTGCTTCGTGTCTATCCACGCATCTGAGCAAAATAATATCGAAGTTTCTCTTGTACATCACATTATCATTCAGGTAAAAGTTGCTAGCTAATCTTCTCAAAGTCTTCTTATCTTTCAAAGATGCCCCAGGTGGGTAAATCTGACTTTGGAGGAAACTCTTGATATCAAAATACCACAACTTTTCATCTTTGATCTCTTCAATAACAAACATATAAGCTGGCCTATTAAGACGCATCACAGTCAAATTAGGAACTTCATTCCAGAACTTCACCATAATCATTGAAGCCAACGTTGCAAAAGCATTTGCCATCCGATTTTCATCTCGAGGGATATGATGAAACTCAACCTTAGTAAAGAAAGTTGAAATCCTCCTCGCATAATCTCTATACGGTATTAAACCAGGTTGATTCGTCTCCCATTCACCTTTGATCTGATTCACAACCAAAGCCGAATCTCCATAGACGTCAAGATACTTGATTCTAAGATTAATGGCCTCTTCAAGCCCCATAATGCAAGCTTCATACTCAGCCATATTATTTGTACACTTGAAAGTCAATCTAGCTATAAACGGAAAATTCGTGCCTTAAGGATTAATAATCACTGCCCCAATGTCATTACCATACTGATTAACAGCTCCATCAAATACCATGCCCCAACGGGAACCAAGTTCTGGACCTTCTTCAAGCAATGGTTAATCACAATCTTTCATTTTCAAGTACAAGATCTCTTCATCAGGAAAATCATATTGTACTGACTGATAATCTTCAATAGGTTTGTGAGCCAAATGGTCAGCCAAGACACTACCTTTAATTGCTTTTTGAGATCGGTATTCAATATCATACTCTGATAACAACATCTGCCAATGGGAAATCCTCACATTTAAAGTAGGCTTTTCAAAAATATACTTGATTGGATCCATTTTGAATATCAACCAAGTGGCATGATTCAACATATACTGACGCAGACGCTTAGCAGCCCAAGCCAATACGTAACAAGTCTTTTCAAGCATAGAATGCTGAGTCTCACAGTCAGTGAATTTCTTACTAAGGTAGTCAATTACATATTCTTTCTTTCCAGTTTCATCTTGCTGACCAAGAAAACAACCCATACTTTCTTCAAGCATAATTAGATACATGATCAACGGTTTTCCTTCAACAGGTGGAGACAGAATTGGAGGTTCAAGCAGATATTCTTTGATATTGTCAAAAGCTTTCTGGCAATCTTCGATCCAATCACAAAACTGATCTTTCCGAAGAAGCTTGAATATAGGCACACATGTGGCAGTCATATGCGATATGAATCTTGAGATGTAATTCAAGCGGCCGAGAAAACCTCTGAATTTCTTCTCAGTTTTGGACGCAGGCATCTCTTGTATTGCTTTGACCTTGGCGGGATCAACTGAAGGTAGAGAAAAACAAGAAAGGGGGGTTTGAATTGTTTGGAAAATAAAACTTTTTCAATAACTTGGACACACGCAGAGTAAAAAGTTTGACACAAAATTTTATACTGGTTCGCTTGAAATTCAAAGCTACTCCAGTCCACCCGGTCAAGGTGATTTCGCCTTCAAAAAGGTCTTAATCCACTAATCTTGAAAGATTACACAAACAACCGTCTAAGAGAATTAATCCCTTAGCCCTCTCAAGTATTCAGGCTTCACAGAGTCACTTGAGGAAATATCTTAGTAATAAAATGATTGGTAATGCACATTGCTTCTAACAATAAGCAAATATTACACAAATAATAACCAAAGTTTTTCACGTAAGAGCAACAGCTCGTGAGAGAGTGAAAAGAAGATGATGGAGAGTTTTGTATTCTTGTGTGTCTCAAGTGTATTTTTCTTGAGCGGCATTCCATATTTTATATAGGGGTTTGAGAGGACCGTTGGGTGATGAAAAAATCTTGGATATTGAAGAATGATTAATGTCATTACTCTCCTTGTTTCTTTCCAAAACAATTTTGGGTGCGCCATAACTTCCTTCTAGAAATAGTTTCTTTCTAAATGTAGATTTCTTCATGGTTACGCTTTCTGAGTCAGCGAATCCTGTGTCCAGAGTCTTGTTTAGCAATGTTCGTCTTCAGAGGGTACTTCTATCTGATTGAATTAGAGTTTCTCTTTAATCTTGACTTCTTCAGATCGTGCATCTTCATAGTCTGGATTCATTCTTCTTTATCAGAGTTTCTGACTTCTTTTGTTTTGCTGGTGCCTGCATTTGATCAGAGTCAGAACCTTCTGGTTGTGTATCCTCTGAGTAGCATCTAATTACTGGATTTTGTATCTGATGGTTTATCTATCTGATTATTGGATCAGAGTCCTGCACACTTAAGAAAAATTTCATTAGGGTACCATTTTTGTTTCATTCTTTGTTATCATCAAAATCTTAGAGATACATTGTAGAACTAACTTTGTTCTTACATCAACTTCAATACCCTTCTCGCTGACAATAAAGCCCAACAACTTACTAGAACGAACACCGAATGTACACTTATTGGGATTCAAGCTGAGTTTGTATTTCCTCACATGCTGGAATAGCTTCAACAAATGCTCAACATGTTCTTCTTCATCACTTGATTTAGCAATCATATCATCAACATAGACTTTAATCTCTTTATACATCATATCATGAAAAAGAGTGGTCATTTCTCTCTGGTATGTTGCACCAGTATTCTTTAAACCGAAAGGCATCACTCTATAACATAATGTTTCCCAAGGTGTAATGAATATGGTCTTCTCCATATCTTCGGGTGCCATCTTAATCCGATTATAACCGGAAAATCCGTCCATAAACGAAAAAGACTTTGAATTTAGTTGTATTGTGTACCAACATGTTAATGTGTGGCAGATGGAAATCATCTTTCAGACTAGCTTTGTTCAAATCTCTATAATCAACACACATACAGACTTTTCCATATTTCTTCGGAACAAGCATAATATTGACCACCCATTGCGGATATTTAGCAGTAACAAGGAAACCAGCATCAATCTGCTTTTGCACTTCTTCTTTGATCTTCACTGCCATATCAGGATGAATTCTTCTCAACTTCTGCTTGACTGGCGGGCATTCTGGCTTCAACGACAACCTATGCTCCACAACCTCAGAATCCAAACCAGACATATCTTGATAGGACCAGGAAAACACATCTGAATACTCTCGGAGAAGATCAACCAATCCCCTCTTAACCTCTGGACACAATTGAGACCCAATCTTGACTTCCTTCACATCATCTTCGGAACCCAAGTTGACTAACTCAATCTGCTCTTCAAATGGCTGAATGGTTTTTTCCTTGTACTCAAGTAGACGAGACAATTCATCAGACACTTCTTCATCACTTTCTTCCTCAGCCTCAAACATAGGGAATTCAAAGTTTGGAGAAGGAGTAGGATCATTGTATCAATGGGTTCAGAAACCAACCTGCATAATGATTTGATATTTTGATTTTAGAGAAGTGAATTGTGACCAAATATTATGCATATGGATAATTATTATTTATTTATGTTTTATGTGATTATCATTTTTCAGAAAAGAAAAAAGTAAAATAATAACATCATAGATGTGGATGAATATAATTGCATTTTATTGATGATTAATTTGAAATATGCCCAATAATGTTCATTTCGCCCTTAGGTATAGGAGAAGGATTTTCATAAAATGATAAAAAAAACAAATTACTTAGAGCGATGGGCGATAACAGGAACTTCAACAGCGATCCAATTGTTGCAAGCCTTTCCATGCGTCACAAAATTAGCGCAGTCTTCATCTTCATCACCTAGATCACAGCAGCTGAGTGTTGTTCATTACTATGGATGAACCCTCCGCTACAGAAACTAGGTTGCACATCTTCAGCTCTAACATAAGACAACCCTTGCTGAAATCCCAATCCAGCTCGGTTCTTGTTCTCGGCGACCTCTACCATACGGCCCCACTGATATGAACTGCCATCTTCAATAATATGTTGAGCGTCTTTGAAAGAGGACATGGGTGCCCCGGTTTTCTTCACCTCAGCAATAGATAGAGCTTGGAATGGAGTTCCAATCTCATCCTCAGCTTCCACATACGAGAAAGACGACAGGTGACTTACCAATGACACTTTCTCTTCACCAACAATGAAAAGCTTGCCATTCTTCAGAAATTTCAACTTTTGGTGCAGAGTGGATGTCACTGCTCCAGCCTCATGTATCCATGGCCTTCCCAACAAGCAGCTATAGGTCGGGTGGATGTCCATTACTTGAAAAGTAATTTGGAAATCACTCGGACCTATCTTTACTGGAAGGTCCATTTCTCATATAACAGTCTTGCGAGAACCATCAAAAGAGTTGACGATCACGCCACTGTATCTCATTGGGGCGCCTTGATATGTTAACCTTGACAGAGTTGACTTGGGGAGTACATTTAAAGAAGAATCGGTATTAACCAACACATTTGACAATGCGTCTTTCTTGCAATTCATCGATATGTGCAGCGCTAGGTTGTGATTTCTGCCTTCCTTGGGAAGTTATTCATCACAGAAACTCAAGTTGTTACAGGAAGTAATGTTAGCCACAATGTGGTCAAATTGTTCCACAGTTACATCATGCTCTATGTAGGCTTACTCCAAGACTCTTTGCAGTACTTCTCTGTGCGCTTCAGAATTCATTAACAGGGACAACACTGAAATCTTCGACGGAGTTTGGAGTAGCTGCTCCACCACATTAAATTCACTCTTCTTTATCAATCTTAGTACCTCATCATCATCACTAGGCTTCAAATTGTTAGATTCACCAGACTGACACTTTGGAGCATTGACTGGATTTGTTACTTGCACATCAACCTTCTTACCAACAGACACATCTTCTATCACCTCTTTTGGAAAGACAGGTCCAAATACATGACCGCTACGGGTCACCTTTTCTATATCGGTAATTTTCACAACAGAATTGGCCGTAGGCAACATAACCTCTTGACCATTCTCCAACATTGTTGCATTATATTGGTACGGAACAACTCTATCAAATGCATACGAGACGGGGCCTGCCAACCGTATTACTAATAACAATGTCAATCTATTGACGCTGTTATTGTTACTGATGTCAAACTGAATCGCTACCCACTCAGGGGTTTTAGACACTTGAACAATAAAATTCACATCATCTATATCCCTCGACTGTTGAATATGGATTACATTCCCATCCATCAACTTCTGGATATCTCTCTTGACGATTAAACACCCACGGGGGTTTACACTGCAAATCGCACAACCGCCATGGTCATGCTCGCAATCGCTGATGGTACACAGGGTCTTATGCATTTCTACCAAGGACCGATGAATACTCTGCACATCGAACACTCAGAAACATCTTGGACAACCATCCACCATATTAATAGAGGGATTACCATGAGCAAGAAATGGGTTAACTTTTACATTCGGCGCACAGTCCTCAAAGGATGTCATCCCACTCTTCACTAGCTTTTGGACCTCATACTTCAAAAGGTAACAATTTTTGATATCATGGCCGGGAGCTCCTTGATGAAAGGCACAACGGAGTTCTGGTTTATACCACCATGGAAGTGGTTCTGGAATTTGTGGAGGATTTCTTGGTTGGAGTAGGTTCTTGAGAACCAAAGACGGATAGTGCTCGACGTACGACATAGGAATAGGGTCAAAAAAGACCTTCCTCTCAAAATTCTGTTGTTGTTTATTATTGGTGTTATTGTTGTAGTTGTTTGTTCTTTGTTGTGGCTGTTGTTGACGTTGTTGTTGAACTAGCGCTGATTGATTGTTTGAGAATACTGGAATAACTGATGAAAATTGATGATGATGTTGACGTGGTTGCAGATTTCTTTTGACATGAGGCCTCCTCTGCCTCCCCATAGATACTGCATTGGTTTCACCTTCCTTTTTTCTGGAGAAACTGCTTTCGTATTTCTTGCTCGATGATACCTATGCCTTAGACAAACGTCCCTCAAGAACACCTTCTTCTAACATCATCCCCATGTTTACCATTTAGGTAAAATCGTTGGGGGAACTAGCAATCATGCGTTCATAATAAAACGAACATAGGGTCTTGAGGAAAATCTTGTTCATCTCTTTTACAGCAAGCTCTCTCCACCTCTAGGCGTACTCTTTAAATGTCTCCTTGTTCTTATGAGACATATACCTTAGCTGGGCTTTATCAGGTGCCATGTCCATATTGTACTTGTACTGTTTCACAAAGGCTTCACCCAAATCATTAAATGTGCGAACACTTGCACTATCTAGCCCCATATACCACCTTAGAGCGGCACCAGTCAGACTGTCTTAGAAATAGTGAATCAATAACTAATCATTATCAGTTTGTGTTGACATTTTCTTGGCATACATGACGAGATGGCTAAGTGGATAGGTATTTCCCTTATACTTTTCAAAGTCAGGGACTTTGAACTTCATCGGGATCTTGACATTCGGCACTAAGCAAAGTTCAACAACACTCTTACCGAATAAATCTTTACCTCTCAACGTCTTCAATTCCTTTCGTAGTTCAAGGAATTGATCTTTCATATCGTCCATCTTCTCATAAGCGTCCGGACCCTCAGACGACTCAGAATGGTAGATGGTGTCCTCAACACGAGGTGAGGTATGAACAACTAGAGGCGGCACATACGTGACCGAGCTAGATGCCGACATGGAAGAAAAAGTAGGTGCAAACTCTTCAGGCATAAAATTCGGTGGCATCCCCCACGGGAATCTAGCAGGCATAGTCGTAGCAAACTGAGTGGCAGGCACAATTGAGGTAGCAACCTCTCAAATGACAGTCCTCTAAGGAGGAGTTGCAGGCATTGTGTAAGACCCCAATTTTGACCCTAAGATCCCTCATGTTATCTCATCATATGCATTGGCATTGGGATCACACATTGGCATCCTCCTTACCCCCTCATTCATTGGGTTTGCATTGGGAGAGATCACCAAGCACCATTTGATTGTATCATACTTTGTATTTTATCATCTTTACTAGCCAAAATACCAAAAATATGTCTTTGCATTTATCTAATTCTTTTGTAGGTAGGGCATATGCTCCCCTTTGATATATCAAGCTCATATCTAAGGTTTAAGACCCTCATTGCTAAGAGTTCAACCAAGATTGGTCTATAATGGCTTTAGACATCATATATGGATCCCTATGAGCTTCACATGTTATTTTGATCAAAAAATTCATCAAGGGTTTGGAATTGGTTTACCTTGGAAACCCTAGTTTATCTAGGTATCTTGTGTAACTTCTTCAACAAGCTTCTTCAACAATTGATCAAATATTTCAAGGGATACTTCAAATTCCATCATATTATACATATATGATCCTTCATGAGTCCCAAAAGTCAAGATAATAGCAAGCTAGCAAGTTGGTTCATGGTGGTTGACTAGAGGAATTCATCTGATCAAAACTGGAGTTCCCTAGACCCTATCTCCTACAATTTTTGTCATATGAAAATTATCCTAAGATAAAGGTTATTCTAAATAACATTATAAACAACTTTCATGTTAAGGTCTAGATCTAGTTTTTCTTGGAAAGTCATTTGTTATGGTGAAAGATTATAGGTCATTTTGTCTAAACCCTAATTTGGAGGTCAACTTCCCAAGGTCATAACTTGCTCAATTTTTATGATATGAAATATTTACAAATTTCAAAATCAAATTCAAGGTGTCTACTTCAACTTTGATGTTTGGAGGAAGAGATAATTCAACTTTTATGAGCATGTGATATAAGGATACATTATAGGTCATTTTGGACCAATACTATTGAACAAGTGATTTTCCTCAACTTCAAAAATGAATAACGCCTTCATATCAAATCCAAATGAGGTATAATTTATGACCATTTTGAAGGAATTTGAAATATCTAAAACTTTTATGAAGGAACCTTTCTCATTTGAAGCTCACACAAAAAGTTAGCCAAGGTGGAATAAGTGAACATATGGCTTGACACTTAGAAATTTTTTTGATATGTTAAAATTTTCAAACTTCCACCTCAAAATTCATCATGATACAAGCTTAAAATGGAAAAGTGTTCAACATGAAAGTTGTTCCTCTGGATCTAACCTTTCCAAAAAGTCTAATTTCATCCATTTTGGACAAGACTTGAATGGGCTGCACATGGCTTGAACATTGCATCATCATTTGGCAAAGATCAAACTTCAAACTTCCATACACATTTGCCTTGCATTCCAAGTTGATTTCAGACTTGCTCACACTCAATTATGGACCTAAAGGAATGATCTCATGGGCCTGTACACGCCCATGCACAGATGCATCACTCATTGCCAATTTTGGAAACTCACTTGCAAGGTGCAAATAACACTTGATGCAGCTATAAATAGAGGCCTCTAGGTTCAGAATTGGGGACTCCCTCGCGCCAGCTTTGATCTCAAACCCCAAACCCTTCCATTTGAGAGGATAATCCTAAGAATTTCCTTGTGAAATTGAGTTTGAATCTCACTGTTTTGAGATTCAAAACTCCAGGGATCCAAGACCTTTTGTGCATCCTAATCTACTTCTGCAAGCTTCCTGAGTGAGATCAAGCACGAGCCAAGGCAAGAACAAGTGAATCCAGACCTGCATTGAAGGTATTTTCTAGAAAATTTCATCTCTTCGATTCTCACTCAGTTCTCTATAATTCTCTTGGATCCTTGGTTGTCTGAAGTCCTACCAATGTAGGCAACAAGATTAAGTTGCTTTGAGGTCAAACTGAAGCAACTCAGATCATGCACTCAAATTTCAACTCCTTGTATCTCTAGTTAGCCGAACTACGTTTTGCTCTGATTCTCAGTGCCATTTTTACTTTAAAATCATGTCCTTTTTATTTTATTTTAGTGATGGTTATGATTGGACCAGTCCGACGAGGCTCTCCTGAGAAGGTGACCGGAGATTTGCTCTGGTGGTGAGTTGGCAATGTCTAGAGCCACATGATCTTTTAAAAATGTTTTAATCACGAGCGTTGGTGTTGATTACCTGGTTTGTGGCGCGCTGACTCAAGTCCACCATGGAATGCGCTCTTGTGGCCACTCGATCTGCCACCTCAATTAATGAGGGAGATCAAGTGGTCCACGTTTTTTCTGATTATTTGATTTTCATTTTATTTATGTAATTTTATTTAATTCATATTAATTTTAATATTGATCCCAAAAATATGAAAGTTTCACCAAAAAAATTTAAATAAATTCCTCTTTCATTTTCTGAATTAAAATTATTTTTTGGATCATTATTAATATTTTTCATGATTTAATTAATTTTTTGAATATTTTTAATTGTTTAAAAATAGTTTTAAGTTTCCAAAAATGATGAAATTTTTTCTCCTAGGTCCTTTGACCTTGTTTGACCTATGATAAATCTCATAGCCATTTCTTTGGTGTTTTGATGAGGTTTTAGGAATTTGACAAATCATAATTTAATTTAATGCATATTTTTATTATTTTTAATTGATTAAATGCCAAATAAATTGTGTTGAGCCATTTTAATTGACTTGTTGAGTTTGACTTGTGTTGTTGGGCCTTGGTCAAGGTTGATTTGACTTTGTTAAGTTAAGATCATTAAATTTAGGGGATTGATGAAATGTATATTTCATCTTCCAAAATAAATGAATCATCTTAATTTGGTAAAAGTCCTCCTTTGACCAATTTGTGTTGATTTCATTTCCCCTCCCTCTTCATCTCATTCCCTTTCTTTATTCATTCATGTCATGGACCTATGATATCTCTATATTCTAAGGCTAGTTGATTGCAAAATCAACATGAGTATGGATGAAATTATGTCCACCACTTTTGTATATTCTTTTTGTGTGTGGTATGTTTCATGAGCGTAGTCCATTATACTATGTCTCTTACAGGCATTAACACCAAAATTCTATTGCCTGACCTCAAATAGTTGTGACTTCTGCATAAGTCCAATTATGATTGCTTAACATAACGCTAAAATTGTGATATAAAAGGCATAGCATTCTAGTAAGTGAGATTGTAAGTCTCCCCTCTTTCATGGTATTTGTAGTGGGGTATTCGTTACCATTAGAGATATTGACTAAATCCAAGGTAAACCATACAAGTCGAGTCGCCACCGCACTTCTATTTATCCAAAGGAATGGTTAGAAAGCGAACAAAAACCTAAAAGTTTTATCGGATCAAAAACTAGTAAAAATGTCAGAGATTTGGGTAAGGGGGTTGGTTATGCAATGGGAAGGTTTTAAGCACCCAAAACATCCTAGGTACTCCTAGGGAGCCCTTTTCATAAGTGTTGTTCTAGTCTAAAGGGTGTAGGTATATCTAAAGTACTATTTACTAAAAGGAAGGTTAAAAGAAAATGACTCGCAAGGATGTCGCATCCACTGCCTACGTATCTCATATGAGTATGAGAATCAGAGTCTTCGTAGCTCGGCTACCTATGGGTTAAAGAGAAGTATGCTCGGTAAGACGTCGCGTCTTATGCCTACGTATCTCATTTGGAATGAGAATCAGAGCAAAACGTAGTTCGGCTAACTAGGGGTTAAGGATTGCCATCTGAACATGGACTTACAAAAGAGGACACCAGCTGTGTCAAAGGAGGGTGGGCAGTGTATTCAACGTCCTAGCAGTAGGTGTCGCAGCTCGCTGAATCGAGTCTTAGGCAGTTACCTCTTTGCAATAGAACGGACTGACATGCCACAAGATCGGAGACACACGGAAGGTCTAAAAATGGGGAAGCTCTGCCCTAGAGTTGTCATGCAATGTGGACCTATGTGTTAGGATTTACAAAGGGGAACATCTACCTAATATTAGCATGCAAAGAATAAGGGAATTCTACCTATGTTATCATGCAAAGAGTTATACCTAATGGGTGCTACCTAAACGGAACAAGAGTCGACGGATGGAGCGCGGAGAGGAGTTACGGATAAGGGTAGATGGCGATGCCGGAGGAAATCGACTTACAGGTAAATGGCGATGCCTGAGGAAATCGACTTACAAGAGGATGGATGAATGCGTGCTGGTTCTGTTAAGTTTTGAAAATGATTACTCGACGTTGGATCGAGCTTTTGATCTTATTTTGAAATGGTTATCGGATGTTCGTTTTAATTCTTGTATTAACAGGTGACTAAAGAAATAAAGAAATAAATATTATACACTTTATGGGAGAGGGGTACATTTGTTATGAATGGGGATTGTTCATGGCAAACAAACAATAAGAATATATGCCTCATACATCATACAAGTAGGCAACAGTTATCAATCAGATCGGATAAATAAACAATATATAATCAAACTAAAGAATCAAATAATGGAGCATTTAAACAATGCATGGGAGTATGAACATGTTAAATAATCAAGCAATAGAAAGCATGAATGAGAGAAACAAGTATTAAAGATAACAGATGAATCAAACAGATGAAAATATACACACGAAGGATCCACTGAATAATTTAATCAGGAAATGAGGTAAGGACCAAATAAAATCAAGGTAAAAGGCCTCCAATACATGGCATATGAGATGAACAAGGGAGGATCAAAAGATCTCTTCAATTGCCATAAGCAATCCCTAAGTCAAAAATCGATCATAAAGAAGTCAACTGAAAATGCAAGTCAACTTAAAAAATAACAAATATATAGCAAATTAATCAAGAAAATTATGAAAAATTAAACTAAATAAGGTGGGTTTAGGACATCATCATCCCCCAAAAAGATTTTTAAAATAATGAAAATTGGCACGTGAATTAATTAAAACAAAACATAGGTCAAACCAAAAGTCAATTAATAAGACTAGGTTAGAAATAAATCAAGAATAAATAGTAAATTAATCAACAAAATTATGAAACATTAACCTGAATAAGGTGGGGTCAGAACATCATCATCCCCCAAAAAGATTTTAAAAATAATGAAAATTGGTACGTGAATTAATTAAAATAAAACAGAAGTCAAATTAAAAGTCCACCAACCAAACTAGGTCAAAAATAAATCCAAAATAAATTGAAAATATGAAATAAAATTCCAAGAAAAGGTCAGGTTGACCATGAGACAGTGGTCAACCTTCATCCCAAAAATCAAATGCTAACAATAATTTTATGTCATAAAAATAAAATCAATAAAAAAAGTGTGTTCAAATGGACCATTTAGAATAAATAATTAAAATAAAATATTAATATTAAAAAAATACGAAAATAAAAATTATATAAAATTAAATAAAACGTTAAGAAAAGTGAAAAATATTTTTGGGTAATTTTATGGACGAAGAAAATATTTTAAATAAGAAAAAGAAATATGAAAATGGAAGGATTAATGGTGATGAACATGGTAAGCAAGCGTAGATATATCAAAACATGGCCATGGAAGAGATGATTACCTAATGGAAAATAGAAGTGGAATGGAATCTGATATGTGATGAAGCTTTTCCTCCTTTCCACGAAATTCCAATGCTCCTTTAGGGTTAGGGTTTCAGCTTCTTAAATAGGGTGGACTAGGTGTTCTCATGGGCTTTTTAATAAGTGATTTATCCATAAGAATAAAAGTGTGAAGTGAGGTGTAAAATGTTGTTATTTTGGGCCAAACTTAAGTTAATGGATGTACAATGCATGGCCAAAAGAGGTAAAAAAAAAGGTGACTGATTTGTGCAGCATGCTTAGAAAATCTGATTGGGTCAGCCAGGCCCAAAATCTGCCTAGAAAATCAAGTCATAGTGCCTACTTTAAATGAATGTATCTCTCAAACCATGGATCCAAATGAGATGATTCCAAAAGGATGTGAAAGAGGACATGGCAAGGTACAATTATTGTGAAGAAAGTATTTTCAAATAATGCCTTGAAGTGCATGAAAACTGGGCAAGAAGTCTTGACAAATTTTGAAGATTTTGGACTTAGAAATTTTTCTAAGTGTCCTAAAAAAATGTCTCACATTGACTAAGCATAACTTTCTCAATTCTAATCCAAATGGAACAAACTTTATATCTATAGAAAGCTTGGAACAAGTGAAACAACTTTCATGTTGAAGAAATGTTCAAATGGAGCTTTTATCGTGATGTAAAATGGGCTTAAAGTGAGTGCAACGATCATGAAAGCTTGCCCTAAATGGAAAGTCAACCATTTCCAAATTAAGTAACTTTTCCAATTCCTGATTAAATGATGAATCCATGATCCAACCTTGATAAAATTTCACATGTAGGAGTCCCTAGGCATGGATTTTGAGATTCCACTCTCAAAATGTCAGGAGTTGACTTTTCTAGCCCCACAATTGACTTTTCCCAAACTGTCTGATTCCCGATTCCATTGATCAATTGAAGCACTTCTAGCTCAAATAAAGAGCTGATTTTTTTGTATGTAGACCCTTGTGGACATATGGAGGGCCATAGAAAAGAGTTTCACCCAAAGAATCAGAAATAAACTGATTTTATACCAAACCCTAGTTTTAGGGCAAAATGATCAGGAACTGATTGCACTGATTGCCAATGGATCTTTCTGAGATAATTGTGAATCTTACTAGGCCAAGATGCCTCTCTAATCATGACATGGATGAGCTCCTCTACTTCAAACCAAACATTTCCTGTTGCAGGTAGCCATGAAACCCTAATTTCTGATTAAATCCAGATGAACACTCTGATAGCTCTGAATCCTTCACTGATGAACTGAGGACCATAATAAGATACTTAGACCCCCCCTGAGACCCTTGAGACTTGTATACTTAGAAAATGAAGTCCAATTCTCAATCTTGCTTTATGTGGGCTCCTTCTGTTAAGGAGTGATCGATCAAAACCTGATCTCCATGTCACTAATGCAGTATGCAATGAGTATGACCTAATATGATGCTAATGAAGTGTAAAACATAATCCCATGCTTCCAGGAAAAATGAAGGGTAAATTTTGGGGTATTATTGCTGCCCCTATTCAATCAACTGGAAGCCCGAAAGGAAGATAGCAACGGCTTTCGCACTTTCGAGGTATCAAGTGATTGAATACGATAAAAGCTTGAAAATTTACACTGAAGTGGAAAAATGAAGTAACAATGCCTGTCAGAATCGGCGAAGAGGTGGTCTTGAAAAAGAATCCGTCTGGTACGGTGAGAGTCGATCTGAACACCGAAACAAGGAATGTTAGCCTGAATACCAAAATAAATGGTAACACAGAAATAACCATGGCTTGAATGCCGCTCATCAATTTGAATACCGGAAATGACTTCGATATGAGCATAAGACAATACTTGATTATCAAACATCGGTTTGAACACCAGAAAACTGGCCTGAATGCCACTTCGGTCTAAATACCAGAAAACTGGCCTGAATACCACAAGTTGCATTGACCTGAATGTCGGAAACTTTTTCGATCTGAACATCGGAAAACTGGCCTGAATGCCACTTCGGTCTGAATACCGGAAAACTGGCCTGAATGCCACAAGTTGCATCGACCTGAATGTCGGAAACTTCTTCGATCTGAACATCGGAAAACTGGCATGAATGCGACTTCGGTCTGAATACCGGAAACTTGGCCTGAATGCCACAAGTTGCATCGACCTGAACGTCGGAAACTTCTTCGATCTGAACATCGGAAAACTGGCATGAATGCCACTTCGGTCTGAATACCGGAAACTTTCATGCCTGTCAGCATCGGCAGAAATAGGGAAAATGATAATTGAGGCGGCGCGTGGGCCAACGACCCCTGCTGGGAATAATAAAGATAAGTCATGAACAATCTTCAGTCTGAGTACTGGAAACAACTTTTGGCTTATCACTTGGGATACCGAGAATGCCTTATGCTTTACATGCGTATGTTTGAATTTTTCAATGGCGTAATGCTCCATGAAAATGGAAATGCTACGCAATTTGGGAGGTTGCAATGCAATATGATTCTACATGCAGGGATGCGAAATGCTTGATTAAAGAGAACGCCAAGCTGAGGCAAGGAATTCTGCTGGGGAAATGATCACCATCTTCTGGACCCTAGCAAGGTTGTTGGAGATGCACAACACGAAGAACTCTGTGGGGAAATGACCTGCCACATGGTGTTCTGGAAAATAACAAAATACCGAGGCTCTGACTGGGGAGAGAATGGCACTGAAAACTTGCTGCTGAGGAAAGCGACAGTGGTTCTGGCAACCATAATCTGCGAGAGAGACGACTCAGCAGGGGAAGCAAACACCGATACAGTACCGAGATTCTGCTTCAAGGAAAGAGACCATGGGTCTAGCGTCGAGATCATCGATCTGACATCGAACTCTAAGGAGCAGCCGCTTCTGCTGGGAAGATACAGTCTGGCACTGTCAACTCCGCTGGGATATACAATCAGACACTATCAACTCCGCTGGGGATATACAGTCAGACATTGTCGACTCTACTGGTGAATGTATAATCTGAAACAAATGCTTGGGGAAGTACAGCAGTGAGAGCCTGCTGGGGATTGAAGAATCCAACACTCGGACCAGCTCTGTAGGGATAAGATACCAAATTCCAACTGTTGAGGAAAAACATTCGCGATCATTTGATGGGGACCTTAAGGAAATGCCCTGAGTGTACCTGTTCTGAATAGACGATCCAAAGCACTTAAAATTTACATCAATTTTCAATGTTTATTAAGCACGTACCTGTAAAGCTCTTAGGTTTCATGATGTAATATTTATCAAAAATTCGGACGTCATTTTTGCAAACAAAACAGTAAAATGAAAATGAACACAGAGATGTACTGAATAACATGATTTTATTGATTGAGTGGCCTCTAAATAGGTATTTACATCAGGAAGCAATCCCTGGAAAGAGGTAATTGCACAATAGATAAAAACATAAATTAATCTAATGGCAATGTGAAATGGATTTCTATCGGGTTCCAATTCTGCTATGATTCGCTCGTCTTCAAGATCCTCCAGATGATCAGCTTTCCGAAAAAGGTGATTGGAATGTTTCCTATCCTTCGGAAGTTTTAGGTTATCGACACGAGATGATATTCAGAACTACTCAGAACGCAACCATTTGCTTAATCCCTAACTTTTGCCTGGATCGCCCTTTCGGGTTTTCAATCCACCGGAATATCCATTTTTGCCTAAGTTGCCATTTCAGGTTTTCAACTTACCGGGTGTACAATCTTTTCATTTTTTAATCCCTAACTTTTGCCCGAACCTTTTACATATTCTTGGTTCGCCGGGATGCCCATTTTTTTGCCTGGACTATTCTTTTTATCGTCCAGCGGGTCTATTTTATGCGAAGTATTTTTTAACTGCGTCTGAGTTCACAGGGGAAGTGAAGTTTTCACCATCCATAGTTGCAAGCATTAAGGCTCCACCATCAAAAACTTGGTGACAATATACGGTCCATCATAGTTAGGAGTCCACTTGCCCCTTGATCTGTCTGAGGAGGAAGGATCCTTTTCAAAACCAAATCTCCGACTTGGAAGCATCGAGGACGCACTTTCTGATCAAAGGCTCTCTTCATCCGAATCTGATACAATTGCCCATGAAAAATGGCTGCCATTCGCTTCTCTTCGATAAGACTCAACTCATTGAACCTTGTCCGAACCCATTCAGCTTCGTCTAACTTGACATCCAACATGACTCTTAGAGAAGGAATCTCCACTTCAACAGGTAGGACTGCTTCCATACCATACACAAGGGAATAAGGGGTTGCCCCGGTCGATGTACGTACTGAAGTACGGTACCCATGCAAGGATAAGGGTAACATCTCATGCCAATCTCTATACGTAACGACCATCTTCTGCACAATCTTATTTATGTTCTTATTTGCTGCCTCAACAGCACCGTTCATCTTAGGACGATAAGGGGAAGAGTTGTGATGTTGAATGTTGAAGTTCTTGCACAACTCTTTCATCATTTTGTTATTGAGATTAGAACCATTATCAGTAATGATTCTTTCGGGAATCCCATAACGACAAATGATTTCTTTCTTAATGAATCGGGCAACCACATGTCTGGTGACCTTTGCAAATGACGCTGCTTCGACCCACTTGGTGAAATAGTCGATGGCAACAAGGATGAAGCGATGCCCATTGGAAGCAGTCGGCTCAATCTTTCCAATCATATCAATGCCCCACATAGCAAACGGCCACAGCGAAGACATCACATTCAGAGGATTTGGCGGCACATACACCTTATCAGCATAAATCTGGCAGTTATGACACTTCCGAGCATATTTGAAACAATCAGATTCCATGGTCATCCAGTAATAACCCGCTCTCAACAATTTCTTAGCCATTGCATGTCCGCCGGCATGAGTACCGAAGGAGCCTTCATGAACTTCCTGCATTAACATGTCTGCTTCGTGTCTATCCACGCATCTGAGCAAATCCATGTCGAAGTTCCTCTTATACAGCACATCGTCTTTGTTTAAGAAGAAACTGCCTGCCAATCTTCTCAAAGTCTTTCTATCATTTTTGGATGCCCCTGCAGGGTACTCTTGATTCTTCAGAAAGCACTTGATGTCGTGGTACCAGGGCTTGTCATCAACTACCAGTTCAGCAGCAAACACATACGCGGCCCTATCAAGGCGCATAACATCGATCCTGGGAGCATAGTTCCACCGAATCACCTTGATCATGGAGGACAGGGTAGCAAGAGCATCTGCCATCTGGTTCTCATCACGAGGTATATGATACAACCTTACTGTTGTGAAGAAAGTCAACAGTCTTCTCGTGTAGTCTCTGTAGGGGAGATGATTAGGCTGGAGAGTATTTCAATCACCATTCACTTGATTGATCACTAGAGCTGAATCTCCGAAGATGTCCAGAGTCTTGATTCTCAAATCAATGGCTTGCTCGATAACCAAGATACAGGCTTCATACTCAGCTTCATTATTGGTGCACTCAAAAGTCAGACGAGCGGTGAAAGGCATGTGGGCACCTTTCGGAGTGGTAATGACAACACCAATTCCACTTCCTTTGGCATTGACGACCCCATCAAACATTAAAGTCCACTTTTCATCTGGATCAGGTCCCTCCTCAACAACTGGCTCTTCACAGTCTTTCATCTTGAGGAACATGATGTCTTCATCCGGAAAATCAAACTTCATCGGCTCATAATCATCAATCGGCTGCTGAGCAAGATAGTCTGACAGAATACTCCCTTTGATGGCTTTCTGGAATGTATACTGGATGTCGTACTCTGTCAGTACCATTTGCCAACGAGCAACCCTTCCGGTGAGAGCTGGCTTCTCAAATATATACTTGACTGGATCCATTTTGGAGATCAGTAAGGTCGTGTGAGTCAGCATGTATTGTCTCAATCGCTTAGCAGCCCATGCAAGTGCACAACATGTCTTTTCAAGCATTGAGTATCCCAACTCGCAATCTGTGAATTTTTTACTCAGGTAGTAGATGGCATGCTCTTTCCTACCTGTCACGTCGTGTTGACCGAGAATACAACCCATGGAATTATCAAGTACTATCAAATACATAATCAGCGGTCTCCCTGGGACTGGAGGCATAAGGATTGGAGGATTCTGCAAATACTCTTTTATCTTCTCGAAAGCCCTTTGGCAATCATCATTCCATCTGATGGCCTGATCTTTTCTCAATAATTTGAATATTGGCTCACACGTGGCTGTTAGGTGAGAGATGAACCTTGCAATGTAGTTCAACCTTCCTAAGAAACCACAGACTTGTTTTTCTGTTCTTGGCTCAGGCATTTCTTGTATCGCTTTCACTTTAGCCGGATCCACCTCAATCCCTTTTTTACTAACAATAAAACCCAGCAGTTTTCCAGATCTCACCCCAAAAGTACACTTGTTCGGATTAAGCCTTAGCTTGAATTTCCTCAAACACTCAAACAGTTTCTGCAAATTCACCAGATGTTCTTCTTCCGTCTGAGATTTGGCAATCATATCATCAATATAAACCTCGATTTCATGATGAATCATATCATGGAAAAGAGTTACCATAGCTCGTTGATATGTTGCCCCAACATTTTTCAGACCAAACGGCATCACCTTGTAGCAGAAGGTGCCCCATAGGGTTATGAAAGTTGTCTTCTCCATGTCTTCTGGTGCCATCTTAATTTGATTATAGCCAGAAAAGCCATCCATGAAGGAGAATACCGAGAACTGAGCCGTGTTATCCACCAAAACATCGATGTGAGGTAATGGGAAATCATCTTTAGGACTAGCTCTGTTCAGATCCCGGTAGTCAACATACATCCGTATCTTTCCATCCTTTTTAGGTACTGGAACGATATTTGCAACCCATGGCGGATAATTTGTAGCCGCTAGAAACCCTGCATCCAACTGTTTTTGCACTTCTTCCTTTATCTTGACAGCCATCTCTGGTCTTGTTCTCCTGAGCTTCTGCTTGACCAGAGGACAATCCTCTTTGAGAGGTGTCATACCCCAAAATTTGCCCGTTGATATTACAAAGCATTTTCCAAGACCCTCTGACTTGATCTGCAAGGCACTGATATCAAATGGACAAAAGCCCAGCTCACAACAGGCCTAATCCAAAGTGGCCCAAAATAGCTTGCTCGCTAGGCGAGCAATTCCTTCGCCTAGCGAATATCTCAGCATGCCACTCGCCCAGCGAAGCACCAGGTCCAGAAAAAGCCCAGACCTAGCTTGCTCGCTAGGCGAGCAATCCCTTCGCCTAGCGAAGCTTGCGAAAATTTGAAGTTTTGGACCTCATTTTAAGCCCATTAGGTCACCACCACTACCACTATAAATACCAGCTCCTCTGCCACGAAAAAAAGGAGACGGACGGACGAACACACACACAGACCCAGAGGGAGAAACACTGAAACCCTGCTGATCCAGAGAATTCGGAAGACGGAAACCCTGAAGGCCGCTCACCCGCTCCGAAGCTACCGCCGCCCAACTCAATCCGGCTCGCCAATTCAAGGTTGCAATTCGATTGCAAACAGGTTTGCATCACTATTATCGCTTTATTTTCTTAATCTGCATGTGATATCGCTTTGTGTTCTCATTTGGCATGTGGTACCGCTTCATGTTCTTAACTTGTGGATGATATTATAATTGAATTCATAAACATATTTGAAGTTTTGCATGTGAATTTAAGTGTGCCTGAATATTGTGAATGCTGAACCATGTAATTATGTGTTGGATGCCATAAGCCATGCCGCAGGTTGAGGTCATACTGTTCTCAAATTCCAAACCCGTGGTCGCTCGCTAGCTCATCGCTAGGCGAGCCTGCAGCGAGCCTTCGCTGAGCCTTCGCTAGGCGAAGCAGAGGCGAACGGGACAGGGGCTGTTTTGTCTCTTTGTTGTCCATTTTATGTTCATCTAATCATGATTCTGCATTATTTGGCTTAAATTTCTGACTGTTATATTTATTTTATGGGGCAATTTCCAATTGTATTTTGCCTCAATGCTCTAATCCGTGTGTTGCATGATGTAAAGGCTAGCATACTTCCAAAGAAATAACCGGCTAGGCATGCCGCTTTAGGTGTGGACATTCTTGAGGAGATGGCTTTTGGATGACCTAAGTTTAATATGGAGATTCATCTTGAATCACCAAGCTTGATTTTTAATGTATTGATTTCATTAATTTCCTGTGGACCTAATTACCTAACTGATTACGGCTATTTAATTAATTGTTAAAATCCGGACTTTAAATAAATGATATCGGACCTCTCTTTATTACCCCACGATTACGTAATACGGTCATGTCCCGCGAATATGGGGATATCCTTAGCAAAGACCCTTCGGTTAAATCATCATAGTCCCTCGGATGTTGCCTTCGAAAATACGATTTTGTCCCTCGATGACCCTTCGGTGTAGCCTACGGTTAAATGATGATCGTCCCTTCGAATGCTAAGGTATCCTCACTACTGTTGCCTTCAATGACCTATCAATGACCCTACGATGACCCTTCTACATCCCAAGGATAAAACTACTTACTTCTCAATAGTCAGGACAGTTTTACCCTCATAAGGATAGGAAATGCCCGGAAAGACCTCGGACAGGTATAACCTTAATTGCTCATTCATAACAAAAAAATACTTTTCACACCTCACACCTTTCAAACATCTTTTGGAAAATCATCACTTAGCATACATCCGTACTAGGATCATTGCCGAGTTATATTTTTCTAAACTACTTTCAAAAACTATACGAGATAACCACTTTGTATACATTCATGCAAGAATCATTACAAAGTTAAATTCTCATTTTCAAAACATTTTTCACACATTTCTCAACCACCTTTTTCAAACTAGAAAACATAAATGATTGAGCAATTAAGAGCCCATGGATAACCATGGATACAAAGGGTGCTAATACCTTCCCTTTGTATAAAGTACCTCCCGAACCTAAGAATTTAAAATTAAGGTCTTTCCTGTTCTTTTCCACCTTTCCTTATGGGATAAAAGAAAAGTCGGTGGCGACTCTTGCTAACCGCGACATTGCGATTAAAAATCCAATAAAGTCCAGTTCACCGTATGACAAGAGGCAAACGGTGTACCACAATGTCTGTGTCAAGCCCTGGCATGTCCTGATAAGACCAAGCGAAGATGTCAACATACTCTTGCAGCAATTCAATCAGCCCCTTCTTCACATTATCTTCAAAAGCAACCCCTATCTTGATTTCTCTCTTGGCGTCCTCGGTGCCGAGATTAATCACTTCAACAGACTCTTGATGCGGTTGAATGACCTTTTCCTCCTGTTTTAATAACCTGGCAAGTTCTTCAGGGAGTTCACAGTCTTCATCACCCTCTTCTTCAGCTTGAAAGATTGGATTTTCAAAGTCTAAGCGAGCCATAGCAGAACTGTTATCAATAGGATCCGGTGACGTGCATCTGCATGAGTGATGGTGTATGCTTATGAGTGTGAACAAGAAGTGGAAACTAAACAAAACATTGCCAAATGTATATTTTTTTATATTTTTGATTTTTGAAAACTGCAAAAATAGAAAGACAGTGAACAAAATATTTGAATGCAAAAAGACGTCCTTTATTTATGATAAAAAAATGCAGGTATCCACATAGATGAGCCCTACAATGAGTCATCACGCCCTGGGCGGAACGTAAGACTTGGATATGCACGAATAAACAAAGAAAATTACTCTTTAAGAAGAGTGACTTAGATAATCTCTTCAGAAGACCAGTTGCGGAGAACTTCACCCGGGACCCTTGGACGCACCCAGTTGTCAATGTCGCAATCACTATCCCCATCTTCTTTGTTGATTGTAGAGACCTGGCCGTACTGAATGATGATAGCACTGGAGAAAGTAATCAGCCCCTGACGAGTCTGAGGCGTTGAAGTTGTAGAAGTCAATACCGGCTGATACCCAATCCCAAACTTGTCTTCCTTTACAGGTAAATCCACCAGACGTCCCCAATCGGGAGCAACACCTGAATTTACCAAGGCATGTGCCTGCTTGAAGGATGACAAAGATGCACCTGCTTCAACCTCTTCCATTGGAGTTGCATCCTTGACTTGAACTGCCTCAAAGGCCTGACACAGGGTCTCATGAATCTCACCTTCTACCTCTACATACTTGGATGTAGACAGGTTACTGACCAGAATATCCTCCTCACCACAGAAGTGATAATTCTTCCGTTGACCGGGAACTTGATCTTCTGATGCAAGGTCGAGAAGATTGCCCCAGCATTGTGGATCCAAGGACGACCCAGCAAGCAGCTATACGAAGGACTGATATCCATCACATAGAATATGGTGTTAAAGGTTTGTGATCCAATCTGAATTGGCAATTCTACCTCTCCGAACAACGACCTCTTAGAACCATCGAAGGCTCTTACCACAAGATCGGAAGGCTTCAAGATCAAACCTTCTACATCTAACCTTGACAGGGCTCTCTTGGGTAGCACATTGAGAGAGGAACCTGTATCCACCAGAACATGGGATAGCACAGTGTCTTTACACTCCATTGAGATGTGCAAAGCCTTGTTATGATCGCGTTCAGCTGGTGTCAAGTCAGAATCAGTAAAACCCAACTCGTTGCTTGTATGAACATTTGCAACAATCCCTTCTAATTGGTTCACTGAGATCTCCTGAGGCACATATGCAGCATTAAGGACCTTCAGGAGTGCCTCCCTGTGTGCCTCCGAACACAGCAGGAGTGAGAGAATAGATATCTTGGATGGCGTCTGAATCAACTGATCGACTACCTTGTAATCGCTTTTCTTTATAATTCTCAAAAGTTCGTCCACATCCTTCGCAAAAGCAGGCTCAGAGCAAGCTTGTGGTGCAGAGGTACCCTCATTCACAACTTGCTTGCCTTTGGCCTTCGCCGCGGCGTCAGCACTATCAGATTGGGTAACCGGTGGTGAGAACATTCTACCACTTCTGGTGAATCGCCCAATTCCACCAACATTGTCCAATGCGGGATCTTTTATCTCAACTCCAGATCCAGACTTCTGATCCTGCACCTCTTCTACTTTCAGTGGCTGCTCCACTCCAAGATCATGCGTGTACACACTCCCCCCGTAATGCTAAGGAATGTCCCTTTCGCTGGTGAAAGGTAAGGGACCAGGGGTCGTGATGGTCATAGTGGATTGATGCGGTCGCATTGGTGGCACCGGTTACGCTACTGGCGCACTGATCCAAGCGGTCGGGTGGAAAATTGTGATAGTGGCAATGTCACAGTCATACTCAGCAATCTTATTTATTGAAGTACAAACATCCGAAACATCGGAATCAAGTTCAGCAAGTACATCAGAATCAAACACCATGTTTGGAATATCAACAACAACATCAAAAAAATTAATTACATCATTGGGAATTACAAAATCAGCAGGAACAACAATTGTAAATTCTTCAGCATCTTCAGGAAAGAGAGGATCAACATCTGCATTCTCAACAACCCCTTCAACAACCCCTTCAACAGACCTTTGGGCAGATAAGTCTTCAGCTTGGAGGATACCATCGTCAAGCAAGGCCTGGATACCCTGTTGCAGCTTCACACAACCCCCACTTTATGCAACACAACCCAAACAACCGCTCCCACAGCCGGGGAAAACATCTGCCTTTAGCAAGTATTCTTTGATTTCTAACAGCGGAGTCTTTAGCTTCAGCACCTCCTTGACTAATCTGACTTCTCCTTCAACCATGTTAACATTTGCTCTACCATGCTGCGACATAGGATTCTTGATAACATTAGGAGCCGGCGCAAAGTTAATGGCCTTTGAATCAATAAGGTCCTGAACTACGTGCTTAAAAGCTTTGCAGTTCTCAATAGTGTGGCCAGGTGCCCCAGAGTGGAAATTACACCTAGCATTGGCGTCATAACCCACTGGAAGCCTGCCAACGGGAGGAGCCAAAGTGCGTAACTGCACAAGTTGCAAATGTTGAAGGTTGGGAAGCAACAGGGCATACGACATCGGAAGAGTGTCGAAACGCCTATCCATCATCCTCTGTCTATGTTGATAAGCAGGTTTGTTACCCTGTTGTTGTTGGTATTGATTTTGTTGACATTGAGGTTGTTGTTATTGCACCGGTGCTGCAGCCAAAATGGTCACTGCTGCAACATAAGGTTGTTGATGGTAATTCTGAAAGTTATTCCTCAGGTTACCCCTGTTCTGATAAGAAGATATGGCATTTGCATCCCCTTCTCTCCTCTTCTGTCCTCCTAAGAACGACTTCTTTGACCCCGAAGATGATCCAACCCCATTTTGGATCTTACATGTCTTCAAGTAGTTCTCCACCCTCTCACCGGTAGAGACCACATCAGCAAAATTCGAGGCATTGCAACCCACCAGACGCTCCAAATAAGATCCAGGGAGTGTGTTCATAAACATGTTGGCCATCTCTTTTTCCAACATCGGAGGCTGAACACGGGAAGCCAACTCTCTCCAGCCTTGAGCATATTCTTTGAAGCACTCGTTGCTCTTGAGAGACAGATTCTGGAGCTGAGTCCTGTCAGGTGCCATATCCGCATTGTACTAATATTGCTTCACAAAGGCCTCAGCCAAGTCTCTCCAACAACGAATATGGGCTCTGTCCAGCCTCATATACCACTCCAAGGATGCCCCAACTAGGCTGTCCTGGAAGAAGTACATGAGCAACTTCTCATCATTAGAATACGCGATCATCTTGCGGAAGTAAGCTTGTACATGAGTCTTCGGGAGAGAGTTGCCATTGTACTTATCAAACACGGGGACTTTGAATTTTGGCGGAACTCTCACGCCTGGGACCAGCCCCAAGTCAGCAACATCCACACCAAGAGCATTCTGCCCTTCCACAACTTTCAACCTCTCTTCCAGTCTCCGAAACATAGGGTCCATACCATGGCCCATGCCAAAGTCCTCCTGAAGCAGGGGGAATTGATCCTCCTGATCATCATGGATGGGTTGTTGACCAAGGTTGCCATGTGGGATTGGGATAGGCCCCAGTCCATTGGGTCCATTAGCCTCTCCAGCGGGAGGATCAACCACAACCTCGAGTTGAGTAGTAGGGGGATTCCCCTGTACCAACAATCTAATCTCCTGCTGTCCCTGAGCCACTCCTTGGACCACTTCCATGAACTAATTCATGCGAATCCTCATCTCAGCGAGCTCTTCTTGTAGACCTTCCATTGCTCTTTGTTGATTCCTTCGGGTACCGTATCGGTGAATGCATGAGTCAGCTATCCTAATAATGGAATACCAAACAAGATGAGAACACTGCGGCGGTACCTGTTATGCAAGACATGCTAATGAATATGCAAATGCAATGACATGTTTATCAATTTCAAAGGGTATTCTACCCCTTGATTCCAGTCTTACATTAGATAAACAGTGTAAGAAAACCCCAACTAGAATCAAGAAGAAGATATAAACCCCTAGGAATAGATAAACATGATGCATGCAATGCTTATGATTTAATTTTTATATCAGAGGAACTTTAGAGTCTTATTTGCAAATTTTGGAAATATTAAACGTTTATCACATACGGAAATATCATGTCAATTAATATTTGGAAATGTTTTTACGCTAAAGAAGTACAGTCTTGGTAACCAAATACAATACAATAGAGAAGGAAAATGAACATCCTATGGATCCCTAGAAGCAATCGTCCAAAGCCCTCGAGATCGGAAGATAAGCTGCACGAAGCCTCTTCACCTCCCTCTCATAGGCTGCCTCCATATTTGCCTTCTCTTTGGCGAGTCGATCATACTTCCTCTTCCAAATCTTGGAAGACCGAGGAAGTAGAGAAGTCAATGCGTCACCAGGATCATCAATAACCTGGTGCTCAAGGAACACTATCAAAGCATCCTTCTCTCTGATCTGCTGAAGCAACTCCTCTCGTTCACGGATCCAAGCACGCGAACGGTCTTCATCTCTCAACTCCTCTACTCCTTGGCTAGGGAGGGTTGAAGGCCCATCCACAACCAAAGGTGTGGGTCTTGGATACTCATAAGGCATGAGGTACTCGGAAGCTCTCCTCCTAACCCAAGAGGTATAGGGTTCCAAAGCGATACAGTTCTTCGGACCTAGCTCTTTCCTTCCTTTCTTATGGATCTTGCGCCAAGCGCGGACCATCCTGCCCTTCAAGCCTTGGAGATCTTTACCCTCCTAAAAGAGCACACCCTCTAATAGAATGTTATTCGGTTTATCCTTTAGGGGGAACCCAAGCTGACGACGTGCCAAAATAGGGTTGTAGTTAATTCCACCGCATGTACCAAGAAGAGGTACATTGGAGAATTCACCACAAGAGTCGATAATCTGCACACCATCATATATACGGTTGTACCAAAAGATATCATCATTAGTGAGAGACATAAGTCTCGTGGACCACCGTAGACATCCATTGTTCTCCTTGAAGGCGAGCGTCTGAGGCAAGTGCGAAATAAACCACTTGTACAACAGAGGCAAACAGCACACAATGGTACCACCGCCCTTTGCATTCCTCATATGCAAAGAGAAATAAGTGTCACCCAACATAGTAGGAACGGGATTAAGAGTAGAGAAAATCCTAATGGCATTCACATCTACAAACTTGTCGATGTTGGGGAATAACACTAGGCCATAGATGAGAAGTACAAATATGGCCTCAAAGGTGTCCTCACTCATGGCCTTCCCAAACATAGTAGCTGGATCAATGAGGAAATCAGACGGGAGACCTTGAATTCCACCTTTGGTAGTCATATGAGCACCAATAACAGATTCATCTATACGCAACAGATTAGCAATCTCTTGAGAAGAAGGAACTCTCTCCAAGCCACTGAACGACAACTGGTCTAGGATAGGTATGCCCACAAGATAGGCATACTCCTCAAGCATGGACAAAAGCTGGAAATCCGGAAAAGTGAAGGAACGGTACAAGGGATCATAGAACTGCACCAACACACTCATTAGACCTTCATCCACTTGAGTAGCCAGAATAGACAGAAGCTTCCCATGACGAGCCTTGAATTCCAAGGGATCTAATACATAGGATGTCAAACTCCTTAACTCTTTCAAGTCGGGTTGTCTGAAACTGTACTTCTTCATATTCCTTCTTTGCTTATCCATGTCTGAAAATTTGCAAATAGACCTCTTAAGTTCCTTGAAAGTTTTCTCATTGTTGATGATATGGATGTGTATGAATGCATGAATGCATGGATGCAACAATCACACTCAAGGATCAAGCAAATCACACCATACAAAGGTCATGGGATGGATCAAGTCATCCTTAATATCAATCATCCATTTTGGTGGATTATGGTTTACACCTTATCAACACCCAAGTTCCATTGATATTAAGGATACACAAGAACGGATCAACCACGAATCAAGGGTTTGTTGCGAGTCGCGAGCATGGAGTCTTGGTTAAGAACCACCCAAAGGGAGTGTACTATGGTTAAACCTGACAATCATGTTCTACAAGAGGTTCCCATAGTCATCATCCCATCTTTCGGATATTATCGGATAAATGACTACTCGTATTCCAAAAATATTCTCAAGAGAGACTCTTATGAGTGTAGTATCGCGTAACAATCGTATCAAATCTTACACTTGAACGATCTTCGCACTACGTCCTAAAAATAGGCCAAGATGAGCGTGGTAAACTAAGGTCCTTGGCTTCTAAGGCATATATTGAAAAGAGTAATGCCTAACCACGACTACTCGTTTGACATTATTGATCCCAACATAACCTCCACCAAGTGAATGGGCTTGCAAGTCAACTTGCTAAGGAATAACTCCACACAAGTCAACAAGACTATGTCATTCTCCTATCCTAAGTGCACTCGAGTTCGGGTATAGAACTCATCTCACGAAGATCACCAAGCATACAAGGAATTAATATTCAAACAATTCAATCATTACATACAATACAGTAATCCCAAATTGCACAAAAATATGTCACAAAGCAATATACCATACAATACAACAAATATGAAAAGTAGGCAAAACCCACTAGGCAAATGATATTCCCCAGCAGAGTCGCCACTTTTCTGTAGCGGGCTATTCGTTACCATTAGAGATATTGACTAAATCCAAGGTAAACCATACAAGTCGAGTCACCACTTCACTTCTATTTATCCAAAGGAATGGTTAGAAAGCGAACAAAAACCTAAAAATTTTATCGGATCAAAAGCTAGTAAAAATGTCAGAGATCTGGGTAAGGGGGTTGGTTATGCAATGGGAAGGTTTTAAGCACCCAAAATATCCTAGGTAATCCTAGGGATCCCTTTTCATAAGTGTTGTTCTAGTCTAAAGGGTGTAGGTATATCTAAAGTACTATTTACTAAAAGGAAGGTTAAAAGAAAATGACTCGCAAGGATGTCGCATCCACTGCCTACGTATCTCATCTGAGTATGAGAATCAGAGTCTTCGTAGCTCGGCTACCTATGGGTTAAAGATAAGTGTGCTCGGTAAGACGTCGCGTCTTATGCCTACGTATCTCATCTGGAATGAGAATCATAGCAAAATGTAGTTCGGCTAACTAGGGGTTAAGGATTTCCATCTGAACATGGACTTACAAAAGAGGACACCGACTGTGTTAAAGGAGGGTGGGCAGTGTGTTCAACGTCCTAGCAGTAGGTGTCGCAACTCGCTGAATCGAGTCTTAGGCACTTACCTCTTTGCAATAGAATGGACTGACATGCCACAAGATCGGAGACGCACGGAAGGTCTAAAAGTGGGGAAGCTCTTCCTTAGAGTTGTCATGCAATATGGACCTATGTGTTAGGATTTACAAAGGGGAACATCTACCTAATGTTAGCATGCAAAGAATAAGGGAATTCTATCTATGTTATCATGCAAAGGGTTCTACCTAATGGGTGCTACCTAAACGGAACAAGAGTCGACGGATGGAGCGCGGAGAGGAGTTACGGATAAGGGTAGATGGCGATGCCGGAGGCAATCGACTTACAGGTAGATGGCGATGCTTGAGGCAATCGACTTACAAGAGGATGGATGAATGCGTCCTGGTTCTGTTAAGTTTTGAAAATGATTACTCGACGTTGGATCGAGCTTTTGATCTTATTTTGAAATGGTTATCGAATGTTCGTTTTAATTCTTGTATTAACAGGTGACTAAAGAAATAAAGAAATAAATATTATACACTTTATGGGAGAGGGGTACATTTGTTATGAATGAGGATTGTTCATGGCAAAAAAACAATAAGAATATATGCCTCATACATCATACAAGTAGGCAACAGTTATCAATCAGATTGGATAAATAAACAATATATAATCAAACCAAAGAATTAAATAATGGAGCATTTAAGCAATGCATGGGAGTATGAACATGTTAAATAATCAAGCAATAGAAAGCATGAATGAGAGAAACAAGTATAAAAGATAACAGATGAATCAAACAGATGAAAATATACACACGAAGGATCCACTGAATAATTTAATCAGGAAATGAGGTAAGGACCAAATAAAATCAAGGTAAAAGGCCTCCAATACATGGCATATGAGATGAACAAGGGAGGATCAAAAGATCTCTTCAATTTCCATAAGCAATCCCTAAGTCAAACATCGATCATAAAGAAGTCAACTGAAAATTCAAGTCAACTTAAAAAATAACAAATAAATAGCAAATTAATCAAGAAAATTATGAAAAATTAAACTAAATAAGGTGGGGTCAGGACATCATTATCCCCCAAAAAGATTTTAAAAATAATGAAAATTGGCATGTGAATTAATTAAAACAAAACATAGGTCAAACCAAAAGTCAATTAATAAGACTAAGTTATAAATAAATCAAGAATAAATAGTAAATTAATCAAGAAAATTATGAAAAATTAAACTAAATAAATTGCGGTCAGGACATCATCATCCCCCAAAAAGATTTTAAAAATAATGAAAATTGGTACGTGAATTAATTAAAATAAAACAGAAGTCAAATTAAAAGTCCACCAACCAAACTGGGTCAAAAATAAATCCAAAATAAATTGAAAACGTGAAATAAAATTCCAAGAAAAGGTCAGGTTGACCATGAGGCAGTGGTCAACCTTCATCCCAAAAATCAAATGCTAACAATAATTTTAAGTCATAAAAATAAAATCAATAAAAAAAAGTGTGTTAAAATGGACCATTTAGAATAATTAATTAAAATAAAATATTAATATTAAAAAAATACGAAAATAAAAATTATATAAAATTAAATAAAACGTTAAGAAAAGTGAAAAATATTTTTGGGTAATTTTATGGACGAAGTAAATATTTTAAATAAGAAAAAGAAATATGAAAATGGAAGGATTAATGGTGATGAACATGGTAAGCAAGCGTAGATATATCAAAACATAACCATGGAAGAGATGATTACCTAATGGAAAATAGAAGTGGAATGGAATCTGATATGTGATGAAGCTTTGCCTCCTTGCCACGAAATTCCAATGCCCCTTTAGGGTTAGGGTTTCAGCTTCTTAAATAGGGTGGATTAGGTGTTCTCATGGGCTTTTTAATAAGTGATTTATCCATAAGAATAAAAGTGTGAAGTGAGGTGTAAAATGTTGTTATTTTGGGCCAAACTTAAGTGAATGGATGTCCAATGCATGGCCAAAAGAGGTAAAAAAAACGTGACTGGTTTGTGCAGCATGCTTAGAAAATCTGATTGGGCCAGCCAGGCCCAAAATCTGCCTAGAAAATCAAGTCATGGTGCCCACTTTAAATGAATGTATCTCTCAAACCATGGATCCAAATGAGATGATTCCAAAAGGATGTGAAAGAGGACATGGCAAGGTACAATTATTGTGAAGAAAGTATTTTCAAATAATGCCTTAAAGTGCAAGAAAACTGGGCAAGAAGTCTTGACAAATTTTGAAGATTTTGGACTTAGAAATTTTTACAAGTGTCCTAAAAAAATGTCTCACTTTGACTAAGCATAACTTTCTCAATTCTAATCCAAATGGAGCAAACTTTATATCTCTAGAAATCTTGGAACAAGAGGAACAACTTTAATGTTGGATATATTTTCAAATGGAGCTTTTATCTTGATAAAAAATGGGCTTAAAGTGAGTGCAATGATCATGAAAACTTGCCCTAAATGGAAAGTCAAGCATTTCCAAATTAAGTAACTTTTCCAATTCCTGATTAAATGATGAATCCATAATCCAACCTTGATCAAATTTCACATGTAGGATCCCCTAGGCATGGATTTTGAGATTCCACTCTCAAAATGTCAGGAGTTGACTTTTCTGGCCCCACAATTGACTTTTCCCAAACTGTCTGATTCCCGATTCCATTGATCAATTGAAACACTTGTAGCTCAAATAAAGAGCTGATTTTTTGTATGTAGACCCTTGTGGACATATGGAGGGCCATGGAAAAGAGGTTCACCCAAAGAATCAGAAATAAACTGATTTTATACCAAACCCTAGTTTTAGGGCAAAATGATCAGGAACTGATTGCATTGATTGCCAATGGATCTTTCTGAGATAATTGTGAATCTTCCTAGGCCAAGATGCCTATCTAATCATGACATGGATGAGCTCCTCTACTTCTAACCAAACATTTCCTGTTGCAGGTAGCCATGAAACCCTAATTTCTGATTAAATCCAAATGAACACTCTGATAGCTCTGAATCCTTCACTGATGAACTGAGGACCATAATAAGATACTTGGACCCCCCTGAGACCCTTGAGACTTGTATACTTAGAAAATGAAGTCCAATTCTCAATCTTGCTTTGTGTGGGCTCCTTCTGTTAAGGAGTGATCGATCAAAACCTGATCTCCATGTCACTAATGCAGTATGCAATGAGTATGACCTAATATGATGCTAATGAAGTGTAAAACATAATCCCATGCTATCAGGAAAAATGAAGGGTAAATTTTGGGGTATTACAGTATTGTGTGGAAACTTGGCCTTTTTTCCTTCCTTTGGAAGATGTCTTGGTTCAAGGATCCATGCTTGTGAATAGTGGGTTGAGTGTTCTCCAAAGAATGACTTAAACAATACAAAAGCAATACTAATTTATAATCAACTAACTACTAACATTTAATTTCAAGCCATTTACTTTTATGTACTTTAATTTCAAGCTTTATTCATTTTCCATTATCCATACCATTCAATTTGTTTACTTTAATTTCATTTTCACTTTGCCCCCTTGGGCCATAATTTGTGATATATTGTGTTTGTATATACTTGTTTGTTTTTGTGGTCTCTTGACCTTAATGTACATAATAAGAACAAAAACCCTAAAAACATTTTGTGTGGACTATTGGATTTGATCTGGACTTAGAATTAGGAAACACTCCCTATGCAAAAAGACTTGGCCAATGCCAACTTTTCTGAAACCAAGTGCTTGTGAAGTGAACATTCATCTGATACAATGTTGAAGACCCCCCTTGAGTTCATCTGCTACATGATCATATT
The DNA here is from genome assembly GCF_024323335.1 of Lathyrus oleraceus. NCBI lineage: Eukaryota > Viridiplantae > Streptophyta > Magnoliopsida > Fabales > Fabaceae > Lathyrus > Lathyrus oleraceus. The sequence goes on along the minus strand of NC_066582.1, from coordinate 449,527,234 downwards.
GAAGCTGTTATTTTGAATCTATGTCTAATGCCATCTTTGAAGTCATCTGATGCATGGGAAATTTTGAAGAAGATCATGGAGTTGCTAAGCTTGGATGTGGCTATATTTATTTGATGCCTTGCTTTCATCTTGCTATTTGTGTATTGACATTGCTTGATTCTAAAGTCCAAGGGAAATTTGGGTTTCTATATGACATTCTTGTCTATTGGATTGCAACCCATTGGTCAGATCTTTTCAACTCTCAACTTTTAAATTTGTACTTAGGATTAGTCTCTTCATCTCTCCCCCCCATTTATTTAATTTCAAATCTCTCCCTCCTTTCAAAAATCTTCTTTGCTTGTGCTTGTTTTTTAAAACTTAAACCATTTTGCAAAATTAGAAACTTTGGCCTTATGCCATTGCATTTTCAAAACTCTTCTCTTAATCAAATTTGTAAATAAACTTAATTATACTTGACTTAAAATTTCAAAATCCAAAAAGAACTAACATTCATTCAAACCATTTTTAGGCCTCTTATGCCTTTGTTAAACTTAAATTTTGTTAAAAGCAATCCGCTCACTTTGAAATTGATACCACAAACTACGAGGTTTTGATCCCTCATTTTTATGTTGGTACGTAGGCACAAGTCCGAAGGTCTTGTCAAACACAAAAATATAATTAATGAATTCTTTTCTCATCCCCCCACTCTATTTATTGCAAATATTATTTTGTAGAAAAATACATATGCACATAAGAAAGGGCTCCCTAGGAGTACCTAGGACACTTTGGGTGCTAACACCTTCCCTTTGTGTAACCAACCCCCTTACCTGTAATCTCTGGCATTTTATTAGTTTTGATTTGAGAACTTCTTATTTTTGGGTTTTGTTCGCACTTTTCCCTTTTCCCTTGGAAACAATAAAAGCGCGGTGGCGACTCTGCTTTTATTGACGTCTTGCTTATCCATAGCTTGATGGTCATGAATTTACCGCTACACGTTGGAGGAGAATGATTTTGAGCAGCTAGAACAGACTCCATCATGGCAGTCAAACGAGCAATCTCATCTTTGAACTCTCGGTTCTCTTGTTCCAAATGTTCCATGACTCTCAGTTGATTGGCGCGAGTGTTGTATCAGTGAGTCAGTTTGGCTGAAGCACAGAAGAATAACCAATAAGACATCTGGTAGAAGAAAACCTGTTATGCAAATGATGCATGAAATGCAATGTTTTGATTGTCTTTATTTTCAAAGAACATGCTATTTTATTTTCAAATATATATAATAACAGTAACAATTTGACCATAAAAATATCTTTTATTCATATAATTTGGAAGGATTACACTGAGTACAATTTTAGAAACCAAAATACTAATACAAGAGAAAAGGAAACTAATCATCCTAAGAATCCCCTAACAACAGTGTTAGATGATCTAGCTGCAGGCGCGTACTTCCTTCGGATGCGTCGAATCTCGGACTCAAAAGAAGTCTTCATCTGAGCCTTCTCGAGGACAAGCTGGTCAACATATTTCTTCCAAGCACCGGAATGCTGAGGCATACTAGAGGAAGATGGACCCTATGGCTCTCTCTGTCTCTTCACTGCTCGGTCTTCAAGAAGTTCAATAAGTGCGTCTTTGTCCTTAGAATCAAGTTGTAACTCCTCATGCTTTCGACTTAAAACGTGGAACCGCTCTTCCCACATATCCTTCTCTTGCTTCATCTTGGCGAGTGCGTCTTCCAACTCCTCTACATCTTGGTTAGGGAGAGTTAATGGCTCAACCACAACCATAGACATAGGTCTTTCACAGGCATACTGCATCTTCAATTCCAAAGTTCTCTTCTTCACCCAAGTAGTGTAAGCTTCCAAAGCTACACAATTGTGCGGACCAAGCTCGGACCTTCCTTTCCTATGTACATTATGCCACGCATGCATCATCTTCTACTTCAAATGTTGGGGATCTTTACCCTCTTGATAGAAAAGACCTTTTAACTGAGTGTTATTAGGTTTGTCTCTCAAGGGGAAACCAAGTTGACGTCTAGCCAAAGCAAGGTTGTAGTTGATTCCTCCTAGTGTACCAATGAGAGGCACATTAGAGAATTCACCACAACTGTCAATAATATCCAGGCTACTCAATCCAGAGTCATACCAAACCATATCATCATTAGTGAGAGACATAAGTCTCTAAGACCACCGTAAACATTGTTTGTTCTCCACAAAAGCAGGTGTCTGAGGCAAGTGTGAAATAAACCACTTGTACAGAAGAGGAACAGAACACACAATAGTTCCACCACCTTTAGAATTCCTTAGATACAAAGAGAAGTACATATCACCTAATAGAGTAGGCACATGATTCCCAATCAAGAAGATTCTAATGGCGTTAACATCAACAAAACCATCAATGTTAGGGAAAAAAGTCAAACCATAAATGAGCAACACAAAGATGGCTTCAAAAGCGTCTACACTACCGACTTGAGCAAAAGCAATAGCTTTCCCAATAAGGAACTCAGAAGTCAACCCAAACATTCCTCCTTTCTTCACCCAATGAGCCTCAATATCAGACTTCTTCAGATGAAGAGCTTCAGCTATAAAATGAGATCTGGGACTCTCCTCTAATCCACTAAAAGGCACTTTGTTAGAAACAGGTATTCCCAAGAGATGGGCGTACTCCTCCAACGTAGGCATAAGCTGATAACCGGAAAAGTGAAGTAACGGTAGAGAGGATCATAAAACTGAACCAAAACACTCAAGAGTCCTTCAACCACACCAGTAGACAATACGGATAGAAGCTTCCCATGGCGTTGCTTAAAGTCCAAGGGATCTAATACAAAAGATGATAGCTTCCTTAGCTCTTTCAAGTCGGGACATCTGAAACTGTACTTCTTAGTGTTCCTTCGTCCATAATCCATGGTCTGAAAATATTTTCAAATAAAGCCTCAGTTCCATGAAGTTATTTTTTGTGTGATGAATGTCATGATGTGCATGAATGCATGAATGCAATAGTCACAAATAAGGGATCACACACAAGGCAAACAAACAAAGGTCAAGGGATGGGTCAAGTCATTGTCAAGATCAATCATCCATTTTAGTGGATTATTTCTTTCATCTTATCAACACCCAAGTTCCATTGATATTGACAAGACTTGATTGGATCAACCAAGAATCAAGGGTTTATTGTGAGTCAGGAGCATGGAGTCAGGTTAAGAACCATCCCAAGGGAGTGTACTAAGGATAAAACTTGTAGATCATGTTCTAAAAAGTTCCCAGAGTCTTAATTCTATCTATCGAATATTATAGGTTAGGATGACTGACTCATCAACCCATAATATTCTCAAGAGAAACTCGTCTGAGTGTAGTATCACGTAACAACTATTATCAAGTCTACACTTGAACATTCTCCGCACTACGTCCTAAATAGGCCAAATTGGGTTAAATGTTCTACGGTCCTCCGCTTCTCGGACCCCAAATCAGAGAAAGGAATTCCTAACCACAAATAACTTGTGTGACATCAATAGCTCCAAAAGGGTCTCCACTGAGTAGATGAGTCTCAATCCAACTTGTTAAGGACTACTCCACACAAGTCGAACATGACTATACCATCCTCCTATCTTAATTCCACTCAAGTTCGGGTTAGAACTTATCTCACCACTCAGAGATCACCAAGCACAACAAGCAGATTATATCACACAAACAAGTATACAAACATCAGATATACAGTTATATACACATAAAAAAAAGTAGGCTAAACCCACTGAGGAATACTCCCCAGCAGAGTCGCCACTTAATTTTTGTAGTGGTAAATTCATGATCATTAAGCTATGGATAAACTTAATGTCAATAAAACCAGAATCGCCACCGCACTTTTATTGTTTCCAAAGGAAAAGGGAAAAGTACGAACAAAACCCAAAGATAAGAAGTTTTCAAATCAAAACTAATAAAATGCCAGAGATTACAGGTAAGGGGGTTGGTTACAGAGAGGGAAGGTGTTAGCACCCAAAGTGTCCTAGGTACTCCTAGGGAGCCCTTTTTTATGTGTGCATGTGTTTTGAAATAAAATATGTTTGCAATAAATAGAGTCTGGGGATGAAAAAAGAATTCATTAATTATATTTTTGTGTTTGACAAGACCTTCGGACTTGTGCCTACGTACCAACATAAAAATGAGGGATCAAAACCTCGTAGTTCGTGGTATCAATTTCAAAGTGCGTGAATTGCTTTTAACAAAAATTTAAGTTTAAAAGGAGCATAAAAGGCCTAAGAAAGTTTGAATGGGTGTTAGTTCTTTTTGTATTTTGAAATTTTAAGTCAATATGATTAGATTCATTTACAAGTTTGATTTAAGAAAAGAGTTTCAAAAATGCAATGGCATAAGGCCAGAGTTTCTAATTTGCAACAAAGTCTAAGTTTAGAAATCACGAGCAAAGAAGATTTTGAAAGGGGGGAGATATTTGAAATTTAATAAGTTGGGAGGAGATGGAGAGACTAATCCTAAGCAAAAATTTAAAAGTTAAGAGTTGAAAAGATCTGACTAATGGGATGCAATCCAATAGACAAGAATGTCATATAGAAACCCACTTTTCCTTTGGACTTTAAATCAAACAATATCAATAAGCAAGCAAGATGAAGAGTAAGGCATCAAATAAAGACATCAACATCCAAGCTAGCAACTTCATAGTCTTCTTCATAATCTTTCCCATGTATCAGATGACATACTTCTTGAATGGCTCAGAATAAGGCATTAAACATAGGTTCAAAGTAACATTTGCATCAAGACCATGTAGCAGATGAACTCATGAGGATCTCAACACTTGCATCAGATGAAAATTCAAATCACAAGAACTTGGTTTCAGAAATGTTAGCATTGGCCAAGTCCTTTTGCATGGGGAATGTTGCCTAATTCTAAGTCCAAAGCTCAGATCGAATCCAACAGTCCATACAATTTTTTAGGGTTTTTTTGTTTATTAGGTATTTTAAGGTCCTAAGACCATAAACACAAACAAGATACACAAACAAATATATACAATCACAATATATGGCTCAAGTAAGCAAAGTGAAAAAGGCATAAACATAAACAAGTTAAATGGTATGTAAAATGGCAAATGAAATGGTAAGTGACTTGAATTTAAATGACATAAAGTAAATGACTTGAAATTAAAATCAAATGATAATAAAAGTTAGTTAAATGTTAGTTGATTAGATGTTAGTGGAGTTTTGCTTTTCAATTGATTAAGTCATTCTTTGGAGAAAACTCGACCCTCTATTCACAAGCATGGATCCTTGAACCAAGACATCTTCCAAAGGAAGGAAAAAAGGCCAAGTTTCCATGCAATACCATGAAAGGGGGGAGACTTACAATCTCACTTACTAGAATGCTATGCCTTTGTGTCAAAATTTAGCGTTATGTTAAGCAATCGTAATTGGACTTATGTAGAAGTCCAACTATTTGAGGCCGGGCAATAGAAATTTAGGTGCTAATGTATGTTAGATATATGGTATAATGAACCATTCTCCTAAAACATACCACACACAAAAAGAAAATGATCAAAGGATGGACCTAATCTCATCCATACTTGTATTGGTTCATCTAACACTAAGTTATTGATGAACCAATTAGCCTTAGGATGTTGAGATGTCATTGACCAATGGAAGGGATAGGATAGAAAGGGATTGAAGATGAAGAGGGAGGGGAAATGAGACAAACCCAAACCTGGTCATGGGAGAAATTTTATCAAATTAAAATCATTCATTCATTTTGGGAGATGAAATGTACATTTCATCAATCCCCTAAATTCAATGATTTTAATCTAACAAAAGTCAAATCAACCTTGACCAAGGCCCAAACACATAGTCAAACTTCACAAGTCAATAAAAATGGCTCAACATAATTTTCACACAATTAAATAATTAAAAATCAAATTAAAATGCATTTAAATTAAATTATGTTTGATCAAAAACTAAAAACCTCTTCAAAACACCAAATAAATAGCCAAGAGATTTATCATAGGTCAAACAAGGTCAAAGGACCTTGGAGAAAAAATTTCATTATTTTTGAAAAGTCAGAAGTATTTTTAAACAATTAAAAATATGCACAAAAACAATTAAATCATGAAAAATATCAATATTAATCCAAAAAATAATTTTAATTTAGAAAATGAAAGAGAAAAATATTTGAATTTTTTTGGTGAAAGTCCCATATTTTTTGGATCAATAATGAAATTAATAGGAATTAATGAAAAATAAGCAATTAAATGGAAAATACAAAAATACAAAAAAACAAGAGCCATCTGATCTCCCTGATTAATAGAGGTGGCATATCAGATGGATGAAAACGCGCACTCCATGTGTACACGAGTCAACTGTCCCACACGCGTGGTAATTACTTTGGATGGATGAGATTAGAAGGTGTGAACCAGATCAGATGGTTGAAACTTTGCCAACACACCACCGGAGCCCTGGCTCCGGTCATCTTCTCCGGTGAGGACCACCGGACTGGTCCAAGCTCAACTCAAAGAAAAATTGAAAATGAGTACACTATTTTGAAGGAAAAATGCTCAGGAGCACAAATCTGGCCTCAATTTTGTCAAATTCCAAGTATATAAAAAGAAACATGGATTTTAATTTTGAGGATCATGATCTGAGTTGCTTCGCTTTGACCTCAAAGCAACTCAATCTTGTTGCCTGCATTGGTAGGACTTCAGCAAACCAACAATCAGTCAAAATGGATGAGAAATGAGGGAGAATCGAAGAAGAAAAGTTTCTGAAATCACACCTTCGAGGAGCTTCAGATTTGCTTGATCTTGCTTCCAATTTGGCTTGGCTTGACAATAGAAGCATGTAGAAGATGATTTGAATGGTTATAAAGCTTGGACTCTTGGAGTTTCAATCCTAAAACAGAAGGAGAATTGAAACTCGGTTTCTCAAGAAACCTTCAAGATTATCCTTTCAATGGTGTTTGGGGAAGAAGGGGGTCGAAGCTTGGGCAAGAGGGATCCCATTTCTAATCACCAAGGGTCCTATTTATAACCAATGTGAATGATATTTGCACACTTCCAAATTTGGCAATTTTTCAAAATCTCCCTTGCATGGATGCATGGGTGTGCATGAGGCCCATGAAATGATGCCATCTGATCCAAAGTCCAATGTGAAATATGTTGAAATCATGTTAGGAGCTCATGCAAGTGTATGTGGAAATTGGAACTTGAAATTATCCAAATGGTGCTTTAACTTACACCCATGCGCAAGTCCTTCAATTTTGATCCAAATGAGATGATCTTGGATGTTTTGGAAATGTGAGATCAAGGGGAGCAACTTTCATATTGGACGCTTTTTTATTTGAAGCATGGATCATGATGAAATTTGAGGTGGAAGTTTGGGAACATATTTGAAAATTTTCTAAGTCCCAAGTCAAATGTTCACTTCTTCCACCTTGAATAACTTTTTCTATGGACTTCAAATGAGAAATGTTCCTTCATCAAAGTTGTAGCTCTTTCAAACATATATAATTTGGTCACAAACTTGACCTCATTTGGATTTGGCATGAAGGAGTTATGCATTTTAGAAGTTGAGGAAAATCACTTGTTCAATGGTATTGGCCCAAAATGACCTATAATGTTTCCTCTTGGCACATGTATTTGCAAGTTGAATTTGCACTTCCTCCAAACATTAAAGTTGAATTATACATATTTAAGTTGATCATGCAATTTGAATTGATTTCATATCATAAAAATTGAGCAAGTTATGGTCTTGGGAAGTTGACCTCCAAACTAGGGTTCAGACAAAACGACCTATAATCTTTCACCATAAAAAATGACTTTCCAAGCAAAACTAGATCTATAATTCAACATGGAAGTTGTTTGAAATGTCCATTTGAGTAACTTGTCTCTTGTAATCTTTTTCATATGACAAAAATTGTAGGAGATAGGGTCTAGGGAACCCCAGTTTTGACCAGTTGATTTTCTCTGGTCAACCACCATGAACCATCTTGCTAGCTTGACATTCTATTGACTTTTGGGACTCATGGAGGATCATATATGTATTAGATGATGTAATGTGAAGTATCCCTTGAAATATTTGATCAATTGCTGAAGAAACCTGTTGAAGAAGTCACACAAGATACCTAGATGAATTAAGGTTTCCAAGGCAAACCAACTCTAAACTCTTGATGATTTCTTGATCAAAATAACATGTGAAGATCATGGGGATCCATATATGATACTTAGAGCCATAGTAAACCATTTCTTGATTGAGCTCCTTGCATTGAGGGTCTCAAACCCTAGATATGAGCTTGATAGAGCATAAGTGAGCATGTACACCACCTACAAAAACAACAAACTATAAATTGACATATTTTTGGTATTTTGGTTAGTGAATAAAGAAAAAACAAAGTATGATACAATCTAAAGTGCTTGGTGACCTCTCCCAATGCAAACCCAATGAATGAGGGGTCAAGAGGATGCCAAGTTGTGATCTCAATGCTAATGCATATGATGAGATAGCATGAGGGATCTTAGGTTCAAAATTGGGGTCTTACAAGATGCAATGAGCTCCTTACTACTCAAATAAAAACAACAACAACCCACGTTGATTTTTTTATTCAACTGAGGTTGTTTTTTTTTCTTCATGATGAGGTATACGTTTTTGGCTCCAAATTAGCCTTAATTGTTTAGAAATTGATTTAAACTATCCAAAGTTTGTTTATATTCATTGTGTGCTTACACATGCATGAATGTTAATTTTGCTGACTAATTTTTTTAAATTCAAATTGATGGTATACGACAAATGATCAAACGACGACAATTTCTTAAACATATGACCATATATTTACTTGAAAGATTATCATCTCGTTTTTTCTAGCAAAAGAATCCAAAAATAAAAAACCATAAGCATCAATCAAAAGCATTCATTAAATTGGGGAAGACAAATGAAAATTTTGAATGTCATTTCTTCTAAGTTTGATATTCAATATGTTTAGAGATGAAATGAGAATTGAGAAAGGTGAAAGAAATGAGCTTTTTTCAGTGCGGTGGAAGAGTTTTTAGTGCGGCAGAATATAGAGTATTTACAAAGTTATCACTCTAACGTCAAAGTTAGTGAAGTCAGAGAGATATATCTTTAGAGTGAGAGTGAGATAATATTTGAAATCGCGCGTCCTTAAGTTTATATGCGATAGATGTTTTAAATTGCTTCTGTCGTTCCATGGAAGAGAAATAGTTTGTTGTGTTGGAACAGGTGGCTTCGAGAATACACATATTAAATGTCTGTGTTCTAATCACAACGTTTTGAAGAGAAAACTGGATGTGTGGACATACGTTTAAAAACGAAAGTGATCCTTAATGGCACTAAAGTACCTAAGTAAATTGAGGTTTGATCAGCATAGTTAATGGCATGAGCATACTTTCCTATGTCTTTTAATATTGATCATGTGGTGGTTGTTCAAGCAATAGATAAAGATTCCAAGGTAGACTCTTTTTTTTCCACTTCAACTATTTATATGGTTAGAGAACTTTTAGTCATTCTTTTTGTTTTCGACTCCGTCACTTGTTATAATTTCATGCCAGTTAATGTTCCGACGCTTCTCGAGGCGCTTAAGTTGTAAGATTCATATGTGCATCGAGAATCACTCTTCTTCAAAGGTAACATACAACATCTCTTTTATGTAATCGTTACATAATAAAAAAAATCTCTACTAAGTGTTTCTCTCTCAGCACTAAGATTATTTTAAGTGAATGTGAAAATTCTAAGAACAATGGCGAGAGTAGAAGAGAGGTAATATTCAGAATTCTAAGAGCAAAGTTAAGAGTAGAAGAGAGGTATTATTCAAAATTCTAAGCGCAGGGGTTAGAGTACAAGTTCTCTTTATATAGTAAAATATTTAGCCAAAAAAGTAAATATCCTTATGCCTGAATCCATATAATAATCAATTAGGTTATGACCAAATAATGCTTCTAGCTTCTTCATGCATTTTAAATTTCAAACTCTTCCAAATGGATGTAAATAGCACGTTCTTGAACGATTACAAAAAAGAGGAAGTGTATGTTTATCAACATCTTGGATTTCAAAATTTCTCTTCTTCTAATCATGTATTCAACCTTAAAAGGTTCTCTACGGTTTAAAATAAACCCCTCGAACTTGTAATGACTGTTTGAGCTAGTTTCTTGTTGAAAACAATTTTTTAAAAAGGATAAGTTGATAATACATTTTTCATTAAGAAATCTAAGCATGTATTTTTTTTTTGTACAAATATATGATGATGATAGTATACTCAGTGCTACTAATGAGTCTCTTTGCAAGGATTTTTTTAATATACTGTAAAGCAAATTGAAATGTCTATGATGAGGGAGCTTCAATATTTTCTCCATCTCTTTTTTTACAATTTCATGTCAGTTACTATTATGACGCTTCTTGAGGCGCTCAAGTTGTAAGATTCACATGTGCATCGAGAATCACTCTTCTTCAAAGGTAACATACAACATCTCTTTTATGCAACCGTTACATAATTAAAAAAATCCCTACTAAATGTTTCTCTCTCAACACTAAGATTATTTTAAGTGAATGTGAAAATTCTAAGAGCAATGGTGAGAGTAGAAGAGAGGTAATATTCAAAATTCTAAGAGCAAAGGTGAGAGTAGAAGAGAGGTAGTATTCATAACTCTAAGAGCAAGGGTTAGAGTACAAGTTCTCTTTATATAGTAAAATATTTATCCTAAAAAGTAAATATCCTTATGCATGAATCCATATAATAATCGATTAGGTTATGACCAAAGAATGCTTCTAGATTTTTCATGCATTTTAAATTTCAGACTCTTCTAAATGGATGTAAAGAGCACATTCTTGAACGATTACAACCAAGAGAAAGGGTATGTTTATCAACCTCCTGAATTTTAAAATTTCTCTTATTCTAATTATGTATTCAACCTTAAAAGGTTCTCTACTGTTTAAAACAAGCTCCTCAAACTTATAATGACCGTTTGAGCAAGTTTCTTGTTGAAAACAATTTTTAAAAGGATAAGTTGATAAGACATTTTTCATTAAGAAATCTAACATGCATTTTTTTGGGTACAAATATATGGTGATGATAGTATACTCGGTGGTACTAACGAGTCTCTTTGCAAGGATTTTTATAATATGATGTAAAGCAAGTTAAAATGTCTATGATGGGGGAGCTTCAATATTTTCTCCATTTGTAAATTTATCAATCAAAGTAAGGCATCTTCATCAATCAAGCTTGTAATTGCATGTCTCTATTATCTGGTTATTCTGTTGCTTCTTTTATCTCTTTCATCTTTGTTTTATTTTGATTCGTTGAGTCTGCTTCATGATTGCATTTCTTGTTTTTAGTATGTATAAAACTTTGGTTATATTTGATCTTGATCTAAAATTTCTTTGATCAATAGCATATGATAGTGGAATGAAATCATTTTGTGTTTTTGGACAAACTTTGATTCAAGGTAAAATCTCAAACAACTTTTGAAAATTTGGGATTTTATAAGATTGATTCGAATCATTCATTTTTACATTGAATTTTTTATCCTGACCAAATTGGAAAATAGCTCAACTTAACAATTTGAATATGGTCAAATTTTACACTTGATCCTGGTCATTTTCCTAGAAACAAATTTTGTCTAATTTGATTTGAATTAGAACTTGTACATGACTCAAATCAATTTCAATTTTCAAAAATCGTGTTTGTTTATGTTTGATTTGACCTGAATCAAACTTTGACAATGATCCAAATCAAATCCATTTTCCTAAAAATCTAGTCAGCTATGTGTCATTTGATCAAATCAAATTTTGTGCTTGATTCAAATCAAAAGGCATTTGATTTGAGTCATGTTTTCTCTGATCCGAATCAACTGGAATATTTTTCAAAAATTGGTTATTTCTTTCATTCTACTTCATTTTGTTCATTTGATCCAAATCATATTTTTCTTGATTCGAATCTAATCACCTTTTTTAAAACTATTTTGTGCGCTTTATCTCAAACACATTCAAATTCCTTTTTTCATCATTCTACACATAAACTTTATCATTCTATTAATATTTTTCAGTGTGATTTTGTGTGAAAATCAATTTCCTATGTTTTAGTGTTCAAAGTATTTCTACGAATCTCTTACATCTTCAACTTCAATTGAGTTCAGATCTTGATAACGAGAGTTCTGAGATTGATTGAAGGAGGCGCGGACTTGAAACTAACCATTCTTGGAGATCTTATTGAGTTTTAAGGTTATTATCAAGAACGAGGGATAGTCAATGCTGGTGATAAGTTCTATTGAAAAGAAGTAGGTTCTTCTCTCCAGCATTGCCTTAGTAGTAGCTATTTAGAAGGCTACATATAAGGAAAAGTTCTTCTCGTATCTTCAGACATTTTCACCGCTCAAGGAATCAGTAGGATCAAGGGGTAGATAGCTACGCACGAAGGCTTGAGCAGAATTAGTGTAATTGGAAGGTTCAAGAAACGTATTCGAGTAAAGATTACATATAACAGTTTGGCAAGTTTGTTGTATACAAGTCTGGATCCAAATTAGGAGAATTATTTTCTCAACTGTAATTGTGGGTTGGCGATTGTACGAACTCTTATAAATATTTGTTAAATAACAAGAAACTATGCAGGTTCCAATGGGAAACCATTGAAGAGTGCACGTAGGCCAAACAAGTACGAACATCGAAGCACTATAAATCTCGGTATCATCTCTCTAACTCTTATGCTTGCATTTATATTCGTAGTGATTGCACGCTAGGTTTTTAAATACCTTCGTATTATGTCGTTTTGTTCTTGATAGTGATTAATTATGTAAAAAATTATGTTTTGTTGGTATTGGACAACTAGTCAACCTAGTATTGTGATTGATAAATATGAAAAACAAATTGAATTTAGGATTCCACACATTGAATCAATTGTGTACATTTCTTGTGACTACACAATTTGAATCAATTCATACCAAGCGTTTCATTATCATAATCTCGGGTATTTGTGAAACAAACTGTATTAGCTTGATCATATTCATCTGTATAATTTTCATTTTCGCTTCAAACCTTACGCTAGCAACTTATTTTTGAAAACACTCTGATTTTGGAAAATGGCGATTGCATTTTTTAATCTGGGTTTATTAACCCCCCTCTATACCGTTTTTCTACTTCCATATTCACAGCCAACAATTGGCATCATGAGATGGTCTTTTTATTGTGTTTAATCGACATCCAAAAGTTTGTAAATATGTCGGAAGATAACGATATTAAGAGAGTGTATGATAGAGCACAAGTTTTCAAAGGCGGAAATTATACACATTGAAAATTGATCATGTATGTACACTTGTTATCGATTGAAAAAAAATTATGGTGTGCCGTCATCGAGGGAACATATATTCCCAAGGGCGATAATAAAATTGTTAAACATCCAAAAGATTGGACTGTTGATGAAACCATAAAGGCTTCATATGATTTGAAAGCGAGGAACGTAATCATTTCAGCACTAAGTGCTAAGTTGCTTTATTTGATTTTACATTATACAAGTGCTAAAGGTAGGTGGGATGCTCTCCAAACTCTCTATGAGGGAACAAAAAACGTCAAAGATTCTAAAACCAATATGTTTATAGAGGAAATTGAACAATTTTGTATGGAATCTGGAGAATCTGTGGATTCCATGCAAACTAGATTCCTCCACTTAATCAACAAACTACGAGACTTAGGTAAAATCTTTTCCAACAAAGATTGTACTAACAAAATATTGAGATCCATGTGCAGGGAGTGGCGACTAAAAGTCAACGCAATAAAAAAGAAAATGATCTTAGTACTTTGGATATTACAAAACTCTTTTGGAAGTTAGCCGAGCTTGAGAATGAGCTAAAACAACTCGCCGATAGCGAAGTAAAATCCAAAAAGAAAGAGAAAGGGAAAGAAGAGAAACAATATCTTTCTTTGAAAGCTTCATCTTCAAAAGTGAAGAAGTCAAAGGAAGAAGTGACAACTCTTACAAAGAAGTTTCCAAAAAGGAAGAAATGAGTTTATTCGTCAAACACTACAATATATATCTTACGAGAAACAAGCTCGAGCATATCGACAAAGGTCTAGTGAATTTTAGAAGTACTCATCCACTTAAGAAGGATCACAAGAAAGAAGATTATGGAATCACATGCTATGAATGTAGTAAATTGGGACACTATAGAACTACATGTCCAAATATCACCAAACATCATAAAAGCAAAGACAAGGCTTTCTACAAGACAAAGAGAAAATCTTCCAAAGATCGTAGAGCCTACATTACGTGGGAAGAAGAGGTGGAAAACTGCTCCTCTAATTCTTGCTCGAGTTCAGATGATGAGTGATGACATTACGTCGTTGCAGGATTTCGGTCGAAGAAACAGATCAAAACAAGTTAAAGAGGAGCAAAAATGAAGAATAAAGACCAAAGAATAAGGAAAAATAGCTAAGTGTGATGAAATAGGGAATTAGTGAAAATCAGGTGAAAATGCGAGAAAAAACGTGCAACTGCTGGAATAATCACGCGTAGCATCGCACGTGCAATAGAGAAGTAAAAGTTGCATCGCACGTGCGATACAAGTCATGACGCGCACAATGACCCCTTTTTCTGGGCTTTTCTGACGCATTTTGGTCAATTCTGAAGGCTTTTTAAGGGGACTTTTTGCACTTTTTCCAGCATTACAAATTTCTACATGAGAAGTACGAGTTTACAACACCAAAAGTGATTTTAGAGAGCATCTAGAGCCATTGGAGGCCAATCCTTCAAGGGATCTCTTACGCAAACATTATTAATATGTCCAACAACCATATGTGGTAGTCGTTGCACCAGCCTTCAACCAACAATAAGCACCAGTAATTTTCACCACGAAAAATAACAACAAGAGAAACAACAGCAAAAGTACAACATTAATTTTCACCATTTTGACAACAAAAGAGACATTCACAGGAATGCCATAGCCAATTCTGCTCCATTCTCAATTCACTTTGCTCCACTTCCAATTTTATTAATAAACAGCTCATCATTCAAGTACTGATCCAAAAAACCAAAACCCTAATCCTCACTATAATTCAACATTGTAAAAGAGTATCAAAACCCTAACAACCATCACACACTGATGCACAGGAAAAAAAAACAACCACAAAACCCTAATCATTTTGAACAAATCGATACACAATAACATTCACAGACTTGCAAACCACGAAAAAATCATACATTGAGCAAATAGACATAGTAGAAAGATCCTAGCCACCAAAGATACACACTCACAAAAAAAACAAGACTTGTCATAATAGAGAAAAATTCACATAAGTTTCATCAATCTATAGCACACGAAAAATTCAAAAGATCAGAATGATATTAAAGAAGAAGAAGAAAGGAGCACTAGAACATAGAGGAATAACGGAGAAGCGGAGGAAAGGAGACGAAGGAAGTAAGAGGCCGAAAACTAGAATTTTTACCTTGGAGGTCAGTTCGCCTGAGCTATTGTCGGATTTCTAAACTCATCTTTTTTCTTGCTTCTTTCTTCTTTCATTTTCATTGAAGGTTATTGATATATGCTTTCATATGTTTCCTTTTTACTTGATTACGCTTGCGTGAGTTTCGAGTCTTGTTGGATTTGAATGTTAGAGTTCGTATCTGTTGAGTTTTGATATATGTGATGGGTTTGTTTTTTATGATTTTGGATGTTAGATTTGAGTTCAGAAGGTTGTTTTAGGTTGGGTGATCGGTCTTGAACGAGATATGGGTTCGGGGACGGTGGCGCCACCACAATATTCATCATCATCGTCGCCCCGTTCTTTACGTACAACCGCGTTTGATTTGGTTGGGGCTAGGTTTTTTGTTTTCGTTTTGTTCGTTCATAGAGGGAGCAAAGAGTTTAAGCAAAGAGAGAGAAAGTTTTGTGTAAAATGATCTCTCTCTGTTTGTGTAACTTGCATCCCCAACGTGACCCTTTATCTTCGCCAAGTGGCGCTTGTCAGCGCCATCTGATAGAGTTTCCATCAAGCGGTTATTCTTGAGTCGAATTTGACTTTGACTTAGCCTTTCCTTTGGACTGGTGGACTTAGGTCCATTGTCGATTGGGCTTTTCATTGGTACAACCTCCCATATGGGCGCACCCCCTCCTCATAGCCCAATATTTATTTATTTATTTATTTATTTTTTATGTTAAGTTTTATGTTAGGAACTAAATTATAAAAAATAACAGTAACTGTTTTTTTATAAAAAATTAATAATAATAGGAACTTAGTTTTTTTATATAAAAACTAAATATAATAAAATAAATAAATAATTTTAATATCTATTTTGTTTACTTTATTTATATAATTTTTTTCCACTTAAATGGGTGTTTAAATTTTTTTTCTTTTCAAATACATAATAATAATAATAATAATAATAATAATAATAATAATAATAATAATAATAAAAAGAATTTGTATTTTTTTTAATTTATCCAATTTTTATAACTTTTGTTGATTATTAATATATATTTCTTTTGTTTGCTCCCATATTTGTTATTTTGATTGTTTAATTCTATTTTATTATTATCTATTTTATTTTATTTTACATTTTCATTGCCAAAGTGTACGTCATCCCTTGTTTGTAACTTTTATTTATTTTTCCGCTTTTATTTTCATTTGCTAGATAATTAGTTAGGTAATGGACAAAAAAAACAAGAATATAAAATTAACCTTTCAAAATAATAAAATATTTGATCAACACAAAGTTT